>NC_133326.1:21852054-22161039 GCF_042186555.1 Aquarana catesbeiana
CACATCTAAGAAACGGTAAACTGCAATATTACATTTTTCATTTTTGGGTTTATATCCGCTTTAGGCCGTAAAAAATTCACATGGCCGTAAAAAAAAAAAAACGAAAAAAAAAAAAAAAAAAAAACAACAAACACATGCACATACACTTTTTTTTTTTTTTTAAATTACAGATCTGAACACAGCTGCATTGTTTTCAATTTCTTCACAGAGGTGCACAAAACATGAGCTGCTTTCAGATCTGTAACATAGAATCTGAAAATCTGGAACTTCCAACCTGCGCACCTACACATATAAACGCATGTATTCGTGTACGTGCGTAAATTACGTCTAAACAGGGTACAAAGAAATTATTATGTACACTTACAGTTATTTAAACGCATCTATAAGCAAGCATTTCACAAATTACACAGGAACTTTTCTGCTAGTAAACATATGTCTATTAACATCAGTACAATTTTTACGGCTGTGTGAATGAAGCCTAAAGGGCTAGTTTACACTTGCTTCAAAACATGGTTTCAGACACGCTTTGTTAAAGCTCTCTGAACGCCAGTCAAAGCTCCTTTCACTAAATAAAATGGTTAGCTTACAGTCCCGTTTACACCTGCTTGTGCTTGGTGCTTTGATGAGGCTTCGGTGAGGCTTCAGTGGGGTTTTGGTGAGGCTTCCATGAGGTTTCGGTGGGACTTCCATGAGGTTTCGGTGGGACTTCCATGAGGTTTCGGTGGGACTTCCATGAGGTTTCGGTGGGACTTCCATGAGGTTTCGGTGGGACTTCCATGAGGTTTCGGTGGGACTTCCATGAGGTTTCGGTGGGACTTCCATGAGGTTTCGGTGGGACTTCCATGAGGTTTCGGTGGGACTTCCATGAGGTTTCGGTGGGACTTCCATGAGGTTTCGGTGGGACTTCCATGAGGTTTCGGTGGGACTTCCATGAGGTTTCGGTGGGACTTCCATGAGGTTTCGGTGGGACTTCCATGAGGTTTCGGTGGGACTTCCATGAGGTTTCGGTGGGACTTCCATGAGGTTTCGGTGGGACTTCCATGAGGTTTCGGTGGGACTTCCATGAGGTTTCGGTGGGACTTCCATGAGGTTTCGGTGGGACTTCAGGCGAGTTTTGCCATAGACTTCTATGGAGGCTTTGAAGCACCACTAAAGCTACATGGGGTATAATTTTTGAAGCAAAGCAAAAGCAAGGTGTAAACAGGACTGTAAACTAACCATTATATTTAGTGACCGTGTTCAGTGAGCTTTAACAAAGCGTGTCCGAAGCCTCGTTTTGAAGCAAGTGTAAACTAGCCGTTAATGTGTGCTGAAGCCGAAGCAAGTGTAAATAAGCCCTAAAAAGTGACACTAAATGATAGCCTCATTCTCCAAAAATAATCCACACACACATCCACCGTTTATGGCCCTGTAATCTAATAATTACTTGCAGTGTTTTTCTGCCTTCGTGAGCTCCTGAACCACTTCTTTTACCCCCCCCCCCCCCCACTTCCCATTTGTTTTGAACGAGCAGTTAGTCGCAGTCAACCAAAAGTCCCTATTCAAAAAAGAGGGAGGCTGCGTTCCTATATACAGTGGGACCACGGAGAACAGAAACTCAGATCAGAGCAGCAAAAATGTTAAAAATATATACACACACATATATGTATATATTTTGTATAATAAATATATATAATAATATACACACACACTAATTTATATATATATTTTTTTATTATTACACACACATACGATAAAAATATATATATATAATATATGTGTGTGATGAATTAAAAAATAAAATAGACCGATAAATTAGATATATATAATAATTGTATAATAATATACACGCACACTAATTTTTATATGTATATTTATAACACACACACACACTAAAAAAAAATGTAATAAAGTGTAATAAATTATATATATATATATATATATATATATATATATATATATATATATGTATATGTATGTAATAAATTAAAAAATAAGAGATAGAGATTTTTTTTTTTTAGGCAGGATTGTGTGTCACTTATAAGTATATAACCATAACATTCCACTGCACAGTTACAGGACAGTATCAGAATATGCAAAATATGCATTCTGGGACTTAGCTGGTTGGATCTAAAGAAATGAAACTTGCAAACTGCAAATATACAACACACTATAGAAACTACATATCTTTGTAAAGAAGAACAAATCATTGACATAGCTAACCCAGCACTAGCAACTGGTAACCGACTTGGCAAGACAAGGAATAAAAAAAAAAAAAAAAAAAAATGATAGCGATATAGAATATGAATATATATATATATATATATATATATATATATATATATATATATATATATATATATATATATATATATATATATATATATATATATATATATATATATATATATATATATATATATATATATATATATTATATATATATATATATATATATATATATATATATATATATATCTCTATATCTATATCTATCTATCTCAAAACACCAAACAATACATCTTGTACTATAAATTAAAAAAAAAAAAAAAAATATGTAAATACACACACACACACACACATTTGTTTTTTTTAAAGGTCTGGTCCTGCTCATTACTTTCCTATCAGCCCCTCCTCAGAAGTGCTCTACTATCACATCTAGGGAGAGGTATTGTAGTCCATATACATACTGATGAGCGGTCGGCTTCCTGCACCGTATCCCGGCAGCCTCTGCCCCGGCACCGAGCGAGGATCTCTGTGTACAAGTCCCCGGCCTCCACTAAAGTCCAAATGTTGGAAGTTTTGTCACCCTTGGAGGACAGAAAAGTCTGAATTTCCCACACTGTCCACCGCCGTCCCCTTTACTCTCGGCTCCCTCTCATTCCCATTTGAGAAGCAATAGCAGCTGAAGCAATGAATATTGATGGTTGGCCAGTAACAGCTGAGATAGCACTGACTGACGGCTTTCATTTCACCTGCATCAGCAAAGATAGTGCTTGGAAGTAGGAAGTTGTCGGCCTTAAGCACTCCCTTTGATGTGTCAAAATACTCTGTAAAAAAAACACTAAAGAGAGAAACAGATGCAAATCTGTTGGTGGTTCTACAAACCTGAAACAAGGATGAACAGTGCAAGTCTTGTAAGATAGGACTGATAACAGCTCTGTATTCTTGTAGAGAACATGGAAGTTGTATACTTTGTGGTGTACAGCAGGTGATCGCTACAAAACTGCAACTGTATTAGATTCCTGTTATCTCAGCTGTAACCAACAAATGTGTACATAAAGTTACAGTACATGGCAACATTAGAGCCTTGCATGCAGTGCCTGCTTTTTTGCACATTTCCATGTGTCATGTTTTAGCGCAGCCCAATCATTTATATGAATGGCCCTATGGGCATGGAACACACAAAAATGCTGCAGGCACTATTCTTAATTAATTGCCTACCGGGCCTACTCTCCTACAAGTAAAACTCAGCATTTTTTTTGCTAGAAAATTACTTAAAACCCCCAAACACACATACAAAATTTTATTATACTATATTAAAATAATATTATTATTAATAATATATATATATATATATATATATATATATATATATATATATATATATATATATATATATATATATATATATATATATATATATATATATATTTTTTATGCAGAGGCCTTCAAGAATAAAATGGTGAGTGTTCCAATTTTGTCATGTCATACAGTATTTGCGCAGCAGTTTTTTAAACAAAAAAAAAAAAAAAAATACACTTTAATGAATTTCATTACACAAAAACACAATACAACACCCAATTGTTTGCTAAAATATAATGTCACACTGAGTACCGTATATACTCGAGTATAAGCCGAGGCACCTAATTTTACCACAAAAAACTGGGAAAACTTATTGACCCGAGTATAGGTCCCCTGAACTTCGAAATCAGTAGTTAAGGATTCCTAGATGCCCCCTAGCTGCAGCCAAAACTTGGTGTCTCTGGACCCAAAGGGTCCCGAAATGACATTGCTGCAGATGGACACAGTTGACCGACTTTGGGGCCCCGTATCTTGGGGCCACTTGGTGCTAGGAAACCCAAATTTGGTGTGCAAACCCAGTGGAACTAGCACTACAACATATCCAAAGCTGTTCCTAGCACCGAGTGGCCCCGAGATACGGGGCCCCAAAGTCGGTTCAGAAAATGTCAAGCACTTTTCTGCAGCAGAGAATGACATTTTCCGAACCAACTTTGGGGCCCCGTATTTCGGGGCCAGTTGGTGCTAGGAACAGCTTTGGATATGTTGTGCAAAAATACACTGAATGCAGGGAATGCGGAGTAAAGGACTTTAAAATTAATTTTAATCCTTAAAAAAACAAAAACAAATCTGAACTCTATTTGCTCAAGTTTTAGTAATTCTCCGGCCTCCTTTATCTTTTTTTTGTTGCCATCTATAGATACCAAGTAAATTTACCAATATAACCTCTTATGCCCCGTACACACGATCGGAAATGCCGCCAGCAAAACTCCGATGA
This sequence comes from Aquarana catesbeiana, assembly GCF_042186555.1. NCBI lineage: Eukaryota > Metazoa > Chordata > Amphibia > Anura > Ranidae > Aquarana > Aquarana catesbeiana. The sequence goes on from NC_133326.1 coordinate 21,856,553, forward strand.
GAGCTTTTGGTCGGAAAATGCGACCGTGTGTATGCTCCATCAGTATTTTGCTGGCGGAATTCCAGCCAGCAAACGATTGAGAGCAGGTTCTCTATTTTTTGGTCGGGAAAAGTTCCTGTCCGAAAATGCGTTCGTCTGTATGCAATTCGGACGCGGAAAAAAATCACGCATGCTCGGAAACAATTTGACGCATGCTCGGAAGCATTACACTTCATTTTCTCTGCTTGTCGTAGTGTTGTACGTCACCGCATTCTTGCCGGTCGAAAGTGCAGATAACTTTTGTGTGACAGTGTGTATGCAAGGCAAGCTTGAGCGGAATTCCATCGGAAAAACCATCCAAGATTTTTCTGACGGAAATTTCAATCGTGTGTACGCGGCATTAGGCTCCATTCACACTTGAGCGTACTGCAGCAACACCTGCTACGTTGTGGCTTTTTGAGCTTTTTCGGCGTTGCATTTTTTTTTTTTTGTTGCATTTTTGGAGCAGCACCAATCATTTGAATGGGCCTCTGTTTTGGCACAGAACCAAGTGCGTGTGGCGTTTTTTTTATACTTGCTGCAATTTCCAAGCGTTTACACTACAACTAAAACAAAATTGCACCACGTTTGGGGTTTCATTAAGGCTGGATTCACACTTAGGCATTTTTAGTGCTTTTTGCATTTTGCAGATTTGCACTACAGTCCATTTAACATGGTTTCCTATGGAACACGTTCTGTAGTGCAAATCTGCAAAATGCAAAAAGCACAAAAAATGCCTAGGTGTGAATCCAGCCTAAAAAATAATGGCATAGTGAACGCATCTTGCTAAAATTCTAGAGATGCAGGTAGAGATTCCAAAACGCTCAGGTGTGAATGGAGCCTTACCTCTTCCCTCTTTAGAGATTTTGGGGATTTATTGCAGGTATTAAAAAGGAGCTGTAAAGGCAGAAGGTTTTATATCTTAATGCCTTCTATGACCCCCCCCCCACCAGCACCCCCCTAAATGACTTACCTGAGCCCCTTCTCTCTCCAGCGATGTCCACAAGTGTCTAAGCCATCAGGGACACTCCTCCTGATTGGCTGAGACACAGCAGTGGCACCATTGGCTCCTGTGGCTGTCAAAGTCAGTCAGCCAGCCAGCCAATCAGGGGAGAGAGGGGGCAGGTGCCGTGGCCGTGCTCCGTGTCTGAATGGATACACAGAGCTCTGACTTGGCTCAGGTGCCCCCATAGAGAGCTGCTGACTGTGGGGCACCCGTAGGAGGGAGGGGCCAGGAGCAGCAAATAGGGACCTGAAAAGAGGGAGGGAGGTTCGGGGCTGCTCTGTGCAAAACCAACTGCACAGAGGAGGCAAGTATAACATATTTAGTTAAAAAATGTTTAAAAATAACAGACTTTACAAAATCACTTGAAGTAAAAATTGCCATTTAAACACGTTTTCAGAGTTTTATGCCATATTGTACAGGTAGAACAGCATTAAAAGTGGCTGGACTTGTTTTTTTTTTAACAAGTCTATATATCACTAAAATCCTTTATACTCCTTGAAACAGTCCTTTTACAATGTAAAACTATGTGCATTGCCTTGTAAATGAGTCAGTTTGTCACCTGCCAGGAAGAACTGCAATATATTATCATTTGGGGAAAAAACATGTTTGCTTGAAATGCATTAAAAAAAGTTGTATATATTAGATATGCACTGTGTGCGCGTATATAAATATGTACAAGTATATATCTCTCACATACATGCATACTTACATACACATACAGCTGCAAGAACCCAGAAGATGCAGACGACTCCCTAATGACGCCGCAGCTGCGCATCATTAGGGACCAGCTGCAAGAACCCAGAAGAAATAGCTGGCTACCTACTGATGTGCAGTGCCATCAGGGGCCAGCTACAAGAACCCAGAAGAGACAGCCGGCTCCCTAATGATGTGCATCGCCATCAGGGGCCAGCTACAAGAACCCAGAAGAGACAGCCGGCTCCCTAATGATGTGCATCGCCATCAGGGGCCAGCTACAAGAACCCAGAAGAGACAGCCGGCTCCCTAATGATGTGCATCGCCATCAGGGGCCAGCTACAAGAACCCAGAAGAGACAGCCGGCTCCCTAATGATGCACAGTTCCAACGTCATCAGGGGCCAGCTGCAAGAACCCAGAAGAGACAGCCGGCTCCCTAATGATGTGCAGGGTCATCAGGGGCCAGCTGCAAGAACCCAGAAGAGACAGCCGGCTCCCTAATGATGTGCAGTGCCATCAGGGGCCAGCTACAAGAACCCAGAAGAGACAGCCGGCTCCCTAATGATGTGCAGTGCCATCAGGGGCCAGCTACAAGAACCCAGAAGAGACAGCCGGCTCCCTAATGATGTGCAGCGCCATCAGGGGCCAGCTACAAGAACCCAGAAGAGACAGCCGGCTTCCTAATGATGTGCAGCGCCATCAGGGGCCAGCTACAAGAACCCAGAAGAGACAGCCGGCTCCCTAATGATGTGTGGGTGCAGCGCCATCAGGGGGCCAACTGTAAGAACCCAGAAGAGACAGCCGGCTCCCTAATGATGTGCAGGGTCATCAGGGGCCAGCTGCAAGAACCCAGAAGAGACAGCCGGCTCCCTAATGATGCACAGGTCCCACGTCATCAGAGGCCAGTTACAAGAACCCAGAAGAGACAGCCGGCTCCCTAATGTGCAGGGTCATCAGGGGCCAGCTGCAAGAACCCAGAAGAGACAGCCGGCTCCCTAATGATGTGCAGGGTCATCAGGGGCCAGCTACAAGAACCCAGAAGAGACAGCCAGCTCCCTAATGATGTGCAGGTGCAGCGCCATCAGGGGGCCAGCTGCAAGAATCAGGAAGAAACTGCCATGCTCCCTAATGCATTGCATGTGCTGTGGAGTCCCCGAGGCCTCCTGGTAGGTTTATGTCACAAATCCTACATGCGAGCAGCTGATACATCATTCCTGCCGTGGCAAGAATCCAGGAAGCGTAGAGATGTGTTCCCCAAAAAAAGTTAATAAACGATCATCAATTATGAGAGGAGGGAGTGTGAGTAGAATGCTAGAAAGGTGGAGAAAGTGTGAAAGTCTGCTTTAGGCTGGGTTCACATCTAAGCCGCATGCGGCTCAAAGCAGGAGTCCGGTGCATCTCCATTCACCGTTTCAGGTCCGATATCAGCCTGAATTTTGGGCTGAATTCGGTCCTGAAACAGACCAAAAGACGCACAGGATTCCTGCGCAATTCGCACTGGAGCTGCTGTGGAGATATGTGAACCGGATCCATAGAGAGCCGGTCACAATCTCCTGCTATGCAAATTGAAAGTGGGGAAATCCGCATCCAATTCGCAGAGGTGTGAACCCAGCCTGAAAGTGTTATTAAACCCACAACAGTAAAATCAATCTGTATATGCCAGTAAAGCATGCTTGTTATACTCACTGTGGAACCTAAGGAGTTAATCCTACGCATTGTGTAAAAAGGCTGTTTGATCCTGTCCTCCCCTTTTACTGTCCCCCAATCCATCTGCTGATAGAACAGAGGCTTGGGGGCACTCTGCACATGCTCAGTTTGGTGTGTATTGCTGGAGAGGTTTTTGGTTTTTTTGAGAGGGTGCATGTGATCAGCACAGGGCCAATCAGCACTGTTCAGACAAAGTCAAGGGTTATGCAGCCTCATAGGACAGTCAGGAGAATGCAAAACTCCCCCTACTAGCTTTACCTGGACACTGATAGAAGTCACAAGACTGCTGTATACTGCTAATGAAAAAAGGGATTCAGCAGTTTATATTTACTACAATAATTGCATTTCCATGTTCTGTGTACAACTAGGTATAGTGAATGCAGGGCCCTGGGTTTAGTAACACCAAGTATCCTCTTGATTGCAATACACTGTAGTATTACAGATCACTTAAACCATATTTGTGTATTGAGTTTTCATGATGTCCGATGTTGTTCACCATTTTATAGAAGGGGGTTTCATTAATAACCTACGCCAACCTTAGCAGTTGTGTAGGACATAATTCACACATGACGTTCTTGGTGGTGGTTATAAAAATCTCCACTGCATTTGTCTGGCAATCAAACATTTCATGAACACAGGAGGTGTCCGCTACGTTTTAAGGACTGCTTCTTTAAACCAGAGATTGTGTCCAGTGACATTTAGGAATGAGGTGCCATGAACACTTGGAGAAAGTAACATACTCAATGTCACGAGAGGTCAAACGCTTCCCTGTCAAAGCACATTGCAGCTGGTGTTTTCTTCTTGGTAACCCAACTCCAATAGCTCCAAAGGAAGCCGGATCCAAGCCAGAGATGGCAACAAAGTCATGGAGAACTTCAGTAAAATACCTAACTGGTCCCAATAACTCCCAACACCAATGCAGACGACCAACTGCACAAACAGAGAACAAAACCATTTGTAGACTGTAAAAAGGTAAACACAACCGATGGGTGTTCTGAAAGAATGGAGGAGCTTCAGATTTATGGTATCTATAACATCTCAGGGTCGGCCAGCACAGATGGAGAGGGCTTATGCTTGGGATTACTCCATAAAATTTTTCATTTAGGAGTATAAATTCCCAGGACCCAAATCAATGAATCAAAGGCCAGCTTCTATTCATCTCTGCAATAAACCTCTAAGGATTATAAAAAGATGGTTACTATCTCAATGCACTCTGAGGTCCCATTCACACAAGAAGGACCAAGACAAGGAGTGGGCAAGCGGGGCGCAATGGTTTAATGCAGGGATTGGGGGCACCCTGTGTCTGTCACGTCTGTTACCGGGCTGACAGGAGGCGTGACAGCGGCATAACTGCCAACCCTAAAGGGGGGGGGGTCTCAGTTTGGCATATTTGCTGTGGGCGTTGAATGACCTTGTCCTGGCATTGTCTGAACGTTTTTGTAGCTTGAAGCTCAAAAACGCTGGAGGAGAAAAATCAATTCTTCTCTATGAATTTGGTTCACATCTCCACTCCAAGTCGCCTAAAGCTTAAAAAAGTTTTGGAAATTTAGTGGTGCCCCGAAATAAAAATTTTCGGTACCGAACATTCAGGATGCACTTGGCCAAAGCCGAAATTTACGGTTTTTAAAGCGGAGGTTTGCTGAAAAAAAAAAAAAAAAAAATTAAAAGCCAGCAGCTACAAATACTGCAGCTGCTGGCTTTTAATATATGGACACTTACCTGTCCAGGGAGCCCGCGGTGTCGGCAGCCGAAGCCGATCCGTCCTTCGGCTCTCGGCGGCTGCTGCCGCCGCCATCCGTGCGGCTTCACTTCCTGGTTCCCTACTGCGCATGCGTGAGCCGCGCTGCACGTCCTCACAGGTCCCTGCTGTATTCTGTGTCTCACAGAAAACAGTGGGGGAGGACGGGGTAGGCAGCGGAAGTGGCGTAGGTAACCGCAATCCCTGCGGTGATCTATGCCAGGAAGTGGGAGCAAATACCTGTATTAGACAGGTATCTGCCTACTACTCCCCCCTGAAAGGTGCCAATTGTGACACCGGAGGGGGGGAGGAATCTAAAAAGTGGAAGTTCCATTTTTGGGTGGAACTCCACTTTAAAAACTATACAGTATCTCACAAAAGTGAGTACACCCCTCACATTTTTGTAAATATTTTCTTCTATCTTTTCATGTGACAACACTGAAGAAATGACACTTGTCTACAATGTAAAGTAGTGAGTGTACAGCTTGTATAACAGTGTAAATTTGCTGTCCACTCAAAATAACTCAACACACAGCCATTAATGTCTAAACCGCTGGCAACAAAAGTGAGTACACCCCTAAGTGAAAATGTCCAAATTGGGCCCAATTAGCCATTTTCCCTCCCCGGTGTCATGTGACTCGTTAGTGTTACAAGGTCTCAGGTGTGAATGGGGAGCAGGTGTGTTAAATTTGGTGTTATTACTCTCACTCTCTCATACTGGTCACTGGAAGTTCAACACCTTGGCACCTCATGGCAAATAACTCTGAGGATCTGAAAAAAAAAAAATTGTTGCTCTACATAAAGATGGCCTAGGCCAGGGGTCTCAAACTGGTGGCCCTCCAGCTGTTGCAAAACTACAAGTCCCATTATGCCTCTACCTGTGGGAGTCATGCTTGTATCGGTCAGCCTTGCAATACCTCATGGGACTTTTAGTTTAGTAATAGCTGGAGGGCCGCCAGTTTGAGACCCCTGGCCTAGGCTATAAGAAGATTTCCAAGACCCTGAAACCGAGCTGCAGCACGGTGGCCAAGACTATACAGCGGTTTAACAGGACATTCAGACATTCATGAAAGCCACAATGAAGATATGTTCTAGCACACCACAGATCTTCAAGTTGAGTCCAAACTGTTTTTTTATTAAAAAGGGAGCAACGGTTCAGAGTCATGTAAGACCCCTTTATCAGGCACGTGAACCACATGTCTGATGAAGGGGTCCTGCATGACTCTGAAACGTTTCACTCTCTTACTTGTAATGTGATGATTCTTTAATAAAACAAACATTTGGACTCGACTTGAAGATCCGTGGTGTGCTGGAAAATATCTTAATTGCTGTTTTTACTTCCTGTCCCATAGTCAAAAACAGGAAGTGAGAGGAAATCCCTCCCAAGTGAAGGTGGGGTGTCACCAGAACTAGTGTCCCCATTGGAAGATTCCCCCCTCTATTAGTGTTGTGATGTCATGCCAAAATTTCGGATTTTCTTTTACTTTCTGCGATAACTGTAAAACAGGACAAATAGAGAAGGTGAGCCTCCCTAATGGGGGCACAGATGCCGCTAAAAAATGGACAGGGGGTCTAATCCCTCTCCACTCTATCCAAAACTAAAAAAAGTTTTTCCTTTCGTTACATTTTAACTTCCCCTGAACTTCAGCATTACCATATGTAATCCTTACCAATCAGCAGCTTACTGGCTTAGCCAATGGTAGGCTTGGTCTCAAAATCATCATCCTATAGAGCTCTGCTGCTCCTGGACTGGCAAAGCCTGAAGCTGAAGACCGGGAATACATCCCAGAGGTCTCTTTGGTGAGGTTTAGAGGACAACCAGGAGAGATGTGCGGAGGACAGAGGTTAGAGCCGGCATAGACTTTAGGTCTATTTTACAAGAAAGGCATAGGACACTAAAGCCCTCCAGCGGTCATGGCTGCCCTGATACCAGGCGCTGTGGCTTCCCCGGGTTCCACCCAGCTAACCCGGTCTTCTTTATTGTATACACATTGTATAAATATATTGTAAAATCTCAATAAGTGTATATTGATTGCTTTGCGCAAAGTTATAGCCTCTACAAACCATGGGATATATAATGCAATTTTTATATTTTTTTAATACTAGTAATGACAGCAATCAGTGAATTATAGTAGGACTATGATATTGCGGCAGACAATCGGACACCAACTGACACTTTGCGAGAACCAGCGACACTAATACAGTGACCAGTGCTAAAAATATACACCGTCACTGTACTGACACTGGCTGGGAAGGGGTTAAACATCTAGGCCAGGGGTCTCTAACTGGCGGCCCTCCAGCTGTTGCGAAACTACAAGTCCCATGAGGCATTGCAAGGCTGACAGTTACAAGCATGACACCCGCAGGCAGAGGAATGATGGGGCTTGCAGTTTTGCAACAGCTGGAGGGCCGTCGGTTTAAGACCCCTGTTCTTGGGTGATCAAAGGCAAGTGGTTTTTGCGTGTACCGTGTTAGGGGGTAGATGGTATTTAATTCCCTGCTTTGCAGGGACACACAACCATCCCTTCCCCTCTGTCAGAACGGAGCTCTGCCTTGTTTACATAGGCTTCTGCTGTGAATAATCATGTTTGCTGCTTTCACTAGGGGGAAGAGATGCATTCTAGTACCTGCTTTGCAGGAACACAAAATCCATCCGTTCCCCTTCAGAAGACCGAACTGCCTTGTAGTTTACCCCCAGTTGGCGGGGGCTGGAGGCAGCGGCGGCTGGTGCTAAACATTTTTGGGATGGGGAGGGGGCAAACAAACCCCTCCAGGCCCACACTCGCCCCACAAGGGGTATCGCGACTCCCCCGATACCTGGCGCTGTAGCTTCCCCAGGTTTCACCCAGCTAACCCGGTCTTCTTTAGATCTGCCTCCTGTCCTAATTGGCCCGGGACAAGAAGATGGAAACCGATGGCGAATATTAATTCGCTAGTATCACAAGTGGGAGGGTTCGGGGCAACTCGAGGACAACCTTTTACAAGCCAAATTGGAGCCTCAAGCTCTAAACGTCTTGGAGGACATTGAGGGTCTGGCACCCGCTGATCGGCTTCTGCTGTGAATTATCACAGCAGAAGCAGCACTCCCCCTACAGGCAGAAGTACAGAATCACGTATGTATACGCGATCCTGCGGAGAGCTGATGTAGTAGAAGATTGCTATAGGGTGGTCAGCAAGCAGTTAAAAAGGGAAAGTGTGTGTGTGTGTGTGAGTGTGTGTGTGTGTGTGTGTGTTTGTGTGTGTGTGTGTTTTTTCCAGCATGGCTAATGTATAATATAGGCGAAGTCCATGTTAAAAAAAATATATAATAATATTATTATTATTATTATTATTATTACAATGCACTTTTCTTGCAGGTAAAAAAATAATAATAATGTTTTTGCAGGTAAAAAAAAATATATTAATATTATTATATTTTTTTTTACCTGCAAAAACATTATTTTTTTTTTTTTTACCTGCAAGAAAAGTGCATTTAGTAATAATAATAATAATAATTATTATTATTATTACTAAATGCACTTTTCTTGCAGGTAAAAAAATAATAATGTTTTTGCAGGTAAAAAAAAAAATATATTAATATTATTATATTTTTTTTTTACCTGCAAAAACATTATTTTTTTTTTTTTTACCTGCAAGAAAAGTGCATTTATTATTATTATTATTATTATTAATAATTGCACTTTTTTTTGCAGGTAAAAAAAATAAAATAATGTGCATTTATTTTTTTTTTTATGAGTCTGCAAAGCATTGCACCTACGATCAGCTGATCGCTGGTGCAATGCCAGTTGAAACTGCACGACTTTGGAGTTGCACTAGTGGGAACTGAGCCTAAAAAAAAAAAATAGAAGCCAATTGGTTACTATACACAGCCTCACCAGATTCTGCGGGCACCAGTTTTAGTAAATCCCCTAATCAGCCACAGTCATTAGGCACCTACATCTCCGACTTGGAGCTTCACTATGAATTGCGTTAACAGCGCAGAATTCTTCTTGTTCAGAAGCAGACACTCAGCGAGGCCCTAAAGGGTTCTGGATTTCACACTATTTACAGGAAGACGAAGTGTCAATTTAACACAAAAAAAAAAAAAGAAAAAAAAAAACCCCATGACATTCATTTAACACTTTTTCATTTTTATACACATTCATCAAAATCAGAATTCAACAACTGCTAACTAACCAAGCAGCAAAAACACATCACGGCTGTCACCGAAGATCCCGCTGGATAGAATGTGACATTTCAGTACATAATGTTCATTTACATAAAACAAAGCCAGCAGTGTAATACAGCTTATTACTTGTTTTCTTATTCTTCAATCTGTGTTGTAACATGCACCACACATTTTAATGATTGTCAAATCTTGCCCAGAGCTCTGTTATACGATGCCAAGCATCTCCAGCCAACTCTACTCCACAAGTTGCTTCATAGGCAGCCTTAGCACACAAAGTTATAAAAGTGTTATAACACGATCTAATCTCACGTGTTTTAACCAGTTCAGCCCCGGAAGCATTTGCCCCCCTTAACGACCAGAGCATTTTTTTGCGATACAGCACTGCGTCACCTTAACGGACAATTGAGCGGTCGTGCGACACTGTACCCAAACAAAATTCATGTCTTTTTTCCCCCAACAAATACGGCTTTCTTTTGGTGGTATTTGATCACCTCTGCGTTTTTTTTTTAATTTTTTGCGCTTAACAAAAAAAAAATATATATATATATATATTTTTTTTTTTTTTTTTTTTTTTACTTTCTGCTATAATACATATCCAAAAAAAAAAAAAAGTAAAAAAAAAAGTTAAAAAAAAAAAGAATTTCTTCATCAGTTTAGGCCAATATGTATTCTGCTACTTTTTTTTTTTACCAAAAAGAAGTAGCAGAATACATATTGGCCTAAACTGATGAAGAAGAAATTTTTTTTTACTTTTTTTTTGTTTTGTTTATAGCGCAAAAAAAAAAAAAATCAATATACGCTTATTGTGCGTATATATTGATTTTTTTTTTTTTGCGCTATAAACAAAAAAAAAAAAGACCGACAATTTAAAAAAAAAAAAAAAAGTTCTCTCTCCAATGGGACAAAGGATATCTAATGTCACCTTAGAACAGGGGTCTCACATGGCCCAGAAGTGTTGGATGACACGGCACATTCATCTGAAGTAATACAACTGCCTACTGGCATCTATGGGATGCTATATCGAAGTCTGACCTTGGTGCCTCCAAAGCCCTCCGCACATTTATGACTTCACTGGCCTTAGAAGTATGCGAGTTGTGCTGGATTTATGTTCTAATTACATCTTTATACACATTCGCAGCATTAACCCAGGAAAATACAAGAAGAACAAAATTAGACAGACAATGTTATTCTGTCTTGATACGTTAAAGGAACTTCAACTAAATTTTCCATAAAAATCCTTTATTAGAACAATGGAGCGTTTCCTCTCCAAAAATCCACAAATACATACTTGGTGAAACTTTTCCAGCACTTTAGCCAAGATGAAGTCTGAACATCAGTTTTTTTTTTTTTACTCCAAACAATAGAAAGAAAAAAAGAAATTAAAAAAAGGAAAAAAAAATGTTTTTTATACACACACTTTTTTTTTTTAGCAGAGACCCTAGGGAATAAATTAAATCAAGGTTTTTTTTTTAAAAAAGAAAAAAAAAGAAAATTATATTATATTTATTTTATATTAGGGCTGTTACTAATTAAAATTTTCGTGTTCGATTAATCGATTTTTTTTTTTTTAATCGACTAATTTTTCAATTATTTATAATGCACATGCAGATCCAACTACTTTTAGCTGACGTCATGCATAGCTCCTCCCCCATACGCGTTGCGTTCAATCAGAACTTCCTCAGCAAAGCGGGGCTACGGCATCACCCTACAGTCTATTTAAATAGCACCGTTGTGCATCCCGATGGAGAGCCAGAGACATCCATCACCTGCTCAGACAGCAAAGTGTCAGCTCTTTGGAAAAAAAAAAGTGCCCTCATCATTAATGTTTCTTTTCACTGGATCTCCGACGGAACTCCCTGAAGACCCGGAAGCTGGCGGAGAGGTGAGTACTGATCAAAAGAATTTTGATTGATCAAAAAAAAAAAAAAAATGAACGATTAAATCGAGGAATTAATCGTTAATTTCTGCAGCCCTAATTAATAAATATTATATATATATATATATATATATATATATATATATATATATATATATATATATATATATATATATATATATATATATATATATATATATACATATACATACATACATACATACATATATATACATACACATATTATATATATACACACACACACATATTATATATATACACACACACACACTTTTTTATTTTATTTTTTAGCAGAGACCCTAGGGAATAAATTGGTGATCGTTGCAATTTTTTTTTTATGTTGCACGTTATTTGTGTTTTTTCAAATGCAATTTTTTGGGAAAAAATATTTTCTTTTAAGAAATAAAAAAAAGTAACAATATATACCCCAATGTTTTCTTTTTTTTTTTTTTTTTTTATAATATAAAAGATGATCTTACGGTAAGCAGATACCAAACATTTCATGTTTTAAAATTGCACACATTCGTGGAATGGCAACAAAATACTGTGCTTAAAGAGGAACTGCAGTCTGCTCACATAATTTGTAATAAAAACATCTTTGCCATTCTGAAGCTTCCCTCCAACCACTTTGCATATTTTATATATACTGTGATTCTGTACTTGCCAAATATGCTGCAGAAATCTCCCTCCACTGAGTCTGGCTGCAGCCATTTTATCTGTGGGCAGCTGAAGCTGCTGCCTGTTCACTTCCTGGATTTACACAGACACACAGAGAGGCACAGCTCCAGCACTCCACCTCTCATTGGCCCTCCCTCTCATGAGAGAGCTGTGCATGATGTCATAAGCCTAGGCTTTTTACCAGACAAGAAACAAGAAGTGGGCTGTAGAAGGTTTTACTGGCAGAAAAAAATATTTTACTATCCAAAGTTAAAACAACAAGAAGGGCAGAAGATTTAATAACTGGAAAGATGAAAAAATGACCCAACGGTTTGCTTTAAAGTGTTCCTAAACCCAGGACTCTGCATTCACTATATCTGGTCTCCCACAGTACACAGAACATGGAAATGCAATTATTTTAGTAAATATAAACTGCCAAATACCTTTTCTCATCAGCAGTATATAGCAGTCTTGTGACTTCTATCAGTGTCTGGTGAAGCTTGTAGGAGGAGTTTTCATATACAGTAGCACTAAGCTGTTCTATGAGGCTGCAGGACCCCTGACCCTCTGTCTGGACAGTGCTGTTTGGCCCTGTGTTGAATACATGCACTCTCCCACGGAAGAAAAACCTCTCTAGCAATACACACCAAACTGAGCATGTGCAGCCTGACTCCAAAGGCCCATCTTATCCTGACTTGTCCAGGGGGACAGTGCGGGGGGGGGGGGGGGGGGGGGTCTGTCCATACAAGAGCAAGCCATCTTTTTACACAATGTAGAGGATTAACCCCTTTGGTTCCACAGTGAGTATAACAAGCATGCTTTACTGCATATACAGACTGATTTTACTGTTGTGGGTTTAGTAACATTTTAAAGCATTTGTAAACCCAACATTTCATATTCAGATCACCAGGTGAAAACAGAGGGGGGGGGGGGGGAAGCCAAAAGAAAAACTAATGCAGCCACCACATCTAAATAATTGGTAAGCTGTAATACAGGCAAACCCCACTTTTAAGTACACAATGGGGTCTATTTACTAAAGCTGGAAAGTGCAAAATCAGGCTCACTTCTGCATAGAAACCAATCAGCTTCCAGGTTTTATTACCAAACCTTAATTGAACAAGCTGAGGTTAGAAGCTCATTGGTTTCTATGCAGAAGTGAGCCTGATTTTGCACTTTCCAGCTTTAGTAAATATACCCCATTGTGTACTTAAAAGTGGGGTATGCCTTGTATATTACAATTTTTGGTTTGGGGTTTAATACCGCTTTAAAATAATAGACTTTAAAGTGTTACTAAACCCACACCTGTAAAATCAGTCTGTATTTGCAATAAAGCATGCTTGTTATACTCACTGTGGAACCTAAGGGTTTAATCCTCTGCATTGTGTAAAAAGGCTGTTTGATCTGTCTTCTCTGATCCTCCCCTTCTTCCACTGTCCCCAATCCATCTCCTGATAGAACAGAGTCTTGGGAGCAGGCTGCACACGCTCAGTTTGGTGTGTATTGCTAGAGAGTTTTTTTGTTTTGTTGGGAGAGTTCATGTGATCAGCACAGGGCCAATCAGCACTGTCCAGAAAGAGTCAGGGGTCCTGCAGCCTCACAGGACAGTCAGAGTAGAATGAAAACTCCTCCTACAAGCTTTAACCAGACACTGATAGATGTCACAAGATTGCTAATGAGAAAAGGTATTTATCAGTTTACTAAAATAGTTGCATTTCCATGCTCTGTGTACTGTGGGAGACCAGATATAGTGAGTGCAAGCTCCTGGGTTTAGTAACACTTTAACACCTTGCCAACCGCCCAACCGTTTTACTGCTACAGGGCGGTGGCTGTGCGTAGGATTGCATATACATGATACCGCATTTCCATGTAGTGGGTATGAATGCACGCTGCCACGGACTTGATGTCCACTGGCACCCACCGATCGTTCAGGGCAGCAGTCTGTCTATGTAAACAAGGCAGATTGCCAGTCTGTCAGTAGGGAAGGCAAAGCAGGGACATGGATCAATGCCTTCCCCTAGTAAAAGCACCTCACACAGTATAGTAAAACACAGGCTAGGCACACAGGTAATCCTTTGATCACCCCGGATCATCAACCCCTTCCCAGCTAGTGCCATTAGTACAGTGACAGTGCATATTTTTAGCAGTGATGTATTAGTGTGTATTGTAGACTGTATTAGTCTCACAGGTTCCCAAAAAGTGTCAAAAGTCTCAGGTGTCAGATTTGTCTGCCGCAAAAATCGCAGTCCCACTATAAGTCGCTGATTGCCACCATTACTAGTAAAAAATAAATGAAAATCGCATAAAAATATCCCGTAGTTTGTAGACGCTATAACTTTGCGCAAACCAATCAATATATACTTATTGGGATTTTTTTTTTTTAACAAAAACATGTAGCAGAATACATATTGGCCTAAATTTATGAAGAAATGTGACTTACATTTTTTTATTGCATACTTTTATTTTTTGGAAAACTTTTTTTTTTAAATAGTCTTTTTTTGTTTATACCGCAAAAAAAATAAAAAAGCAGAGGTGACCAAATACCACCAAAAGAAAGCTCTATTTGTGGAAAAAAAAAAATTAAAAAAATTTTTTTTTATTTGTGTACAGTGTGGCACAACCACACAATTGTCAGTTAAAGTAACGCAGTGGCCTGGGAGGTAAATCTTCTGGAGCTGAAGTGGTTAAAATAAACACCGCTGTCTGATAGACTGAACTAAATCATTTACAGCAGAACTCACACATCCAGTCCTCGGTGTACGGTTGGGTCCGGGAACGCTATGCACACATTGATGCAGCAGCGACTTGGCAGCATACGTCTCATTCTCCTGCCTCTTGGCTTCTCATTACTCTCGTCTATGTGGTCAAGTAAGAGGAACTGAAAAACAGAATCGGTTTCGGCGTGCCTAGACTAAAGAATCTACACCAGAACTTCCGCTGCTTAGAGTCCGGCTCAAGTCTTTCAGAACCCACCACCCACACAAGATGCTCAGCCGGATTTCTACTCTGTATGCAAAGCTTCGGGACGGACTGCAAGGCTGCAAAATACAACATTGCTATATACATTGTATACTTCCCACAGTCACTTCTATTAGACCCCTTTCACACCGAGGGGCTCAAAAACTGCCCATAAAACGTCGGGAGTTTTTGCGGTACCCTTTTTTTTTTTCTTTTAAGGTCACGTGACGTTGTAACCTTCAAAAAAAAAAAAAAAAAGGGAGAGCTGTTTTGTGATGCATTTGTTCATTCATGTCAATGGACAGGGACGTTTGAGGCGCTTTTTAAAGCTCTCCAAATATGCTGCTTGCAGGACTTTTTTTTTTTTTCACCGCCTCGCCAGCACACCGCCCCGCCAGCGCACCGCACGCACATCGCCCCGCCAGCACACCGCACCGCGTGCACATCGCCCCGCCAGCGCACCGCATCGCCCCGCCAGCACACCGCACTGCCCCGCCAGCGCAATGCACGCACATCGCCCCGCCAGCACACCGCCCCGCCAGCGCACCGCACGCACATCGCCCCGCCAGCACACCGCACCGCGTGCACATCGCCCCGCCAGCGCACCGCATCGCCCCGCCAGCACACCGCACTGCCCCGCCAGCGCAATGCACGCACATCGCCCCGCCAGCACACCGCACCGCCAGCGCACTGCCCCGCCAGCGCACCGCAAATCGCCCCGCCAGCACACCGCATGCACATCGCATGCACATCGCCCCGCCAGTGCATCACCCCGCCAGCACACCGCACTGCCCCGCCAGCGCACTGCATGCACATCGCCCCGCCAGCACACCGCACTGCCCCGCCAGCGCACTGCATGCACATCGCCCCGCCAGCACACCGCACTGCCCCGCCAGCGCACTGCATGCACATCGCCCCGCCAGCGCACTGCCCCGCCAGCACACCGCCCCGCCAGCACACCGCCCCCAATGTGAAAGCTTCCATTGAAAATGATATTGTGGGATATCCAAACTGGCCTTCCCGCTTAGCTGATTGTATTTAGCACGGTTCTTGTTCTGTTTAAAGCGGAACTACACTGTATCTGAGCACCACAAACTAAAAGCACTATTTAAAGCGGAGTTCTGCTAAAAAAAAAAAAAAAAAACTATTATTAAAAGTCAGCAGCTACAAATAGCTGCTGACTTAATAAAATCGGACACTTACCTGACCCAGGGACTAGCGATGCGGGGGAGTGATGCTGGGGAGCGATGCGGGGGAGCGAAGCCCCGCTCGTCTCCCCCCTCCTTTCTGCGGCTCCGGCATTGTAAGCGTGGGCGCCCGGCTGTGGCTTCACAGCCGGGCACCCACTGCGCATGCGCGAGCCGTGCTCTGATTGGCCGGGCAATCATCTAGGACCTGTGACGTGTCCCAGTTGATTGGTGAGAGGGAGGAGAGGTGATCTCCCTTTCCGGTGCCGTGGTGCGTCGGGAGGAAGTGGGAGCTGGGACCCTCTGAAAAGAGGGTACCGGCTCCCCCCCCCCAAAAAAAAAAATGACATGCCAAATGTGGCATGTCAGGGGGTCCACCTCCCTTAAAGCAGAAGTTCCGTTTTTGGATGGAACTCCACTTTAATACTTGGTACAAAATCCTTTGTTGGTAATAACAGCTTCAAGACGCCTCCTGTATGGAGAAACTAGTCGCATGCGTTGCTCAGGTGCGATTTTGGGCCATTCTTCCACACAAACAAATCTTGAATTAATTCATCCTCCATCCATCCATCAATGCCGCCATGTTTTATTTTGCTGGGAAATCACTTAGAAAACCACCCCCCAACATTTCTGGCTGTGGTCATTTTGTGTAAGGATTTCAGGAAGTAAATCCTACAGGAATCATCCGCCCTTAGCTCGGGAACAATGTCATTTGGTGTTATACTTTTTTTTTGGGGGGGGGGGGGGGCCGCATACAATGCACCCACAATGACATTCATCTGCCCCCACCCCCATGTTTTTTATGTTCCTTGCATGTCCCCCTCGGATTTACAGTAACTGCACTTCAAAGTGCACTTGTAGTGCAAAGCGAATTTGCCGTTCGTAAATAACCCCCATAATGCTCTGTCATAACCAACATCAATCCATGGCTGTGTGCATTATTTTGACATTTCAACGCAAAATGCATAAAAAGGAGGAAAATGCATGAATCCTGCCTAAAGGACAGTTCACAGCCATTGCTGCCAATTCTCCAACTGGTTCCCTGCCTCTGCTGTGCCTATGTGGAGAAAATCCTATTCGTCCCTTTGAATTACCATCTACACTATATATCTTGACAACCAAGGCAAAAGAATTACAAGCACAGGAGACATGGTATTTCGACTAGTTTCGCTGGTTTACTGCTTTGTCGGGAAATAAGGGTTCGAGGTCAGGACACTGTGCAGGCCAGTCAAGTTCCTCCACCCCAAACTCGCTCATCCATGTCTTTATGGACCTTGTGTAGTGCACTTGTATTTCATTGACACTTCCTCCAGGTCCTTCCAAGGTACAGATCTGCAATTCAAAGAATAGTCTGCAGAAGCCAGAGCATTGCGCCAGCAATACACTGATCGCAGTTGCAATGCTTTGTAGGCTCCAATGCAAAAAATAATAAATGCACATTTTGTAATGAAACACTATGGGTGCATTTATTTATTTATTTTAAGACTTAGTCCCCCCTTTTTCAAAAGAGACAAGGTTGCCAAAAAAAACAACTGAACAGCAATAACAAAAATGCACTAAAATGTATCATTGTACAATAAACAGAAATGTTTGTTTAGGCATTCAAGTTGGACAGATTTGTATTTTAGAACTGTGCAGTGCCTTCTTAATTAAATACAGACTTTAGGCGCGATTGTTTTACCAAAAACAGTGCAGAAAGCATGTTGTTCGTGAAAACAAAATACATGCAAAAGACTACAAGGTTGCATAAACTTGCCAGCTTCCAAGACTTCAGCCATTTGGAGATATCATGGGAGGGGGTTGCTATGACAGCGAGTACTTTGTATATACATGTTTAGCAATGTGTCATATGATCTAAGATGATATGCTGCTCGGAGGAGCCCACTCATTTCAAAGCACTACCAGCTGAAACATCTCTGCTATTCTAACAAGGCGAACGTCTAAGTATCTGCTCCACTATTGACCAACAACCCCGTGCATCATACCCAATGTAGTTTGTAGGGTGCCCTTCATTTAAAACAGGCGACTAGGCAGAAAAGGTACAGAAACATTGGACTAGGTACAGGAAAGAGAAAGGGAGGAACATATCAACAGTGGTAGTCAGTAATTTATGGACTCTAAATAGTGCAAGAACCCATCAACACCTAGAGCTGCCTATCTCAACTAGGGTTCTGTTGAACCCAACGGTTCCTCCAGAGGTTGCTATGGGTTCCTTGAGAAATGAGTAACCACTAACAATGATCTTTTCAGCCATCTTAAAAGGGGGGGCAATCTTCCGATTGACCAACATAATGGTCATTGTTCCCACTTGCCACCAATGTAATGGGGCCCATCTCTCAATGATCTCTAAATGTAAGGTGGACCTTCTCCGTTGACCACCAATTTAAAAGGTGCCCTTCTCTACTGACCGCCAACATAAGGTGGCTTTTCATCGACTACCATGTAGGGCAAAACTTTTGCATGGACCACAAATGTGAGGGGACACTACGATTTTCACGGTCTACATTTCTTTTCTGTCATTATATATATATATATATATAATATATATATATATATATATATATATATATATATATATATATATATATATATATATATATAAAAATAATTTTTTTTTTTTTTTCTCTTTAAAAAAGGAGAAGTATGGGCAAAGCTATTTTGGCTATACTTCTCCTGTAGGTCATAGGAGTGCAGTTCGTTCTGCACTCTTGTGACCAGCTTTCAGCCGACAGCGGGCTAAAGTTCCACTGTCAAGCTATTCAAAAACTTGCGCTAAGTTAATCAAAATGTGATAAATGCAAAACTGCAGCTGTGAAAAGGGTGTTAGAACCTTAATCTGTGAAAGAAAATATAAAACAGCGCTAGCAGAATATATATTAATCTAAACAATTCAATGACATAGTGGCATGTGCCATATAAAACAATATGCTTGTGCCATACAAATCAAATATACACAAATCTATAAAGTGCTTGGTGCTCATATAATGACTGAATAAAGTGCAACGGTGCTCCAAACTTGCAAAGTGTGAGGTGCCACACTCCCCCTTCGGTGACCCCACTAGGTACCAGAAATATTGGACCCTCAGCTTTGCAGTCTGGGGTCAAAATAGGCTGTGATCTATTGATCTGGGGTATGTAAGATGGTTGCTCAGAGACTCCTCCAGAGGGATTGCTTTATATTAGAGAGGATTCACCACACTCCATAGGTGGGGAGACAGAGGAAACTCATAGTGAAATACCACTAAGATAAAAGTACAAAGCGCAAACTAGGCGCCGCTTACAGGATAACTGGCAAACACAGACATAAGTAAAAACATCCGAGTCCGCCACTGTTAGGCGTGCGTTCCAGAGTCGGAAATTGTGTCAATGGTTAGCGTGAACCGGAAGTACATCAACGCGTTTCACCCCTCCTCCAGGGCATCATCAAAGGACGTCACTTCCGGTTCCTTGCAATAAATTTATACCCGAGGAAAGAAAGCTATTGGAAATGTTAATAGCAAGGAAAGAGAAAAAAATTAAAATTATTAGAGGCCAATATTAATGCCATTAAATCCAAATTAGGTCCCCTAATAGCAGCAGGTGAGCATGAAGATTAATTGAAACCACTTCAGGACTTTGTGGAAAAATTAGATAAAGAAACACAAAAGAAAAAAAAAAAAAAAAAATGAAGAAATGTGTTAGGGACATTAATGATTACAAATCCAACAAAATTTACAGATGGAAGGATGCCAATGAGGATCAGGGTGTTACTTCCAGAGCCTTAACTGAAGAAAGGGAATCCATCCCAGACAACCCTAAAACCCCCATTAGGAAATATGATGGATCCCAGAGGGACTAAGAGAGGGGGACCACTATAGGGGTTAAAGAACTAGTTCCAAGCCAGAGACCCCCCAATATGGAGTCCCCACATACAGCAGATTTGAAACTCTTAGGTATGACTATCCCCATCCACCCAATAGAGGGTCTCACAACCATAGAGGTTATGACCACAGGGAAGGTTATGGTGGTCCTCCCACTAATAGGGGTCGAGTGTGGTATCCCAATAATCCGAGGGGATTTTCAAAAGGAGAGATTCTAGGGGGCTCCCCATAAGGAGAAGAGGGGGACCCAACCCCAGGGGACGTGGGAAGGATCACAATCCACCGGACAGGAGGAAGGAGGAGACCTTGGTATCCCATGGTACCTACCCAACCATATTCAGATGGGGAAAGAAGAGAAGGACAAGAGAATGCAGGGGAGGCAAAAAGAAAAAGAGAAATATAAAATGGAAGAAATGTTTAACTTGAGTGATGCTTTTTTTTAGCAGATGAGCTCAATGTTTTAGAACTGGGTCTTAAATATGCTTTAGACAGGAATCTAAATACATTTGATGTTTTTATCGATTTCCAGAAAAAAAGAAAAAATTAACAAAAAATATTATGCGAAGAATAGTCCATCAGCAGATTAATCCATAGGAGTATCAGCATACCTCTCTCAAAAATAATTCTATCTTCAATCCTAAAATCATCAACAATCATTTTGTTGAGGTGTTCAAGTTCTTGGTCAAGCAAGATTTGGACAAACTGGATGTTCATCCAAGTAGATGAAAAAGGTAAAATAGAAAGAGGCCTGGAGCAGTTGGAAAAGAAAAGGGCATAGTGATCAGATCAGCTGATAAAAGGGGGGGGGTGTTGGTCATTTTAATTAAAACTAATTTGGAAGAATTGGACAGATTAGTGGGAGATAGCGAGACCTATGAAAAACTTAAGGGGAATCCTACAAACAAATTTAGAGCCAAACTGAAAAAGGCTAATTAAAAGGAGCACATAAGGATGGGATATTATGCAAGAAAGAGGCAAGATACCTTATCCCAGATGCACCTAAAGTTCCGGGTTTTTACCAGCTACCCAAAGTGCATAAGAATCCACTTAGGCCACCAGATAGACCTATAGTCAGTGTAGTTGACTCACTGTTCTCTAGACTGGGGGAATATTTGGATTGTTTTTTGCAACCGCTTACCCAAAAATGTCCGGCATATTTAAAAGATAGCAAAGATCTTATCGAATTGATTAAACCCATGACAGTAGATGACGATCATATTCTGGCCAGTGTGGATGTTAATTCCCTTTACACCAACATTCAACAGCATCATGCCTTGAAGGCTGTTGAGTGGGCATTGGAAAGTACTAATATCAAACATAAACAGAGGGAACTCTTTCTACAAGCCCTTGATTTGGCATTGAGCCATAATTTTTTCTGGCATGAGAAAAAAATATTACAGACAGAAAAGGGGTGTTAGCCATGGGGGGCTAAATATGCCCCATCAGTGGAAAAACCTTTTCATGAGTCGGTGGGAGAAGGAAGCCATCTATGATAGAAATATACCAGCGCTTAGATTCTACAAGGGATACATAGACGATACTGTGATAGTATGGGCAGGATCATAGGAATCATTCTGTAGCTTTCTTGAGGAAAACGGGGAACAACTCTTATGGTATCTCCTTCTCAGAAACTTGTAGTCACCATATGGTAAATTTCCTGCACCTTACCATATATAAAGGAAATTGGAAAACTATTAACTTGGACTTTCTTCAAAGATGTTGATAGAAATGGCTACATCCCATTAGGTGGTTGCCATCACCCTAGGTGGCATTCCTAAAAGCCAGATGCTAAGGGTAAGAAGGAATTTTAACAAAGAAACCATTGGAGAGATAGATAGGGAATCATTGTTTTAAAAGAAGAAGTCAAAAAGAAACAAGATTATATTGTGGTTTTTCTGACTGGCTATAACCGACAGTATAAACAGTTTGAAAAGAGAATTAGAGGAACACTGGCCCCTTGTTATTGAAAGATAGAGCTTAAAAAGTATCTTGCCTGTACAACCTCGGTTTATTTTATACAAAACCACCGATAAGTTAGGCTAAATTTGGCACATAATGTCATCAATCCCCCTAAAAAACGATTCACCTTTTTGGACCAAACTGGTTTTATTCAGTTGTGGCAAATCTGTGATTTGTAAGACTTCCAAACACAGGAAAAGGAAAAAACTACCCACTTCAGCTCCTACACTCAGGGTAGGTCGTTTGAAATAAAAAAAATGTATCACCTGTGGGACTACACGTCACCTACCTTCTGCCATGTACTTGTGGTCTCCAATATCTGGAGGACCACAAGGAAATTGGGATAAGGCTTAGGGAGCATGTTAATGGAATCAAAAAGGGTTACAAGCATCACAGTTTGTCCAACCACTTTAGATTGTTTCACAACAGAGATCCAAGGGGCCTCACATTCTGTGGGATAGATAGAGTAGAAGAGCATTGGCGAGGATCCAATCTCAAGAGGGCCATCTCCCCAGAATGAGACCCAATGAATCCATAGGCTTCGCACTTCGAGTCCCCATGGCCTAAACAGAGCCGGATCACAAACTGTTTCCTGTACAATTGGTAACAATATTTAGGGTTGTTTCTTCATTAAAGCTGATCATTATGTATTTCTTTGTACAGTGGAACCTCAAATTTAACGCGGTTAACGAGCGTTTCGCAATACGAGCAATTTTTTTTTTTTTTTTTTTATTAAATCCTGAATCGGTTTATCAGTGTTGTCTCGCAACACGAGCAGGATTCAAGCCTCTGCGGAGTGTGCAGTACCACATTTGGCCAGAGGTGCGGAAGCGCAGGTGACACTCGGAACGGTTCGGAAATACTCGGAAACACTCCGTTCGCGAGTCTTTCTGAGTGTAGTCGAGCGGTCTCCGAGTATTTAAAAAAATTTTTAAATAAGCAAAAATCAGTACAAGGCACATAACTTACAGCCAAGTCCCTTGTGCTGATGCCTCTTCTTTTAGTAGAAATTCTCCACCACGCTCACCATTCCACTCAGCTGCTCCATTCGTAGAAGCTACTACACCTACTGCAACTAAAATCAAACTTTCTTTTCACTCACCTGAAGAAATCATGTGATGTTCGGGTCCCAAATCTCCTCCAGCAGGGTCCTTCTTCGGGTGTCCATGTCACTGCCTAGACTAAGAGGATAAAGACACTAACTGGTGGTGGCAGAACATTTAGCAGTGGGGGTCCTTGAAGATTACTTCACATGTGGGGGCAGTGAGGGTACTGGTCCCAGAAATTGTTAATAAAATGGGTGAAGTGTCCGGTCCCCAGGGCAGGAATTTACAATTCCTAAACCGCGGAATGAACTTCATAGTTCGTAAGGTTGAATAAAGACACAGAAAATGGGTGCCTTGAAGGGGCCTGTAGCTTACACATGTATTTGCAAATGTGTGCAGACTAAAGCCTCGTTTTTAATGCATAGTGTTATGCCGCGTACACACGGTCGGACTTTTCGTCTACAAAAGTCCAACGGACGCCGACGGACTAAAGCTGGCTGGTAATCCGATCGTGTGTGGGCTTCTCCGGACTTTCAGCAGACTTTTTTCAGCCTCAAATCCGACGGACCTTTAGATTTGAAACATGCTTCAAATCTTTACGTCGTAACTACGACGGACCCCGAAAATCCGCTCGTCTGTGTGCTAGTCCGACGGACAAAACCCATGCTAGGGCAGCTATTGGCTACTGGCTATGAACTTCCTTATTTTAGTCCGGTGTACGTCATCACGTACGAATCCGTCGACTTTTGTGTGGTCATGTGTAGGCAAGTCCGTTCGTTAGAAAGTCTGCTGCAAGTCCGCCGAAAGTCCGCAGGAAGTCTGTCGGACAGGCTGTCGGACTTTTGTAGACGAAAAGTCCGACCGTGTGTACGCGGCATTAGACAGGTCAATTTGGTTCGGCTGGTTGGTGGGTTGGTGGGCGGATTGAGCTTGGAAGTTTCTTTGGTTTTGTTTAAATAAAGACACTAGTCCATCCAGTTCAACCTGTGTAGGTGTGCGTGCGCAATCATTTCCCGTATCCCTGTATATGGTGTTTGCCAAGATACCGGTCCAAGAGATTTTTAAATATATCAATACTCCCCACTGACACCCACCGATTGGATTCCACATCCTTACCGCCCCAACAGCAAAAAACCCCCTACCCAGTTTAAAGGGGTTGTAAACCCTCGTGTTTTTTCACCCATTACTTTCTCCCCCCCCCCCCCCCCCCCCCAATTTTACTTATCTGAGCCCCTTATTTCTGTCGGCGGAGACTAGCTCTCCCTCTCTCCACGGGGTCCCGGCTCTTGATTAGATAGATTGATAGCAGTGCAGCCATTGGCTCCCGCTGCTGTCAGTCAAATCCAATGACACAAGTGCCAAGGGGCGGGGCCGAGTCCAGCATTCAAGTCTATGAACGCAAATGCTGGACTCGGGAGCACGCCCGCAAGGTAACCCCCCCGGGAGAGCGCTTCTCCTAGGGGGTTATCTGATGCGGGGAGGAGCCGCAAAAGCAGTCGAGGGACCCCAGAAGATGAGGTTTGGAGCCACTCTGCACAGTTGAGGGAAGTATGATATGTTTGTTATTTAATTAAAATCGAGCCTTTACAATCACTTTAAGGTTAAACCGCTTCTCAAATTTCATTGAGTGTTTCCTTCCTATGCAGATTCGCCATCAAGGTATTTGTAGATCGCTATTATATCTCCTCTCAAGCATCTCTTCCATCTCTCTCTCTTCTCTTAATTGTAGTCGTTCCTCGTAACTGAGGTCCTCCAGTCCCCGCATTAACTTTGCTGCCCTTCTCTGGACTTTTCTCCAGTTCCCACACCTCCCTTCTGAGGATTGGAGACAAGAAATGGACGGTATACTCCAGATGTGGTCGAACCAGAGTTTTATAAAATGGCAGGATTTTCATTTTATCTCTGGAGTAAGTCCCTTTTGCTAATATTCTGCTAGCTTGGCTTGCTGTAGCTTGGCATTGCCGAGTGTGTTATCTACTAATCTTTTTCCATTCTGGATTCCCCAGAGGTTCTCCCCCCTAGTGAGTAACGTGCAAGTGAGTAACTGGAGTAAGGTCATACATAGTGATCATCTGAAATTTTATTTTTGCCCAGAGTTGGGCTTTAGGAAAAATGTTGATCGCTCATTCATATTCATTCATAGTATGTACAACCCATGCACAATGGAGCCAGTCAGTCCTGTGTGTGGATCTGATGCTTGGGCTAGTGGTTCCCTTTGAATTAATTTTATCCCATGCCATGGTGCCATCATTCATTTCTAACATATTAATAGGCTACAGTGAGACCAAGACCAGCTGAGTACTACGAGGCTCAGCACAGCTGTCTTTTTTGGTAACGTCTGGCTGCATAATTACTTATCCAGCCCATCACTGCGCTTGGCTCTGGATGACAGATACTCTTCTGTCCCTATTAAAAACCCAATGCCATGTCTACCTGATGTCATAATGATGTCCAGTTCTCTGCGTAGGATCGTCTTCCTGCTAACGTATAGAAGTCGTTGTTCCACAGCGTTCTTAATAGTGACGGCTAAACACAGGAAGGTGTTCAAGTGGCATCCGCTTCGTTATGTGGGAAAGCAGCCGCATAGTTTTAGCTTCCTCCAGGCAGATCCCTATCTCGCCTGTTTTTGGGACATTTGTTTTCCAGCTTGTTCACAGATCAGGCAGCTGCAGACCAGACGTAAGATAGTACACAAGTCTTATTGCTGGATTCAGAGAACGAGCATATCCATATATATTTCAGACATACTGGTTTTACAATAAAGAAATGGAGAAAACAAACACAAAATACATGCTGACCCCTTTTCTAAAAGAACAAGCGACACACATAGTAGTCTTAGGTCCTTTTCACACGGACGGGCTGATCTGGACCCGATCAGACCATCCATTGCCCTATATGGAGTGGCGGATGTCAACGAACATGTCTGTTGACGGCCGCCTACATATGATCCTATAAAAACAGACAGTTGGGGGATCCATTCCCCATCCGTCTGGTGGATAGTATTGGATGACAGTCGGATGGAAACGGACAGGTGGTCCGACCATCCATCATCCGCCTGCTCAGCAGACAGATTCCCCGCCGAGAAGGTGGATCCACTGGCAGAGTGCACCCATCTAAAAAGAGGCCTTATTCCACCTTTACTGTAGACCAGTGTTTCCCAACCTCAAGCACCCCCAACTGGTCATGTTTTCCAGATCTTCCCTAAGAAAAAATAGCAGTCAAATACCGAGTCATTGATTTAAAGCACCTGTGGAAGGTAAAGGATGCAACCTGCTGGGGTTGCCTTGAGAACTGAGGTTGGAAATCACTGTACTAGACCAGTAGTTACCAACTACCAGGCTGTGGTCCGCTGCCAGGCTATGGCCTCCCACCAGCTGCAAATCCCCAATCTTTCCACAGTGCCCTTCAACCTTCTATAATGGATGGAAGTGCCTGCCAACCTGCTACAGCACTCTATAAAACTTCCACAGTGCTCCCCAAGCCTATTGCAGAGCCCCGGGGTCTTCCATGAAGGTGAAGGATGCAACCTGCTGTGGGTACCTTGAGGACGGACGTTTGAAACCACTGTGCTAGACCAGTGGTTATTGGTCCATGGCCTGCTGCCAGGCGATGGCCTGCCACCAGCTGTAAAGCCCTTATCCTTGCCTCCCAACCAGCCACAACGCTCTCTCAACTTCTGCAATGGCCTGCCAAGCCTATTTCAGAGCTCCCATAGAGCCCCCCCACCATCAAAAGTGTCACACTGCCCCCCCCCCCCACCCCCCACAACTTCCCACAGTCCAGCAGCACCCTCCAGTCTCCCACAGTTCTCTTCTGGAGTGACCCCCAGTGACCTTCAACAACTCTATCACCCTACAGAGACCTCATCCCCTACAGGGCTACCAAGTCTGCTGCGCATGGAAGGTGCATGGAAGGTCTTGGACAAATGTACTGGGCCCTGCACACCATTAGATTGAGAACTACTGTTCTGAGCCATCTGTTACACTAGATTACCAAAAGTACTGGGACACCTGCCTTTACACGCACATGAACTTTAATGGCATCCCAGTTTAGTCCGTAGGGTTCAATATTGACGTGGCCCACCCTTTGCAGCTTCAACTCTTCTGGGAAGGCTTTCCACAAGGTTTAGGAGTGTGTCTATGGGAATGTTTGATCATTCTTCCAGAAGCGCATTTGTGAGGTCAGGCATTGATGTTGGATGAGAAGGCCTGGCTCGCAGTCTCTGCTCCAATTCATCCCAAAGGTGTTCTATTGGGTTGAGGTCAGGACTCTGTGTAGGCCAGTCAAGTTCCTCCACCCCAATCTCGCTCATCCATGTCTTTATAGACCTTGCTTTGTGGACTGGTGCGCAGTCATATTGGAACATGAAGGGGCCATCCAAAAACTGTTCCCACAAAGTTGGGAGCATAAAATTGTCCAAAATGTCTTGGTATGCTGATGCCTTAAGAGTTCCCTTCACTGGAACTAAGGGGCCAAGCCCAACCTCTGAAAAACAACCTCACACCAGAATCCTTCCTCCATCAAATGATTTGGATCAGTGCACAAAGCAAGGTCCATAAAGACATGGATAAGGGAGTTTGGGGTGGAGGAACTTGACTGGCCTTCACAGAGTCCTGACCTCAACCCGAACGCCTTTTGGGTGAATTAGGGCGAGACTGCGAGCTGCGAGCCAGGCCTTCTCATCCAACATCAGTGCCTGACCTCACAAATGCGTTTATGGAAGAATAGTCAAACATTCCCATAGACACACTCCTAAACCTTGTGGACGGCCTTCCCAGAAGAGTTTCCCAGGTGGAAGGTGTCCCAATACTTTTGACAATATAGTGTATTTGCACCACGATTATCATGCCTTCTTAGATACCAACCCGTAGCAAACAGGCATCAATGGTTGCAATAATGAACTAGTAAAAGTGGTTGTTCATCTATACAGTAAAGGTCCATGCACAATGGGCAAAATAGGGATAAAAAAAAAAAAAAAAATAACGCAGCTTCTAGGAGTTTTGTATTTTGCCTGTAGAAGCAGCTCAATGTTATGCTATGTGTCCATGCATATTTTAAACTCAGTGTTTAGAAGGCAGAAAGAAAAAAAACCCTTCTAGTTTGCTTTTTGAGAGCAGTTTTCTGGCATAAAAACAAACGCTAAACGCTCCATATGAGTGTTTTTTGGGTTTTTTTCTGCCGAGGGAACTGGCGTTTTTTAAGCTCAGTGTGCATGGACTCTAATACAGCAGAAAAGTTGCTCTGCACTCCACATTGACGTCATGAACATGCCTACTCCAGCCGTCAAGTTGCAAACACTTCTTCCACAGACGATGACCAGGTCACCTCTGCCAGTGTAATACATTTAGGTAAAGAATGCCTGGCAAATCCATATTCATTCTCAGGCCAGGATACTGGCAGATGGCCAGGCTTGCAGAATAATAAAGTGAAGTGTTTTACAAGTCGCTCCTCCTTTCAGAAAGTGGTAATTCTCATAAACCACAAGGGAAAACTGCTATTACACCACGAAAAAGATCAGTGTTGTCCGCGATATGTTACCGCCATCAAAATCTGCGGCATTTTGCCTTCTAGACAGAGAATTTCAGTTCAGTTCTCCAAGGAACGCCGACACTGCATATTTTATACCCCATCTTCCCATCGGCTCCCAGTCCTTCACACGAATGTTCATTTCTAACAGCGTGTATTTGTTGGCATTCCACCAACTTGTTAACCACTTGACCTCCGAAAGACTTAAACCCCCCCCCCCATAGGACCAGGCCATTTTTTGCGATACGGCACTGCGTTACTTTAACTGACAATTGCACGGTCGAGCGACCCTGTACCCAGTGTTAATTTTGGCAGCAAATTTCAAATTCGTATTAGTCTTAGTATGAGGACTAAAATGATATTTTAGTTTTAGTTCCATTTTAGTCTTCTGCAATCGTTTTAGTCATATTTATTCGACTAAAATCTCCAGTACATTTTAGTCGACTAAACTCGAATGGGTGTAGTTAAATTGTAATGCATTATTTAAAGCATTTCTCTACAATTTCCAAACTCATTATATACTGCTGGAGTGAAAAATCTAGTATGTTATTATGTATGTATGAATGTGAGTTAGGGACCTTAGATTGTAAGTGCCTTGAGGGTGTAGGGACCGATGTGAATGTACAATGTATGTGTAAAGCGCTACGTAAATTGACGGCGCTATATAAGTACCTGAAATAAATAAATTAATTAAAAATATTTATGTTGTTAATGAGGTTTTAGTTTTAGTCTTGACTAAAATGCCATTTTAGTTTTAGTGGTATTTTAGTCTACTAAAATGGTATTAAGTTAGTAGACTAAAATGTTTTAGTCGACAAAATTAACACTGTCTGTACCCAAATAAAATGTATAAAATTTTTTTCTCACAAATAGAGCTTTATTCTTTTGGCATTTGATCACCAATATATATATATATATATATATATATATATATATATATATATATATATATATATATATATATATATTATATATATATATACACACACACACATACACACACACACACACACACACATACATACAGGATTCTGCACAGCCGGCCCGCACTGTAGCTTCACCATGTCTTTATGGACCTTGCTTTGTGCACTGGTCCAAATCATTTGCTGAAGGGGGGGATTATGATGTGGTTTTACTTTTCAGAGGTTGGGCTTGGCCCCTTAGTTCCAGTGAAGGGAACTCTTAAAGCATCAGCATTCCAAGATATTTTGGACAATTTCATGCTCCCAACTTTGTGGGAACAGTTTGGGGATGGCCCCTTCCTGTTCCAACATGACTGCGCACCAGTGCACAAAGCAAGGTCCATAAAGACATGGATGATCAAGTTTGGAGTGGAGCAACTTGACTGCCCTGCACAGAGTCCTGACCTCAACCTGACAGAACGCCTTTGGGATGAATGCTCTTCTGGAAGAATGGTCAAACATTCCCATAGACACACTCCTAAACCTTGTGGACGGCCTTCCCAGAAGAGTTGAAGCGGTTATAGCTGCAAAGGGCGGGGCCAACTCAATATTGATTCCCCTATGGACTAAGACACCAATAAAGTTCATCTGTGTGTAAAGGCAGGCGTACCAATACTTTTGACATTATAGTGTATGTAAAGTGCTATATAAGCACCTGTAGTAAATAAATACATACAAATATATCAGAAACGTTCTTTGGTTTAGATATCCTTTTCCTTCAAAGCTTTAGAACTACTGAAAGGTCCCTTCTTAGATGACTGGCCTGTAGCAGATGGATTTTGGGACTTGACTATCAGTGGCACCTTCTCTTAAATGCTTTAATGTCAGTTGGAGAAGATTAATTTCATAAACCGAATCATGGTCTTTGTTTACACCGCACAAGTAGAGCCAAACCCGAGGTCTTGCTTTTAAGTTGGAAATGGTCATTATTTTATGTGAAGCAAGCTGTTGAGCTTTGGCAACTGTCCACATTCCAGATTCTTGCTGTCATAGGTGTCAAGGTCTTGACAAATGTTCCCTTTACTGTTCCTAGATGCCACTGACCACACAAGACTAAATCCAGAGCCCTTACATCAGACAACAGGCCTTCACCCAGGAATGTGACCACAGACAATATTTCATTAGTACTTTGGTTACATTTAACTCATAAGATCTGTTGGGAGTGCCTAATCATACCCCTTCATTTCCTTCTCCCTTACACTCATACCCCTTCATTTCCTTCTCCCTTACACTCATACCCCTTCATTTCCTTCTCCCTTACACTCATACCCCTTCATTTCCTTCTCCCTTACACTCATACCCCTTCATTTCCTTCTCCCTTACACTCATACCCCTTCATTTCCTTCTCCCTTACACCTGAACAACCCTCATTTTACCTGTACCATTAAGGGCCCTTTCACACCTATCGCAGTGGGGTGCAGTTGGATGTATTTTGGACCGCACTCCAAAATCCAGACTATCCTATGGGCATAGTTCACACCATTGCAGTTCAGTGCAGCACACACAACAAACACGCAAAACTGCATGCAAACACACTGCAACCCATCACAGTGTACAAAGAAGCCCAAGGATGGATGGATGGAAGGATGGATGGAAGGATGGAAGGATGGATGGA
Organism: Aquarana catesbeiana; assembly: GCF_042186555.1. NCBI lineage: Eukaryota > Metazoa > Chordata > Amphibia > Anura > Ranidae > Aquarana > Aquarana catesbeiana. The sequence goes on from NC_133326.1 coordinate 21,887,548, forward strand.
AGGATGGAAGGATGGATGGAAGGATGGATGGAAGGATGGATGGAAGGATGGAAGGATGGATGGATGGATGGATGGAAGGATGGATGGAAGGATGGAAGGAAGTGACTTTACGGGACAAATGCAGATAGAAAACAGTGCGTCAACTTTTATCTGACCCTCGGAGCATTATTTCTCCACTGTCAACAGTGGGGCACTATTCCTTCCACTGACAAAAGTAATGGGGCAACCATTCCTCCAACCGACACCAATGATGGGGCACTATTCCTCCGACCGACACCAATGATGGGGCACTATTCCTCCGACCGACACCAATGATGGGGCACTATTCCTCCGACCGACACCAATGATGGGGCACTATTCCTCCGACCGACACCAATGATGGGGCACTATTCCTCCGACCGACACCAATGATGGGGCACTATTCCTCCGACCGACGACAATGATAGGCCACTATTCCTCCGACCGACAATGATAGGCCACTATTCCTCCGACCAACAATGATGGGCCACTATTCCTCCGACCAACAATGATGGGCCACTATTCCTCCGACCAACAATGATGGGCCACTATTCCTCCGACCGACAATGATGGGCCACTATTCCTCCGACCGACAATGATGGGCCACTATTCCTCCGACCGACAATGATGGGCTACTATTCCTCCGACCGACAATGATGGGCCACTATTCCTCCGACCGACAATGATGGGCCACTATTCTTCCCACCGATACCAATGATGGGGCACTATTCCTCCGACAGACCCCAATCTTGGGGCACTATTCTTCCAACTGATACCAATGATGGGACACTAATCCTCCGACCGACACCAATGATGGGGCACTAATCCTCCGACCAATACCAATGATGGGGCACTAATCCTCCGACCAATACCAATGATGGGGCACTAATCCTCCGACCAATACCAATGATGGGGCACTAATCCTCCGACCAATACCAATGATGGGGCACTAATCCTCCGACCAATACCAATGATGGGGCACTAATCCTCCGAACAATACCAATGATGGGCCACTATTCCTCCGACCGACAATGATGGGCCACTATTCCTCCGACCGACAATGATGGGCCACTATTCCTCCGACCGACAATGATGGGCCACTATTCCTCCGACCGACAATGATGGGCCACTATTCCTCCGACCGACAATGATGGGCCACTATTCCTCCGACCGATACCAATGATGGGGCACTATTCCTCCAACAGACCCCAATCATGGGGCACTATTCTTCCAACTGATACCAATGATGGGGCACTAATCCTCCGACCGACACCAATGATGGGGCACTAATCCTCCGACCAATACCAATGATGGAGCACTATTCCTCCGACCGATACCAATGATGGGGCACTATTCCGACCGATACCAATGATGGGGCACTATTCCGCCGACCAATACCAATGATGGGGCACTATTCCTCCGACCAATACCAATGATGGGGCACTATTCCTCCGACCAATACCAATGATGGGGCACTATTCCTCCAACCGACACCAATGATGGGGCACTATTCCCCCCATTGATACCAATGATGGGACACTATTCGTCCCAACACTAATGATGGGGCACCATTTCTCCCACCGACACCAATGATGGGGCACTAATCCTCCAACCAATACCAATGATGGGGCACTAATCCTCCAACCGATACCAATGATGAGCCACTATTCGTCCCAACAAACACTAATGTTAGGGCACTATTTCTCCCATCGACACCAATGATGGAGCCCGATTTGACCCACTGACAACAATGATGGGGTACGATTCCATCCATTGATAGCAACGATGGGATGCCAATACTCCCCCTAATACCAATGATGGGGAGTTGTTCACTCCCACTGATGACAGAACATTTTCTTCTCCCACTGGCCACAATCCAGCCCATCTAAAAGTTTGATGAACAGTAAACTGGGCCTTTGTTTAGAAAGCTTGGAGACCCCTGGTTTAGGGCAGACATTCTCAACCGGGGTTCCACCATAGGTTGCTAGGGGTTCCTTAACTAGGGCTAACTGACCTTCCATCTTATGGTGTATACACAGGTCCAGGGTCAATGCCAATGAACAGGTTTTAGCAGGTGTTGCCCAAGACCTGACAATTATTCGAAGGGTTACTCTAAATAGATAAAAAGTGTGAGCAAGCCTGGTTTCGGGCTTTCAATCTACAGGAAATATAGCACATTGATATGAGCTTGCAATTCAAACACCTTTGTTGCCCATCATCACATTTAACAGGGGGCTTACATCCAACCCCCCCCCCCCCCCTCAAAAAAAAAAAAAAAAAAAAAAAGGAAGAACAATATGACATGATCAGGCAGCCAAGGCCTCTCTATGGACAGAACCTACCATAACTATATAACTCATGTGCAGCCTTCTGCATGTCATGTATCTTAACATGCTGTATGCACACACCTTCATGAAAACCTGTTCCTCCCATGCAGGTAAAGACGGCCCTCTGCATGGATGTACCAGACAGTACCTGTGTTAATGAGACCATAGAAATCAATCAATTACAGGATGTGGTACTTGCATATCTATTCACAGCTGTATGAACATACAACCTTTAATGCAGAGTGCAGAATACCTGGCGGAGGCAAGCCCAGAAAACCTGGCGGAGGCAAGCCCAGAAAACCTGGCGGAGGCAAGCCCAGAAAACCTGGCGGAGGCAAGCCCAGAAAACCTGGCGGAGGCAAGCCCAGAATACCTGGCGGAGGCAAGCCCAGAATACCTGGCGGAGGCAAGCCCAGAATACCTGGCGGAGGCAAGCCCAGAATACCTGGCGGAGGCAAGCCCAGAATACCTGGCGGAGGCAAGCCCAGAATACCTGGCGGAGGCAAGCCCAGAATACCTGGCGGAGGCAAGCCCAGGATACCTGGCGGAGGCAAGCCCAGGATACCTGGCGGAGGCAAGCCCAGAATACCTGGCGGAGGCAAGCCCAGAATACCTGGCGGAGGCAAGCCCAGAATACCTGGCGGAGGCAAGCCCAGAATACCTGGCGGAGGCAAGCCCAGAATACCTGGCGGAGGCAAGCGCAGAATACCTGGCGGAGGCAAGCGCAGAATACCTGGCGGAGGCAAGCGCAGAATACCTGGCGGAGGTAAGCCCAGAATACCTGGCGGAGGCAAGCGCAGAATACCTGGCGGAGGCAAGCGCAGAATACCTGGCGGAGGCAAGCGCAGAATACCTGGCGGAGGCAAGCGCAGAATACCTGGCGGAGGCAAGCGCAGAATACCTGGCGGAGGCAAGCGCAGAATACCTGGCGGAGGCAAGCGCAGAATACCTGGCGGAGGCAAGCGCAGAATACCTGGCGGAGGCAAGCGCAGAATACCTGGCGGAGGCAAGCGCAGAATACCTGGCGGAGGCAAGCGCAGAATACCTGGCGGAGGCAAGCGCAGAATACCAGGCGGAGGCAAGCGCAGAATACCAGGCGGAGGCAAGCGCAGAATACCGGGGGGAGGAAGCGCAGAATATCGGGGGGAGGAAGCGCAGAATACCTGGCGGAGGCAAGCGCAGAATACCTGGCGGAGGCAAGCGCAGAATACCGGGGGGAGGAAGCGCAGAATACCGGGGGGGGGGAAGCGCAGAATATCGGGGGGAGGAAGCGCAGAATACCTGGCGGAGGCAAGCGCAGAATACCTGGCGGAGGCAAGCGCAGAATACCTGGCGGAGGCAAGCGCAGAATACCTGGCGGAGGCAAGCGCAGAATACCTGGCGGAGGCAAGCGCAGAATACCTGGCGGAGGCAAGCGCAGAATACCGGGGGGAGGAAGCGCAGAATATCGGGGGGAGGAAGCGCAGAATACCGGGGGGGGGGAGCGCAGAATATCGGGGGGAGGAAGCGCAGAATACCTGGTGGAGGCAAGCGCAGAATACCGGGGGGAGGAAGCACAGAATACCGGGGGGAGGAAGCGCAGAATATCGGGGGGAGGAAGCGCAGAATATCGGGGGGAGGAAGCGCAGAATACCGGGGGGAGGAAGCGTAGAATATCGGGGGGAGGAAGCGCAGAATCTGAATCTGGGGGAGGAGCGCAGAATCTAGGGGGAGAAGGCGCAGAATATCGGTGGGAGGAAGCGCAGAATATCGGGGGGGAGGAAGCGCAGAATATCGGGGGGGAGGAAGCGCAGAATATCGGGGGGAGGAAGCGCAGAATATCGGGGGGAGGAAGCGCAGAATATCGGGGGGAGGAAACGCAGAATATCGGGGGGAGGAAGCGCAGAATCTGAATCTGGGGGAGGAGCGCAGAATCTAGGGGGAGGAGGCGCAGAAGTTGTCATTGCCATCTTACTTTTATGGTGGAAGCTCTAGGGCTGCCATTCTTCCATTCTTATCCTTCCTTAATTATTAGGTCAGTTACTATATTGATACAGACCCTCTTGCTCCAGATTGGTAATCTGCTTGGTAGAACCAAAACAATAGGCCTAAAGAGGTTTATTAATACAGGCAGAAGGTGGGGTAGTGGCACAGCACCTGTAAAATTGAGAGTGCTGAAATACGTGGTCATCGTCCAAAATCTACATAGCTATGCACTGTCACAGTGGTTAGTGAATCACAAACGAATGCCCGATAATTTACATAAAATTGCTTCCACATTTAGCTGATCTGTACATTTACCTGTCTGACTGAAGCAGCTGTTTAAAAGTCAGGACAAAAATTCAAACGTTTCATCTACCATTGTTCAATGTCACAGCTCTAAAATGCGCGCTCCATCCCCGCACTTGTGACATGAAATCATTAAATATGGCGGATGCATGTAAGCAGTAGACATTTCATCAATATTTATTGTACAGCCATACAACACAAAGTATACGTAGATAATTTGGCCTCTATACACACATAGGGAGTGCTGACGATAAAAGCAAAATGCATCCCTCCCCGCCAATACATGTTGTGCCAAGACCAGTCAACCAGAACGTCAGAATATTACACTTATAAGCCGTGTTATCACAGAGAACACACATGAATGGTGGCTAGACATGCTAACACTTGCTTCCGAGAGAACATCTATTCAGTAATGCAGAGCGGCAGGCAATAGATGCATGAACTGGAAGCAGTCCAAAATTTAAAGTATATGTCTGGGCAAAAAAAAAAAATTAATAACATTCAGTACATCACTGCAATGAAATATAATTGATGATCCTGGCAGAAATCCAATGAGCTACTAACTTCCTGTACTAACTCTGTAGCACTGAAGTCCCAAACAGCGGAGTCAACTCCTATCTGCTAGAGCAAGGGTCTCCAAACTTTCTAATCAAAGGGCCAGTTTACTATCCTTCAGGCTTTAGAGGGGCCGGACTATGGGCAGTGGGAGCAGAAAATGCCCTGGCATCAGTGCCCCATCATTGGTTTTAATGGGAGGAATAATGCCCCATTGTTGATATCTATGAGAAGAATAGTGTCCCATTGATGGTGTCAGTAGGGCAAATGGCGCCCCATCATTGGTGTCAGTTGGTGGCATAGTGCCCCAAGGGCTAGCTAAGCACAAGCAAAGGGCCACATCTGGCCCCAGGGCCACAGTTTGGTGACCACTGTGCTAGACTACACTCCCCCCCTTCTACATAATACAAGGGTATTTTGTTCTGTAGTACAGCAGAGGAGAGCTTGGGCAGGTCTGACAAAACAGCTTCAAAAGTGGATCTTCCCCCAATACCTTGACTTGCCTCCACTCCATCCCCCTGATATCCGCTGCACATATATGTTCTGGTTTTTACTAGTAGACTTTGATTCCCCCACCAGATATCCACCGCTGTTTGTGTTTGCAATGAATAAAATTCTAACCACCCCACTAAACAGGAGGGGGAAGACCGAGGAAGAAGCCAAAATCACATAGTAAACAAGTTGTAGTCTCCCAAATCCTCCACCAGATGTCAGTATACTACTGAACAATAATAAAAAGATGCAGTACAATAAAAACACATGAAAAACAGGGCAGAACACACACCGCAGGGATAAACCACTTGCCAACCGGCTCATGCAGATTTATGGTCGGCAAAAGTGGTTAGTTCCCGCAAAAACGACCTACCCGTCCTTTAAGAGCCATAGAAGGCGCAGGGGACCCGATGCACGAAGCCGGCGGGCGCAATCCCCGCCAGCCACCCGCGATTGCGGGCACGAGAGCCAGAACAGGGATTGGTGTATGTAAATACACAAATCCTCGTTATGACAGGAGAGAAGAGACAGATCTGTTGTTCGTAGTAATTACGAACAGCGATAGGTCTCCTCCCCCAGTTAGAACACTCAAGAGGGAACACATTTAACCCCTTGATCGCCCCTAGTGTTAACCCCTTCCCTACCAGTGTCATTTACACAGTAATCAGTGCATTTTTATAGCACTGATCGCTGTATAAAATGTCACTGGTCCCAAAAAAAGCGTCAATAGTGGCTGATCTGTCCAACGCAATGTCACAGTCCGGCTAAAAATCACAGATCACCGTCATTACTAGTTTAAAAAAAAAAAAAAAAAGAAGAATGTATAAAAATGCCATAAATATATCCCCTATTTTGTAGACGCTATAACTTTTGCGCAAACCAATCAATATATACGCCTATTGACATTTTTTTTTTTACTAAAAATATGTGGAAGAATACATATCGGCCTAAACTGATGAAGAAATGTGTTTTTTAAAAACATTTTTGGGGATATTTATTATAGCAAAAAGTAAAAAATTATTTTCAAAATTGTCGCTCTTTTTTGTTTAAAGCACAAAAAAAATAGGTGATCAAATACCACCAAAATTTGTGGGGGGGACAAAAGGCATCAATTTTGTTTGGGTACAATGTCGCACGACCGCGCAATTGTCAGTTAAAGCGACGCAGTGCCGTATCACAAAAAATGGCCTGGTCATTAAGGGGGAAAATCTTTCGGGGCTAAAGTGGTTAAACACTCTTTTAGAGAACGTTATGACCGTTTGTTATATTCACATTTCATGTGTACTAAATGTGTTTCCTCCTTTACAAAAGTCTGAAACAATGAGACCCCTGGGATCCCACAGACCTTCTTAAAAGGATTGATGATCCCAATGTGACCCGAGACATGCTTACAAACACTGAAAGATACATTACCAAAAGTATTGGGACACCTGCCTTTACACACACATGAACTTTAATGGCATCCCAGTCTTAGTCCATAGGGTTCAGTATTGATTTGTCCCACCCTTTGCAGCTATAACAGCTTCAACTCTTCTGGGAAGGCTGTCCACAAGGTTTAGGAGTGTGTCTATGGTAATGTTTGACCATTCTTCCAGAATATTAGGGGAGGAAGCGCAGAACATCAGGGAAGGGAGCGCAGAACATCAGGGAAGGGAGCGCAGGGGAGGGAGCGCAGAGTCTGGGGGAGGGAGCGCAGAGTCGGGAGCGCAGAACATCAGGGAAGGGAGCGCAGGGGAGGGAGCGCAGAGTCTGGGGGAGGGAGCGCAGAGTCGGGAGCGCAGAGTCGGGAGCGCAGAGTCGGGAGCGCAGAGTCTGGGGGAGGGAGCGCAGAACATCAGGGGAGGGAGCGCAGAGTCTGGGGGAGGGAGCGCAGAGTCGGGAGCGCAGAGTCTGGGGGAGGGAGCGCAGAACATCAGGGGAGGGAGCGCAGAGTCTGGGGGAGGGAGCGCAGAGTCGGGAGCGCAGAGTCTGGGGGAGGGAGCGCAGAGTCGGGAGCGCAGAGTCTGGGGGAGGGAGCGCAGAGTCGGGAGCGCAGAGTCTGGGGGAGGGAGCGCAGAACATCAGGGAAGGGAGCGCAGAGTCTGGGGGAGGGAGCGCAGAGTCTGGGGGAGGGAGCGCAGGGGAGGGAGCGCAGAGTCTGGGGGAGGGAGCGCAGAGTCTGGGGGAGGGAGCGCAGAGTCTGGGGGAGGGAGCGCAGAATCTCACCATACCAAGACATTTTGGACAATTTCATGCTCCCAACTTTATGGGAACAGTTTGGGGATGGCCTCTTCCTGTTCCAACATGACTGCACACCAGTGCACAAAGCAAGGTCCATAAAGACATGGATGAGTGAGTTTGGGGTGGAGGAACTTGACTGCCCTGCACAGAGTCCTGACCTCAACCCAATAGAACACCTTTGGGATAAATTCGAGCGGAGACTGCGATCCAGACCTTCTCGTTCAACATCAGTGCCTGACCTCACAAATGCTCTTCTGGAAGAATGGTCAAACATTCCCATAGACACACTCCTAAACCTTGTGGACGGCCTTCCCAGAAGAGTTGAAGCTGTTATAGCTGCACAGGGTGGGCCAACTCAATATTGAACCTTACGGACTTAAGCCCCGTACACACTATTTGATTTTTTTTTGCAGATTTTGGTCTTCAGATTTACCAAAACTATGTAGTGCAAGGGACTGCCTGATTTCATACAAAATTTTAACTTTTAAGGTTTGACCTCATATTATATGGTTTTGGTAAATCTGAAGACAAAAATCTGCAGAAAATCTAATAGTGTGTATGGGGTCCAAGACTGGGATGCCATTAAAGTTCATGTGTGTGTAAAGGCAGGTGTCCCAATACTTTTGACAATATAATGTATATATATATATATATATATATATATATATATATATATATATATATATATATATATATATATATATATATATATATATATATATATATATATATATATATATATATATATATATATATATATTTTTTTTTTTTTTTTTTTTTTTTTTTTTAACACAGAATTTAGTGTCACTTTAAACCTCGAAAAAAATTGGTGAACAACAAACATTCTCCTGTGATGGTTAATAGTATAAGTGACACAAAATGAAAGCACAGACACGCAATGCTCTTCTTACTATACTGCCCATCACCTTCTCCTATAATGATGCACCCCAAGAGATCAAGAAAATACAAGCAGAAAAGATCAATGTGTCTCATTTTACTGGAATAAATGTCTTTTAAAAAAAAAGATCTGCAAGTGTCTTCTGGTAAGAGATAAAAGAACGAAACAGGAATTAACAGCTTTAAAACCACATGTGAGCATAGTAACATTGTAACGTGCCCTTTCTGCAGGTGCAGTGGCACGCATGGTTTATCCTTGAGAAAAACGAACGGTAAAGTGGATGCTGGCAGATCGTGACATGTAGATTCCGAGACAACCACATTCACGGTTCGCGTAGCAGCGCTGGCATCAGAGCTTGCAGGAAAATGTATCCTACACAGCAAGGTGACCTGAAACAATTGCAATGACGTCCTCTGCCCGCAGAAGCCACAATCTGAATAAATACATGAAAAATGTTGTATCGTGAATGCAAGACTTCAATTATGACCTCAATCAAGGTCACCGACACTCGGGATCACATTGGGAGACGCTCTGCGGCTGTGGAACCGTAAAAAACATAAAAATGGTCTTTTATTTTTCTAATTCATGGTATAGACACCAATTCTACTAAATAAAGCAAATAGCAAAATGTACAAATTTCAATCTTTAAAACGGAACTAAACCCATTGAGTTTCCAAAAACAGTTACATTCCAGCACGTGGTGGGAATGTAACTGTCACATTTGCTTGTGCTCTCAACCAAACTGTCAAACCATCCAATGGCTGGTGTCATAACTAATCACATGTGAAGCATCGTGGCAGTTGCAGATCAAACAGGGGCCAAGATGGTGGCTTCCTTGGCTGAAAACGATAGAAGGGTTTAGTTCCGTTCCGTTTTAAACCCGAACTCTAGATCTTCTTTTATTGCATAGTTACACTGGTCCAGCTTGGCACAATGTTACTACAAGCACTAAAGTTATTTTCCCTGGAGAAGCGACATGATAGCGATTTACAAATACCTCAATGGTGACCCCAGCACACACATTTTAAAATATATATATATATATATTATTTATATTTATATATATATTTATATATATATATATATATATATATATATATATATATATATATATATATATATATATATATATTTTTTTTTTTTTGTTTTTGTTTTTTTTTAATAAAATATATATATATTTTTTTTGTTTTTGTTTTTTTTTAATAAAATATATATATATTTTTTTTGTTTTTGTTTTTTTTTAATAAAATATATATATATTTTTTTGTTTTTGTTTTTTTTTTAATAATATATATATATTTTTTTTTAATAAAATATATATATATATTTTTTTGTTTTTGTTTTTTTTAATAAAATTATATATATATATATATATATATATATATATATATATATATATATATATATATATATATATATATATATATATATATATATATATATATATATATATACACACACACACACACACACACACATATACACACATATACACACAGTTGTGCTCATAAGTTTGCTAACCAGAATTTATGATTTCTTGGCCATTTTTCAGAGAAACTTTTCTTTCACTCATGGTTATTGTTTGGCTGAAGCCATTTATTATCAATCAATTGTGTTTACTCTGTTTAAATCATAATCGCAACAGAAACTACCCAAATGACCCCGATCAAAAGTTTACATACCCTGGTGATTTTGGCCTGAGAACATGCACACAAAGGGGTTTGAAAGGCTATTGAAGGTAACCATCCTCACCTGTGATCTGTTAGCTTGTAATTACTGTGTGTATAAAAGGTCAATGAGTTTCTGGACTCCTGACAGACCCTTGCATCTTTCATCCAGTGCTGCACTGACGTTTCTGGATTCTGAGTCACGGGGAAAGCAAAAGAATTGTCAAAGGATCTGCAGGAAAAGGTAGTTGAACTGTATAAAACAGGAAAGGGATATAAAAAGATATTCAAGGAATTGAGAATGCTAATCAGCAGTGTTCAAACTCTAATCAAGAAGCGGAAAATGAGGAGTTCTGTTGAAACCAAACCACGGTCAGGTAGACCAACTAAAATTTCAGCCACAACTGCCAGGAAAATTGTTCAGGATGCAAAGAAAATCCCACAAATAACTTCAGGTGAAATACAGGACTCTCTGAAAACATGTGGTGTGGCTGTTTCAAGATGCACAATAAGGAGGCACTTGAAGAAAGATGGGCTGCATGGTCAAGTCACCAGAAGAAAGCCATTACTACACAAATGCCACAAAGTATACAATACGCCAAACAGCACAGAGACAAGACTCAAACCTTCTGGTACAAAATCATTTGGAGTGATGAGACCAAAAATTGTTTTTTTTTTTTGCCCCAACCATAAATGCTACATTTGGAGAGCGAAAAAGGCCTATGGTGAAAGGTACACCATTCCTACTGTGAAACACGGAGGTGGATCGCTGATGTTTTGGGGATGTGTGAGCTACAAAGACACAGGAAATTTGGTCAAAATTGATGGCAAGATGAATGCAGTATGTTATCAAAAAATACTGGAGGAACATTGGCATTCATCAGCCAGGAAGCTGCGCATGGGACGTACTTGGACATTCCAACATGACAATGTTACAAAACACAAGGCCAAGTCGACCTGTCATTGGCTACAGCAGAATAAAGTGAAGGTTCTGGAGTGGCCATCTCAGTCTCCTGACGTCAATATCATTGAGCCACTCTGGGGAGACCTTAAAAACGTGCAATTCATGCAAGACAGCCCAAGAATTGCGAGGAACTGGAGGCTTTTTGCCAAGAGGAATGGGCAGCTTTAACATCTGAGAAGATTAAGAGCCTCATCCACAAATACCACAAAAGACTTCAAGCTGTCATTGATGTTAAAGAATAGGTTGGACTTGATGGTCTTTTTTCGACCTCACCTACTATGTAAAGGGGGCAATACATGGTATTAAGAACTGGGGTATGTAAACTTTTGATCAGGGTCATTTGGGTAGTTTCTTTTGTCATTATGATTTAAAAAGAGTAAACACAGTTGATTGATAATAAATGGCTTCAGCCAAACACTAATCATGAGTGAAAGAAAAGTTTTTGTGTTATTCATAGTCTCTGAAAAATGGGCAAGAAATCAAATTCTGGCAGGGTATGTAAACACACACACATACATATATATTAGGGGTGCAACGGATCGTCATCGATCCGTGATCCGATCCGTGGAAGGTTGATCCGTACGGGACACCCGCGATCCGCGGAACGCTCTGTGGCCTCGGCCATAGGAAAGGCCGCGGCTTCGGCCTAGCTCCGGAGCGGCGGCCATCTTGGTACACCCGGCGGCCGTTTAGCACGTGATCGCTCCATCAAATGACGGAGCGATTACTTGTAACAAACCGGCGTCATGTCATGACGCTGATTCCTCTCTCCCCTCTGTGTACTGATCTGTACAGTGGAGGAGAGAGATCGGATGGCACCAGTGCCAATACTCTGCAATGCCCTGCAATGCTCTGCCAATAGGGAGATTGTGGATATTACAGTGGGGGGAGATTTTTTTTTTTTGTTGATCCGAACCGTGACTCCTGATCTGAGGAACGATCCGAACCGTGAGTTTTTTGATCCGTTGCACCCCTAATAAATAATATATATATATATATATATATATATATATATATATATATATATATATATATATATATATATATATATATATATATATATATATATATATATATATATATATATATATATATAAAAAATTATAAATATATAATAATTATTAGATACATATAACAAATGCCTAATGAAACCCTGTCAGACTATGCTCCTAATTAACGTATGTAACACAATGCCTTCTCCTCCTACACGGATTTCCTTTGCACTTCCATGTTTCCTCTTACTGTATGGTGCTTAGCAATCACCCTGGCTAGATGGAAAATGTGCTTCGGGATGAGATTTTGAGCTGCAGGGTGGGCTAGGCCACGGGGACACAGCCGACAATGGACTGGACCATTTTAAAGCTTGTAGGAGGAGTTCCTTCTCCTACATGTAGTTTTTTATAAGGGCCGGCAATGGGGAGTCCTCTCTTGCTGCATTCACATCGTAACATAATGGCCGTTATATAGAGTATTCTACTTGCCCCAGGCTGTGTGATGATGCAGCCTTAGGCCCTTTCACAGGGCTCCTTCTGCTACGTTCGGCAGGAGATGTGTGAACAGATGTCTTGCTGAATCGTAATCGTTTGAGCTTTACAGACCCATGTGGAATCTGTGGGAAACCAGCCTCCCCCGGTCAGTCATGTTGAGGCTTAGAAAAATTGAAAAGGTTGCAGACCTTTTCCAATTTTTTTTTTCCCAGACCTGGATGGACTTAAGATGTTACAATGGTCTTCAAACTGCAACCCTTTGCTTGCCTCTTGAGACACTATTCCTCCATCGATGTGACACTACTCCTCCCGCTGACACCATCGATGTGACACTACTCCTCCCGCTGACACCATCGATGGGACACTACTCCTCCCGCTGACACCATCGATGGGACACTACTCCTCCCGCTGACACCATCGATGGGACACTACTCCTCCCGCTGACACCATCGATGGAACACTACTCCTCCCGTTGACACCATCGATGGAACACTACTCCTCCCGCTGACACCATCGATGGGACACTCCTCCTCCCACTGACACCATCGATGGAACACTACTCCTCCCACTGACACCATCGATGGAACACTACTCCTCCCACTGACACCATCGATGGAACACTACTCCTCCCACTGACACCATCGATGGAACACTACTCCTCCCGCTGACACCATCGATGGAACACTACTCCTCCCGCTGACACCATCGATGGAACACTACTCCTCCCACTGACACCATCGATGGAACACTACTCCTCCCACTGACACCATCGATGGAACACTACTCCTCCCACTGACACCATCGATGGGACACTACTCCTCCCACTGACACCATCGATGGGACACTCCTCCTCCCGCTGACACCATTGATGGGACACTCCTCCTCCCGCTGACACCATCGATGGGACACTCCTCCTCCCGCTGACACCATCGATGGGACACTACTCCTCCCGCTGACACCATCGATGGGACACTACTCCTCCCGCTGACACCATCGATGGGACACTACTCCTCCCGCTGACACCATCGATGGGACACTACTCCTCCCGCTGACACCATCGATGGGACACTACTCCTCCCGCTGACACCATCGATGGGACACTACTCCTCCCGCTGACACCATCGATGGGACACTACTCCTCCCGCTGACACCATCGATGGGACACTACTCCTCCCGCTGACACCATCGATGGAACACTACTCCTCCTGTTGACACCATCGATGGAACACTACTCCTCCTGTTGACACCATAGATGGGGCACTATTCCTCCCGCTGACACCATCGATGGGACACTACTCCTCCCGTTGACACCATCGATGGGGCACTATTCCTCCTCGTTGACACCATCGATGGGGCACTATTCCTCCTCGTTGACACCATCGATGGGGCACTATTCCTCCTCGTTGACACCATCGATGGGGAACTACCCCTTCAGTTTAGGGACTTAACGATGCCAATTTTGCATTAGGATAAGGTTTCTTTTTTTTTACGGTTCACACCAGTGTGATTTGTCATGCGATTTGACAGTTCAAAAATTGCTGAACAAGTCGCCCCCATTTGCGATTTTATTGCGACTTGCTTTGACTTCTATTAAAATAAGTCGCAATGAAATCAGAGGTCCAAATCACACTCATCTGTGGCTTTGAAATCGCGCTGGGACAGGAAGTGAAGTGAAAGCTCCACAATGGAACACAGATGGTAAAAAAAATAATAAATAATAATAATAATATCTGGAGGGGTTATAACCCTTTCTTCCTCGATCTTAAAATAAAAGTTTTGCCTATAGTTTTACTTTAATGCATAGAATGCATTAAGGGTAACAAATATTGTACCTTTTGAACCACTTTAACCACTTGCCTACCGGGCATTTTTACCCCCTTCCTGCCCAGACCAATTTTCAGCTTTCAGCGCGGTCACACTTTGAATGACAATTGCGCAGTCATGCAACACTGTACCCATATGACTTTTTTTTTTTTTTTTTTTTACACAAATCGAGTTTTCTTTTGGTTATAAACATCACTGGGTTTTTTTATTTTTTGCTAAATAAACTAAAAAAAGACTGAAAATTTTGAAGAAAAAAAAAAAAACACACACACACACACACACACACACACACACACACACACACACACTTTTCATAGTTCTGTTATAAAATTTTGCAAACAGGTATTTTTCTCCTTCACTGATGTGCGCTGAAGAGGCTGCACTGATAATCAGGACACTGATAATTAAGGATGGGCTCAGGCGTGTTCGCAAGCTGCACGTGCCGAGCCTGCCAGGAAGTCGGCGCTGCGCTAATCACAGGCAGCGAGACATTTCCCGATCTCTGCAGCCGCGCATCAGGACAATGTATCACTGCCTGTGATTAGCGCAGCTCAGCGCCGACTTCCTGGCAGGCTCGGCACGTGCAGCATGCGAACACGCCTGAGCCCATCCTTACTGATAATCAGTGCCTTGATTATCAGTGTAGATGTCCCTATCACACAAGCCGGTTATCGTCTCTCCTCTCTCCACGCTGTCAGCATGAGGAAAGGAATGCTTCTCTTTACATTGTGATCAGCTGTGACTGGAAACAAGCTGATCACATGGTAAAGAGCTGCTAATTGGCTCATTTCCCCGATCTGTGATCAGCTATGTCTGGAGTACACAGTGATCACAGAGCAAGTGCAACTTTAGTCAGAAAATGAAGTCCTGCGAGATCTCTTTAGGTCGCCTCCTTTTGCAGGTAAAGCTATGTTAACATTACATATAAGTGCCTATACTGTTTATAATCCAGTATTGTCTCACCCTGCTCTGTACATACCAAGTTGTTTTCTATTTTTTTTGGCACTGTACCAAAAAATGTAGAGGCCGATCTGCTGACAGCCTAAAGATTTACCGCTGCTTAGGGGCTGAGCTTCGGCAAAATGGCAGCCTCCAGCAAGAAGAAACAGGAGCAATGCTAGAGGCAATTTACAGGAAACATTGATGTTGGTAGCTTCTGCTGTCAATCAAATCCAGTAACATGGGGGGGCGGGGCCGAGTCCTGCTGTCTGTGTCAATGGACGCAGCAGCGGGACTTGTGAGTGAGCCCTGCATGACCCGATGAGGGGGAGGGGCATGGAGTTCCGGCGGGCACCCCAGAAGAAGAGGACCAGGGCTGCTCTTCGCAAAACGATTGCACAAAGCAGGTAAGGATTAAGCATGTTTGTTATTTTTAAATTTTAAAAAGAGGGGGGTTTACAACCCCTTTAATATGAAATGGATGTTCCTTGCTAAAGAACATTTTTTTTTTAATCAAGTTATTCTGAGTAAAGTTCTGCTTTAAGGAGGAGGACATCACATAACCCAACACATAAAGGCAGTGCCGGGACAAGGTCATCTAGAGCCCAGGGTGAACATGCCAAATTGGGCAGCCCCACCCAAGATGTATGATAATGTGTCAGAAAAAATCCCCCCCCCCCAAAAAAAAAAACAACCATATGAGCACTAACCTGCATGCTTACCCCCTAAGCATTAATCCCTCCTTTCTCCCAGTACAAATCTACCCCCCTGCTGAGATCCCTCCTCCTAGCACAAATCCTCTACCCCTCAAATTTCCCTTCCGAGCTCACATCTCCTCCCCCCGACCACCCAACTTTCTCCTCCTACTCCCCAAATCATCTCTACTAACATAAATCCCCCAGCTCAAAAAAAAAAAAAAAAAAAAATTCCCCTCCTAGCACAAATTACATATACATAACATCTAATACAAATCCAACCCACTAGCACAAAACCTCTTCCCCCAGCCCGCCTCTTAAACACAAATCTCCCCACATCAGCATTGCTAGCACACCTCCCCAAATTTCCCCTCCTAGAACAATTCTTACCCAGTGTCCCCCCACCACCCCCAAATTCCCCCTCCCAGCACACGTTTCCTCCCCCCAATCTCCTTGTGGTGTGCCCCGCTCCCCACCTCACATAATACTGCAGTGCCCAGGGCAGCCGCCCCTCCTGCCCACCCCAAATCCCGGCCCTGCCTAAGGCTGGATTCACACCTATGCAGTTTTAGTGCTTTTTGCACTACAGTCCATTCAACATCGTTTCCTATGGAACACGTTCTGTAGTGCAAATCTGCAAAAAGCACTAAAAATGCCATAAGTGTGAATCCCGCCTAAAGGGACATCCAGGCACAAGTGTGAATGCTCCCAGACAGCAGACCTGGAACGATCCAGATCAAATCGTTCCTCTTGTAGGTCCCACTACAACCACTATCAGAGCTGAAGACTGCTAGACAATCCCAACGCCATCCAACGGGGAAATCAAAAACCAGCAAAAAAATTCCACGATCATCAAAAGCAACCAAATAGAATTTTCCTTTTCTCCATTTAGAACCGTCTATAAAAGATAACTGATGGTCGGCTATTTAATTTTGTGGTTTGCCTTATAAAACCCTCTTGTGCATTTATGGAAACGAGGCAAATATTATACAAAAAAAAAAAAAATCCATAACAAATATTCCCACATACTGCCGGCTGTCATTAGAAGAGCGGAGCCGCGGAGTTTTTAAATCTTGTGTTGACTGAGCGGCAGCCCTGGGAATACGGCAGCCAGAAATAGTCTCGCATAGTACAGTGAGCAGATCTATCTGGGAGTTTATTTTGAATGGTTGCTATATTTTGCTCATTCATGGGATGCTATATTTGTTACAGTAAAAACTATTAACAGCATCCCGTTTACAAAAAAAAAAAAATCTTATGAGAAGCGTGCCAGCCGTTCTAATCTGGGGTGGGTTCCTGGCAGCGAGGTCTATTTACTGAACACACGTGCGACTGGAGTCACAAATAAAGGGTGGGGGGGTGAGGGGGGGGGGGGGGGGGACTCAACCTAGAGTCTCTTCTCACACTACTAAGAAAAAGCCAAGCAAACATACGAGATGGGATTGGAATAAAGCGCTACTTTAAAGCTGAACTCCAGGCAGAGAATCCCTCATTTAGCCCTTGTTAATGCACGGATGTCATTTTCTGCAGACAGCCTGTAGTGGGTGGAGCCTGCTGGGCCCCTCCCACTGCTCCGCTCTCTGTACTTGCTATACACAGTGATGATGTCACTGCTACTTTTACAAAGTAATATCTGGGCTTACAAAGGGATGTCTATATGCATTGTGAATATTAAAGCGGAACTTCACTCCCTCTAATCAACATTGATTATTTGTAATCCTTATGCTGCTAGCATTAGTAAATAGATAGGAAAGTGTATTATGTTGTGTAGCAGAGAGCTGGTGACTGCAGTGACTGGACCGGCTCTGTGACATCAGCTGACGGCGGACTTCAGCCCCCTGTCTGCTAAAAAAAGGGGCCCCGGGGGTGCAGAATTAACTGCACTCCTGTGATCCATAGGATCCAAGCTTTGGCTGTACTCCTTTAAAGGGGTTGAAAACCTTCGTGTTTTTTCACGTTAATGCATCCTATGCAAGGAAAAAGCACCTGGCAGTCACCAGCCCCCCAGCCCCCGTTTTACTTACCTGAGCCCCGTATTTCGGCGAGGACGCGCTGTCCCTCTCTCCATGGGGTCCTGGCTCTTGATTGGATATATTGATAGCAGCGCAGCCATTGGCTCCCGCTGCTGTCAATCAAATCCAATGATGTGGGTGGCAGCAGGGGGCGGGGGGGTGGGAGCAGAGTCTGGCATTCGTGTCTATGGAACAAATGCTGGACTCGGGGGAGCTCACCCGCAAGGCAACCCCCCCTCCCCCCTCTGTCCAGAGGATTTGCACAGACCAACCCAGATCCTCCACTTCTCAGATCCCTCTTCGGTGCTCCTGGCCTCTTCCTCCTATCGGGTGCCCCAACAACAAGCTGCTCGGCTATGGGGGCATCTGAGCCAGGTGGCAGCTCCATGTGTCCATTCAGACACGAAGCCCCGCCTCCTCTCCCCCGATTGGCTGACTTTGATGGACAGCCGCGGGAGCGTCGCTGCTGTGTCTCAACCAATCAGGGACGGGCGAGGGACTCGTGGACATCGCTGGACATTGATGGGGCTCAGGTAAATATTAGGGGAGCTGCTGAACACAGAAGACTTTTTATCTTAATGCATAGAATGCATCAAGATTAAAAAAAAAAAAAAACCCTTCTGCCTTTACATCTTTAGGGTGAAAAACCTGTGCTGCAGCGTCCCCCCCCCCTCCTTTTTCTTACCTGAGCCTGAACCAATCCAGCGATGTGCATGAGCGCAGGTGCTCCAGCCGCTGTCTCTCTCCTTATTCGACAGATAGCAGCAGGAGCCATTGGCTCCCACTGCTGTCAATCAAATCCTGTGACACGGGAGCAGGAGGGGGGGTAGGGCTGTCAATGGATGCAGCAACGGGACTCAGGAGCGAGCATACACGGGTGCCCCCAGGGAAGCACTGGCTGGGAAACCCAGAATAAGAGGATCGGGCTTGCTCTGTGCAAAAGCATTGCACAGAGCAGGTAAGTATAGACATGTTTTTTTTTTGTATTAAAATAACAAAGAAGAAAGAAGGGAAGGAAGGGAAGAAAAAAAAAAAAAAAAAGAAGAGAGAGAAAAGAAAGAAAAAAAAAAAAAAAAGAAGAGAGAAAAGAAAGAAAAAAAAAAAAAAAGAAGAGAGAGAAAAGAAAGAAAAAAAAAAAAAAAAGAAGAGAGAGAAAAGAAAGAAAAAAAAAAAAAAAGAAGAAAAAGAAAGAAAAAGAAAGAAAAAGAAAGAAAAAGAAAAAGAAGAAAGAAAAGAAAGAAGAAAGGAAGAAAAGAAGAAAGGAAGAAAGAAGAAAAAGGAAGAAAGAAGAAGAAAGGTAGAAAGAAGAATTCCCTAGCAGGTTTTTGGGTTTTTTTGCAGACTACTACTGGGCATGGGAGGGGGTTCCTCTCACTTCCTGACCTGGAGATGCAACAAGAAATGAGAGGAAATGGCTATAAAACGGTCATTTCAATCTAATACATGTTACCTGGGTTTATTCAATTTGCAGTAAGGAAGGCTGACATGCACAGAGACCATAAAGTAATATAAAGCCTTTACATTTTATTGGGTCGGTTATGAGTTAGCATACAGAGTTGGTCATTACAGGCGTGCCATGACACCCATAAATCACAGATTCTGACATACGTGTTATACAAGCAATGTTACTGCCATCCATATCACCTACAAATATGTGGAAATCTCAATTAAACGTTACTGAGTGACTGTCATGCTGTCACATACTATACTGGGCGAGTGCTCAGATTTTTTTCCGTTTTGTTTTACAGAACCAAGGCAGGCCATATATAAATTTCTTTATTTAACCAGCGTGCCGTTTTCCCACATCCACACATTCTAGGTGAATGGGGGAATCCCTCTCGCTTTGCTATGGTTTGCTCACAATGGGAAGCCTTCTCAGTCACCAGAACACAATGTGGGATAAGACGCTGCCCAAACCCGACCCCGTGCTTTAGATGTGGATATGGCTGTATATGGCTTCAGCCAGCGCTACTCCGGCCACTCCCCCTGACATGTTTAGCCTACTGGGGCTTGGTCACACATCTCTGTGACCAAGCGCAGGGCGAAACACGTAAGGGAACGTACACAGCCATAGCCACATCTAAAAGCACGGGAGTCGGGTCTGGGCGGCGTCTTACTCCACATATGTCTACGCTTCTGAATTAGTGCCTGATGCCCGCTCCCATTTTCTGAACATCGGTAGGGACACCTGTGATCCTCCAGCTTTGAGCGGCGCACCAAGTCCACACGTGATCAACGTCAGAACACAATGATATGTATTTCCAGCTCAGATTGCTATAGCTCGCAGCACCGATTATTCAGGAAAAAAAAAAAAAAAAAAGAAAAACGGGGTGGCTGTACAGAAGTCGATCGATCAACATTTGTGCAACCAGAAAAAAGGGAAAGGGGTTGGAACCTCCATCCCCAATACTTGGAGATAGATAGGAGCAAGATTTGGGACTTTATATGAAACATGCAACCAGGGAGGCATCACAGCATAATACCATAATAGTGTCTGGTGAGTACACCATGTATTATGACCATATATATTAACATAATAAAATAAGAGAACTTTATTCCATAACATAATACATGGTATCATGATGGCATAATAACACAAATGTTCACAATAGTAGCATAATAAAAACACCAGACTAGTTGCTGTGTATCTCCACAATAAAAGACATAATATACATAGGTATGACCCAATGAAACGAAATGTTGGTAATAGTTGTATGATGTATAATGGGGGAGAAGCTAATAGCTTGATGCGTTTCACTTTCCGATCTTTCATTGCCTGGTTGACACGTATCTGTTCTATGTGAATATATATCTCACGCACTTTTTTCCCCTTAAAATCAGGGGAAAATTGTGGGTGCGTGTTATACGCCGATCCCCGCTATTTTTGTGATCTATCGGAGCGATAGCCGCCGACATTCACATAGCGTGTATTTTTAAATATGGCGCCACGGAGTTCGGAGGGACTTGGTGGCGCTTGTTCAGCTGAACAAGCGCCGCTGAGAACACAGTGACTGGGCGGAGCCGAGATACACGTAGCCGAGGGTTCTCGGCGCCGTTCACAGTCCTGCCCAGTCCCGCCATTGGACCTCTGTTATGTCCATCATAGGGACTGGGCGTGACTGTGAACGGCGCCAAGAAGAGCCGAGAACCCTCGGCTATGTGTATCTCGGCTCCGCCCAGTCACTGTGTTCTCGGCGGCGCTCGTTCAGCTCCGAACTCCACGGCGCCATATTTAAAAATACACACTAAAAACTTGTGTATGTCGGCGGCACTGGGGACAAGGCTGCACTGACCACTGGGGACAAGGCTGCACTGACCACTGGGGACAAGGCTGCACTGACCACTGGGGACAAGGCTGCACTGACCACTGGGGACAAGGCTGCACTGACCACTGGGGACAAGGCTGCACTGACCACTGGGGACAAGGCTGCACTGACCACTGGGGACAAGGCTGCACTGGGGCAAAGCTGCACTGACAAGGCTGCACTGGACACTGGGGCAAGGCTGCACTAACAAGGCTGCAGATGAACACTGATGAGGCTGCATTGATGTGCATTTAAATGTAAGTTTTTTTTCCTTAAAATATATATATAGAATAATTTAAAGCTATATTTCAAAATACATTTTCATTTTTTTTTTTAAATATCCAAAAACACACAATAAATAAAAATGTAGGAGCGTTTAAAGTAGTTTTAAAAGCTCAAGGGTTTTTACCTTGCATGCATGAAGGTAAAAAAAAAAAAAAAAACACAACCTTTAATGTCACTTTAATGCTGCTTTAATAAGCAGTACTAGTATTTTAATGAACCAGAATTTTTTTTTTTTTTTTTTTTTTTAAACCCTTTTAAAAATGCACAGAACTGCACTGGAGTACATCTAAGCAAGAACATAAACATGAAATATTAGTCATAATTCCAGATAAAATCTAAAGATGTGCTGTGGGCAGGGTGTGATAGGGGTCTCTTATCTGCCCTGTAAGGAAATGGGTGACAGATGTCACTTCAATCCCTGATACAAGAACACCAAATAAACCGCAAAATAATGTCACACCAATAGCACCAAACATCATCCGTTATCACTCCTTACAGATTATAAACGCAAGAAAGAAATTCAAGAAAGTCTTCTCTACTGAAGACTTTATCTAAGACCCCCGTTCACATTATGCGATTTGGAGTCATGGGCAGAATCTCCAAAATTGCGTCAAGGTGCGCTTGGGTGCCATTATTCTTAATGCCCCTCCCCCCCACAAACGCAGTGCGATTCTGCCACAACTGTCACGCATTAAATCATCAAGCGAAGCTTGTCGCCCAAAAAGGAGCAGGGGCTTCTTGTGCGATCCGATTCCTGCACCATTTCACGGCTCGCACTGCGATCTGCAAACTGATCTGGGGGGCGTCATTAATTTTACATTGACAACCGCAGCGTTTCGCAGATGGCAGTGTGAACCACCAGCGATTCAAGTGCGATGTGGGAACCCGTACAGGAACCGCACTGGTTCCCGCATCGCACAAGTGTGAACCCAGACTCAAGGAAGAATACACACAACTCTTGTATTCAGATATTTGCTTATCCCGGAGTTCAGCTTTAACCACTTCATCCCCGGAAGGATTTGCCCCTTAATGACCAGCCAATTTTTGGAGATACGGCACTGCGTCGCTTTAACTGACAATTGCGTGAGCATGCGACGCTGTACCAAACAAAATTTATGTCCTTTATGTTTTTTTCCCCGACAAATAAAGCTTTCTTTTGGTGGTATTTGATCACCTCTGCGGTTTTTATTTTTTGCGCTATAAACAAAAAAAAGGAGCAAACAATTTTGAAAAAAAAAAAAAATATTTTTTACCTTTTTGCTATAATAAAAATATTCCAAATTTAAAAAAAACAAAAAACAAAAACTAATTTCTTCATTAGTTTAGGCCGATATGTATTCTTCTACATATTTTTGGTATAAAAAAAAATAAATAAATAAAATCGCAATAAGCGTATATTGATTGGTTTGTGCAAAAAAGTTATAGCGTCTACAAAATAGGTGATATATTTATGGCATTTTTATTATTATTATTTTTTAACTAGTAATGGTGGCGATCTGCGATTTTTATCGGGACTGCGACATTGAGGCGGACAGATTAGACACTTGACAGTTTTTTGGGACCATTGACATTTATACAGCGATCGGAGCTAAAAATAGCCACCGATTACTGTATAAATGTCACTGGCTGGGAAGGGGTTAAACACTAGGGGGCGATCAAAGGGTTAAAATGTGTTCCCTCAGAGTGTTCTAATTGTAGGGGGTGGGGGGAATGGGACTGCCTGGGGGAGGAGACCGATCGTTGTTCCTATATACTAGGAACAAACGATCTGTCTCCTCTCTCCCTGCCAGAACGTGGATTTGTGTGTACACACACACACACACACACACACACATCCCTGTTGCGGCTCCGTCAGGAGCGATCCCGGGTGCCCGCCGCGATTTCCCCTGGGCACCCGGGATCGCACACAAGATCACTTTTAAGCGGCAGCGGGAGAGGGACCCCCCCCCTCCCTCCCTCCATGCTTCGATGCCCTCCACCGCTTACCGAAACTGTCGGCAGCTGTCGGAGGCGATCGGATCTTCCTGCGGCCTGACATGGAGACGAGTGAGGGGGAAGATGGCCCTCCATATCAGGGCAGAAGCGACGTCAAAATGTCACTTCCGACCCATAACTCTTAAAGGGCCATTTTTTTACTTTTTTTAAAATGACGATTTTTTTTTTTTTTTAATTGCATTTTAGTGTACAGTTTAGTGTATTTTAGGTCTTTTTGACCCCAGATCTCATATTTAAGAGGTCCTGTCATGCTTTTTTTCTATTACAAGGGATGTTTACAGTCCTTGTAATAGGCATAAAAAAGTGACACCATTTATTTTTATTTTTTTAAAAACAGTGTAAAAAAAAAAATTAAAAAAAAAAAAAAAAAAAAAAAAAAAAGGGTAAAATAAATAAGAAAAAAACAAAAAATATTTTAAATGCGCCCCGTCCCAACGAGCTTTCGTGCAGAAGCATACGCATAAGTGAGTAGCTCCCGCATATGAAAACGGTGTTCAAACCACACATGTGAGGTATCACTGTGATTGGTAGAGTGAGAGCAATACAATTCTAGCTCTAGACCTCCCCTGTAACTTAAAACATGCAACCTGTAGAATTTTTTAAACGTCGCCTATGTAGATTTTAAGGGTAAAAGTTTGTCACCATTCCACGAGCGGGCGCAATTTTCAAGCGTGACATGTTGGGTATCAATTTACTCGGCGTAACATTATCTTTCAATATAAAAAATAAAATATTGGTCTAACTTTACTGTTGTCTTATTTTTTAATGCAAAAAAGTGTATTTTTTTCCAAAAAAAGTGCGCTTATAAGACCGCTGCGTAAATACGGTGTGACAGAAAGTATTGCAACAACCGCCATTTTATTCTCTAGGGTGTTAGAGAAAAAAAAAAAAATGTATAATGTTTGGGTGTTCTAAGTCATTTTCTACAAAAAAAAAAAAAACTTGTTTTAACTTGTAAACAACAAATCTCAGAAAGAGGCTCAGTCCTTAAGTGGTTAATGGGACGGCTGGTGATGCGGCGGTGACACAACAAGGGGAGGGGCGTGGCGGCAGCAGGTGAGTGGATGTCCGCTAACAGGGCGCTACCATGATGGATCTGAAATGACAGGTGCTCTTTAAACGTAGGACTTATTCTTGCTGGTAGTTAGAATCTTTAATATTTGCAAACAAAATGAAGGTTTCCGATTTAGAATAATAAGCTGTCAGGTTAGTAAAACAGCGATATCAGAACCGATTCAATCATACAGTTTGTAGTGTACATAGATTTGCAAAACAATGGGATAAGCGCCGGTTCACATTAGAAGCGGCACGACTTGCAGGTCACCTCACCGAGGCGACCTGCACACGACTGCCGCGGCGACTTGCAAGACGACTTCTGTATAGAAGTCTATGCAAGTCGCCCCCAAAGTAGTACAGGAACCTTTTTTCTAAGTCGGAGCGACTTGCGTCGCTCCGATTAGAACGGTTCCATTGTACAGAACGGGAGGCGACTTGTCAGGCGGCTAGGTCACCTGACAAGTTGCCCCTGTGTGAACCGGCTCTAAAGGAATATTCCTGAACTTTGTTTTATCTCATGGTTACTGTGAAATTGTGTGAATGTATCAATGCAGTGCATGTTATCTCAGCTTGCAGAGCTTGGATTCATTGAATGAGTTTATCAAAAATGTAAATATTGAAGAATATACAGCCTCGTGCTACATAACCAAGTTCCATTTCATGCTGAATAAACTAAATTATTAATGTATCTTTAGACAGATTTTTATTCCAAAAGCATTTTATTAAAACAAATTTGATTTAAATAAAAAAAAAATAAATCAGATTTTTATCCACCCTGATTTACAATAATGGTTACAAGTCAAACTCATATCTATTCTATTACATTATATAACTATTTGCACAGCAATAAAAGGCAGTGTGCTAGAAAAGGATTGCTCACCTGTGCTCTGGATGAAGGACAGCGAGCTGTCAGAGATTACATGCGCTCACCTTTCTAGCTTTGTCTCCTCGTCATCTCGGGTTGATCAATTATATACTCTAAAGTAGCTCCTTAAAATCTGCAATAACCAGCCGCATTGACTTATCCCCATTACTATTGTAGGAATATACAGATTATATCATTACAGATTAATTTCTGCATAAAATAAACCGGGATCTCCATCAAGGAGTCCGGTTTTGATCTGACTGTGAAGTTATTCCGGCACGGAATGTAGACTGGAATTCAGGAAAGCAAAACACATAACTGGAGGTGAGAGCTTCCTAATAGAGCTATAAATAGAGAGGACAGATATGGGATTGATTTTTTTTTTTTTTGCCTCAAGTTAAGGACCATGAATTGTGTTGCATAAATGTGAGCTCTTTATTGTGCTACGCTGGGCCTGTCACTGCTTACTTCTACAGCCAGCCCTGGAGTGCTGTGTGCTCACCCTCATACATGACCAGGAGCCAGACTAGAGTCCCAACATACTTTACAGGCAATGGATTAGACCATATGAAACATAAAATAAAAATTAATATTTTTATATTAAGAAAAAAAAATGGTATGTATATAAATTTTTTTTTTTAATATGAAATTTTTATTTTGTTTCATATGGTCTAATACATTGCTGGTAAAAAAAAAAAAAATATTATATATATATTTTACCAGCAATGTATTAGACCATATGAAACATAAAGTAAAAAATGTAATTTATGTTTTTATATATTAAAAAAAAAAAAAAAATTTTTTTACTTTATGTTTCATATGGTCTAATACATTGCTGAATATATATATATATATATATATATATATATATATATATATATATATATATATATATATATATATATATATATATATATATATATATATTTTTTTTTTTTTTTTAAATAAAATTTATAAAAGAGAAAAAAAAAAAAAAAAAAAAAAAAAGAGATCCTTGTAATCAAAATGCTACAAGAACATATTTTAAATAATTTTTAAGTATTTGTATATTAGTAGTATATTATTATTTTTATTTTTTTAAGCGACCCTCAAATGTAAGATGGGGGCTCTGAGGGGTACCCTGATGTAAGGGGAGACTCTTATGGGCTCCAGTTTAACTGGAAATTCTCTGCTTTGTTTTACTTAAAGAAGAGCTCCAGGCTCCTTCAGAAATTTATTTTTTAAGTCAGCAGCTACAAATACTGTAGCTGCTGACTTTGATTAGGACACTTGCCTGTCAACGAATCCAGCGATGTCAGCACCCCAGCCTTTTTTTTTTTTTCTCGTCTGGGGTGCTGCCACCGCCATTTTTTGTAAAGGAAACAGGCAGTGAAGCCTTGCGGCTTTCCAGCTGGTTTCCTACTGCACATTTGCGAAGCTTGCTGCGCATTGTGAATGGAGCGGCAGCAGGGGAAGGAGGAGGGGCGGCCAAACTTCCGGGTGACTTTGTCGTGGCAAAATCGGCCAGAAGTGGGAGCGGGTACCTGTAAAAACCAGGAACGTGCTCCCCCCTCCCCTCGAAAGGTGCTAAAATGTGGCAGCGGAGACAAACAAGCGGAGCTTTCCCTTTTGGGTGGAGGTCCCCTTTAATTTTTTTCTGTTGTTCTAAATCATATCATGCTTAAAAAAAAAAAAAAAAAATTTATACACAACACATACATTAATTTACAGCCGATTTGTTTCATTTAGTAAAACGGATATTTTTCAGCCTGCAGATATTTGTATAATATACGATGTTGCCCGCCTACAGAAAAGAGACCCCTGATCTAGACCACCGGCTCTACTGGCTCCTCAGCAAACATTGGGGGGGGGGGGGGTAATCGTGCAGGCTTGATCCCAAACTGCACTGTGTGCATCCATAGACACACAAAGTGCGGCTTGGCCCCGTCACCTCCACACTGGATTTGATTGACAGCAGCGGGAGCCAATGGCTATCACAGAGTCTAGGGAGGGGGAGGGGGAGAGAGAGAGATTGCTCTTGAGCACATCGCTCAATCAGCCCAAGTATAAGGAGAGGCTGAAGTTGGAGCTGCATGCAGAGAATGCATTAAAGAGATTGTGAAGGTAAAAACTTTTGTAAGGAAATAAAATAAAGAAATAAAAAAACTAAAAAATAAAAACCCAACAAAACATGTCTATACTTACCTGCTCCTCTTCTCGGGTACCCCGCCGGTGCTCCTGGCCTCTCTTCTCTTTCCAGTGCCCCCATGGGAAGCCACTTCCCATGGGGGCACTCGTGCATGTTCATTCTTGAGCCCTACTGCTCCGTCCTTCGACACGGACAACAGGACTTGGCCCTGCTTCCTTATTACGTCCTTTGATTGACAGCACTGGGAGCCAACAGCACCTAGTGCCCCAGCAAAGCCAGTGAGACACGGAAGTGAGGGGAGAGAAGAGCTGCAGATGTGCATGTCACTGGATTAAATGAGGGCTCGGGTAAAAGGGGGGGGGGGGGGTATACTGATACCTCAGCATATTTTACCTTAATGCAAGGAATGCATTAAGGTTAAAAATGTTTAGGCTTTAGAACCACTTTAACCACTTCAATACCGGGTACCTTCACCCCCTTCCTGCCCAGACCAATTTTCAGCTTTCAGCGCCGTTATACTTTGAATGACAATTGGGCGGTCATACATTTTTAGTTTGTGTACAGTTTTTTTTGTTTTTTTTTTTTAACCACCAAAAGAAAGCTCCTATTTGTGTATTTTATCACCACTGGGTTTATTATTTTTTGCAAACTAAACGAATAAAGACCGAAATTTTTTTTAAAAAAACAAACTTTTTCTTAGTTTGTTATAAAGGTTTGCAAACAAGGTAACATTTTTCTCCTTCACTGATGGCCACTGTTAGGCATCCAGTACAGAATATAAACTGGGTACTGACATTTATAGGTGAAGTTGATCCAGGGAAAATCCGATTGCCTCTCGGGGGGGGATCAGGAAGGAATTTTTTTCACCTACTGGAGCAAATTGGATCATGCTTTGCTGGGGTTTTCGGTCTTCCTCTGGATCAACTGGGTATAGGATTGTGTAGCTGTGGTGAAATTCCCCCCCCCCCCCTCCCATTTATTGGTTGAACTAGATGGACTTGTGACTTTTTTTCAACCAGGCTAACTATGTAACACTGATGAGGAGGCACTGGTGGGCACAGATTGGCAGCACTGGTGGGCACAGATTGGCAGCACTGGTGGGCACAGATTGGGACTGCACATGTCCCTTTTACAGAAGCTGGTTATCGGCTCTCTTCTCTTTTCCTCACACTGTCAGCATGAGGAAAGGCGTGCCGTTAAACGGCTTCCATTTATATCCGTTATCAGCTGTGATTGGACACAAGCTGATCACATGGTAAATAACCGCTGATTGGCTCTTTACCTCAATCTGTGATCAGTTGTGTCCGGCGGATCACAGAGTGTGCCACCATCATATGACGTGTCCCAGAACTAGCCGGCCGTGCTGTAGCGTCATATGGCCATACTGTGGACGGCAAGTGGTTATAGGATAATTGGGAAAAAAAAAACACACCTTCAGCCTTTAAAACCACTTTATAGAGGAAAACATAAAAAGGCAAAAAAAAAAAAAAATGAAATTGGTGAGGTCGAAAAAAGACACAAGTCCATCAAGTCCAACCTCTGTGTGTGATTATGTGTCAGTATTACATTGTATATCCCTGTATGTTGCGGTCATTCAGGTGCTTATCCAATAGTTTCTTGAAACTATCGATGCCCCCCGCTGAGACCACCGCCTGTGGAAGGGAATTCCACATTCTTGCCGCTCTTACAGTAAAGAACCCTCTACGTAGTTTAAGGTTAAACCTCTTTTCTTCTAATTTTAATGAGTGGCCACGTGTCTTGTTAAACTCCCTTCCATGAAAAAGCTTTATTTCTATTGTAAGGTCACCAGTACGGTATTTGTACATTGAAATCATATCCCCTCTCAAGCGTCTCTTCTCCAGAGAGAATAAGTTCAGTGCTCGCAACCTTTCCTCATAACTAAGATCCTCCAGACCCTTTATTAGCTTTGTTGCCCTTCTTTGTACTCGCTCCATTTCCAGTACATCCTTCCTGAGGACTGGTGCCCAGAACTGGACAGCATACTCCAGGTGCGGCCGGACCAGAGTCTTGTAGAGTGGGAGAATTATTGTTTTATCTCTGGAGTTGATCCCTTTTTAATGCCAATATTCTGTTTGCTTTGTTAGCAGCAGCTTGGCATTGCATGTCATTGCTGAGCCTATCATCTACTAGGACCCCCAGGTCCTTTTCCATCCTAGATTCCCCCAGAGGTTCTCCCCCCAGTGTATAGATTGCATTCATATTTTTGCCACCCAAATGCATTATTTTACATTTTTCTACATTGAACCTCATTTGCCATGTAGTTTCCCACCCCATTAATTTGTTTAGTTAACATGAACAATAACTATTGCTGTAAATGATCTATAGACATTAGCATTTTTTTTTGCAGAGGAAATATTATTTATACATTTTAACTTAATAACACAAGTGGGAGTACCAAATTGTCAGCGAAGAAATGAAATATTCTCAGCAGACTTCCCTGGGAATTGATGGGATGGGAGACATCAGCAGGAAGAGTTCTGACAATAATCAAGTGCAAATTCTTAAAGGGAAAGTAGAATCTATTTTCAGACAATTCATGTTTTTAGTGAATACGGTTTACCCCAAAGCTGAACTCCAAAAAACGACTAGCAAGAGATATCTGCTTGTTTATGTCTGGGGGGGGGGGGTGGGGGGACTGGTTTTTATTTCCCCCGATCCCCTGTTCTCATAGACTCCTCCACATTGATAGACGGGCCCTGGCAGAGTCTTCTTCACTGCAAGGAGGGACTTTTTCGATTTCTTGAGTTCAAGTTAGGCCCCCATCACACTTGTGCGACTTGTCCTGCGACTTGGGACTGCAAAGTCACATGACAAGTCGTACCCCATGATTTCCAATGAGTACCATTCATGTCTGTAGAACTTCAAAATTAGTCCCTGTACTACTTTGGTCAGACTTTGATGCGAGTTGAGGTCCATAGACCACAAGTTTACACAGGATTCCCTGAAATCACTGTTAAAAAAAAAAAAAAAAAAAAAAAAAATTTGCAGGAAAAAAAAGATACACGACTTTGAAGTCGCTGTAGTGTGAAAGGGGCCTAATTGTAAAGTCTCAGGGCCAGTTCACAGCATAGAAACAGTCCGGATGTGTTACAGATGCTTTTCTGGATGCGTGTTTTGACGCGTTTACGATGTAGTCCAGTGCATTTTTTCCCCCTCTTTCCTCAACTTTAAATAAGGACATTTGTGTTACAGCAATTTTTTTTTTTGGTGCATTTATGTGCGTTTTTATGCATTTTACAGCGTTCCAGTACAGTTCAGTGCAAGAAAAATGTAACATGTTCTACTTTTTTTTTTCCTAGAACTGGAACGCACTGTTGTGAACTATGCCATTGAAAACCATACAACCTACTTTCCCTGCATTTTTGATGCAGAAAAAAAAAAAAAAAAAAAAACGCACTGGATTGTATGTGGTGTGGTGTGTACTGGCCCTCAAGGTTTTTAAAGGGGAGTTCCACTCAGAAGTGGAATTTCTGCTTACCCATCTCCCCCCCCCCCCCACCCCCTTTGGTGCCATATTTGGCACCTTTCAGGGGGAGGAACGGGTACCTGTTTTTGACAGTTACCGCTCTGCCACTGCCTGGTCTCCCAGAAGTTCGGCCCCCTCCTCCTTTCGCCGCCGCCAGACCAATAAGAAAGCACAGCGCGTTTCGCACATGCCCAGTAGGGTACCAGCTGTGAAGCCGAAAGGCTTCACTGCTGGGTACCCTTACCAGGAATGGCGGCTGCATCTCACAGCCGAGCATTGGCCGGGGTGCCGACATTGCGGGCTCCCTGGACAGGTAAGTGTCCTTATAGTAAAAGTCAGCAGCTGCAGCATTTGTAGCTGCTGACTTTTAATTTTTTGTGGAGGGAGGGGCCCTGCATTCTATGCACCAAGTTGCAAAACCTTTGCTGCAGCTCCCCCCAGATCCCCCCCCCCCCCCAATCCTTTTTCTTACCTGAGCCCGAAACAATCCAGCGATGTGCACAAGCCTGGCAGCTCCAGCCGCTGTCTCTAGAGACCGCATTGCTGTTCAGATCACATGTGATGTCTGTGCGATTTCCGTAAACTGTATGGCGGAAATCGCATCACATTCGCACCAAAATGGTGCAGGACCCTTTTTTTGGTCAGCACTGGAATCGGAGAGCATGGGTGTTCACACTTATGCGATCTGATTCCTGCACCATTTCACAGTTCACACTGCGATCTGCTGACCAATCTGGGGGGGGGGGGGGGGGGGCGGCGTTAACTTTACACCCGCAGCGGTTCGCAGAGCTCAGTGTGAACCACTGTGCGATTCGGAAACCCGCACTGGATTCGCAGGGTTCTTGCATCGCACTAGTGTCAACCGGAACTTAAATTAACCACTTTAGCTCCGGAAGGTCTTAACACACCCCTCCCCCCCATGACCAGGCTGGCTTGCTATTCAGCACTACGCTTCTTTAACTGGCAATTGCGCGGGCGTGCAACACTGTACCCAAATGAATTTTGTACCATTTTTTTGCCCACAAATAGAGCTTTCTTTTAGCAGTATCTGATCACCACTGGGTTTTTTTATTACATAAAACCAAAAAAGGACTGACATTTTTGAAAAAAAAAAACAAAAAAAAAAAACACACAACAACAAAAAAAACAACAATATTTTCTGCTATAAAACACATCCAATAAAAAAATAAAAATTAGTTTCTTCATAAATTTAGGCCAAAATATATTATGCTACACGTCTTTGGTAAAAAAATAAATCCCAATAAGTGTATATTGATTGTAGACGCTATAACTTTCACACAATCCAAAACTTTGGTATATACAATTATTTTATACTAGCAATGGCGGCGATCAGCGACTTATAATGGGGCTGTGATGCTGCAGCGGGAAATCTGACACTGACTGCGACTGACATCTCCAGTGACACTAATACAGTGATAATACTATACACTATCATTGTACTAATAACACTGGCTGGGAAGGGGTTAACATCTAGGGGGATCAAGGGGTAAATGTGTGCCTATGTGCCTAACAAAATGTTTACTGTGTGCTGTTTTTACTAAACAATGTGCCAGGTTTTATTCCCTGCTTTACGGGGAGAAAATAAAATGAACAAACAAAAAAAACAAAAAACAAAAAAAAACAAAAACAAAAAAAAAAAGGCACATTGCTGCTGTCTGTAGAGAGCCCTGTGTTGTATACCAACACAGGGCTCTCTCCTGTCATTCGCTCAGCGGGTGCCAGCCATAAATCATTGGCCGGGACCCGCTGATCATCCTGTGATGTAGCAAATGACAGCACAGCTGGCGCACGCCCCCTACACAGAAATGCAAATCGCATATATTCACAAGATCCTGCGCAGCAGATTCGCCCTGTAGCAATAAAAGCTACAGGTGGCGGTCAGTAAGTAGTTACAGTAAGTAGTTATTACTATTATCATCATTTGGTATTGGCCACACAGACAAACCAGAAAACAACGTTTTTTCACACGAGTCAGCCAACACAAAACATGACACAAAGGCCAGCAAGACCACAACCACTGTAAAACAGGAAGCAGAGCCTGCTTATGTATTGAGCAAATATGGCGACCTCCTCCCCCGTGTACATAAATCATACAAAGAAAAAAGGCTTTGGAAAAAAAACAAAAAAACAAAAAAAAAAAAAAAACACAACACAGGAAAAATAGTCGATACTCTCCCCTTAAAATAAGTAATAATCCCGCCATCACCTGCATAACACAAGCCTCCTTTGCATTCTTTTACTGAATCAGCAGCACAAGAGTTAACGAATACACCCAAAGGCATAATAAAACGATTGCTCCAGGCTTCAAGGTGACAGAAGGGATCGGGCCTATTTTGGCTGTGCTTTCCAAGATGTGCAGAAAGTACAGATATACTATGTGTGGCAGTCATCCAACAAACCCGTATTACATTAGAGGGGATCCATCATGAACATATATTTACATTTCCTACATTCCCTTGCAGTTAACTCCTCTATAGAATAACGTTCTAGGAAAGCCGTACTACAAAAGATAGAACTAACCAATGGCAAAAGACACACAGATATCAGCAAAAGTATGTGAACCTTCAGCAACTACAAAAGGGATGGACGATAACAATCCTAAAATAGGGAGTAACTAGGATCAGCTATACATATACATATTCTCCATAAGACTGGAAAGAGTTACAGAAGGATTCACGTGGGTTTCAGTTACGTAGACATTACAGATGGAGGTAATCTGGTACTCCCGATACTCTCCCCAGCACTGGGCGTCCTACACCGATCTATGCAAGGGTACACAATACAGTCCTCATCATAAAATCCCCCAACAGGTGACAAAGAACCTAGACAGACCATTCTCAGCCAGGGTTCCTCCAGAGGTTGCTAAGGGTTCCATGAGTGGTGGCCAACTGACCTCTCATTTAATTAATGGTGCCAGGGACGTTATCACATGGCAGGGTTGGTGGCATGACTCCAATATTCATTTATCTATTTGTAAAGGTGGTATTCTGACCACCATTGTGAGGGGGACATTCTTCTTACTGACCACCAATGGTAAGGGTCATGTTTCCTTCTGACGCTTGATAAAATGGTTTTAGCAGGGTTGCCCTAAGACCTGTGAATAATTTCAAGGTTTCTTCTAGGGTAAAAGGTTAGAGAAAAGCTGCCCTTCCCTTGTGTGACAGCTAAGCATTCGTCAGCGTCTCTTGAACCCAGTGGTGTCGCTAGGAGGTGGCTTTTGGGGTTATAGCCCCGAATCTGGGCCCCATCTGCAGGGGTCCCCAAGGGGAGGGGAGGCTCTCTAGGGACCCTAAAGTAAGGAAGGCTCTCTGGAGATATATACACACACACACACACGTATATAATATACATGTGTATGCCCACCCAAGCGTATGACTTTCTTTACTACGTTGCTATGGGCTCTAGCCCCAGATCTTTTGTAGACCTAAAAAAATATTTATATATATATATATATATATATATATATATATATATATATATATATATATATATATATATATATATATATATATATATATATAGTGTGTGTGAGTGTGGTACACACACTATAGTACCAAAGTTATTGGGACGCCTGCCTTTACACACACACATGAACTTTAATGGCATCCCAGTCTTAGTCCGTAGGGTTCAATATTGAGTTGGCCCACCCTTTGCAGCTATAACAGCTTCAACTCTTCTGGGAAGGCCGTCCACAAGGAGTGTTTGACCATTCTTCCAGAAGCACATTTGTGAGGTCGGGCACTGATGTTGGAAGAGAAGTCCTGGCTCGCAGTCTCCGCGCAAAGCAAGGTCCATAAAGACATGGATGAGCAAGTTTGGGGTGAAGCAACTTGACTGGCCTGCACCGAGTCCTGACCTCAACCCAATAGAATACCTTTGGGATGAATTAGAGCGAAGACTGCGAGCCAGGCCTTCTCATACAACATCAGTGCCTGACCTCACAAATGTGCTTCTGGAAGAATGGTCAAACATTCCCATAGACACACTCCTAAACCTTGTGGACGGACTTCCCAGAAGAGTTGAAGCTGTTATAGCTGCAAAGAGTGGGCTAAGCCTGGGATGCCATTAACAAGTGTGTGTTAAATATATATAAAAATTTTCATTCAAATTTGTTTTTTGTTTTTTTTTAATTTGCTATCCTTTTTCCCAATGAAAGTTACCCTTTAAGCAAGATATACCAAAATATACATTGGAAAAAAAAAATATATATAAACGAACATTGTCCAAAACAGCTACTCTGGTCTGATCCAAAAACAAGTGGCGAAGTTACTAAAGAGACCGGCTCACACATTTCCTTCGATCAGTATCATTTTATATCGTGGTTTCTAACACATTATTTTCTTTGCCAAACATATGTCTTTATTTATTACGACTTTGATAAAGAGCAGGTCCTATTTTCGAAGCAATTCACGCAGAACGCCAGATAACTCCTAAAGTTCGATAATTATTTTCTCAAAACCATATGCACATCCTGAACAGAGAAGTTTGAGCATGGGCCCATCACAGAGAACATTACAGTCCATGCTTTAGTCCCACAGCCAAAACGTGGCAAAAAATTGGCTGAAATGGAATGTTCCCCCCGAATCTAAACCTGGCTATTAGATGTGTTTTTACACAATGTGTTTACCCACCATTGTCCCCAAAGACAAGGCTATAGAAGCTAGCAAGAGCAGAACATCTGGATACACCTCTAGGTGACTATACGACGGTCGCTCTGGGAGCGCCGTCACCCAATTAAACGGTTTGTTTGGCGGTCACATTATTAATGAGACTCTGAACACACCGAGGGATCAGACAAGTGCTGCTATACCAAGTGCTAGGTTATTATTAACCCTTCCATTCACAGAACACTGTACTCCCTTCCATTCACAGAACACTGTACTCAATGGCTGGAGAAAATCTAAATTGGGGAACTCAGGAGTCATGCAGCTCTGGACTGATTATTTAAAACAATAATATGGAGGGCCAAAAAAAAAAATAAAATAAAATAAATAAATAAACCAAGAGAAAAATGTTATTATTAATATTTATAATAATAAATACACACACACACAAACCCCAGCAAGAACTCTAAATTGGAAAAACTGTGACTAGTCAACACTTGATTTTTAAAGAGTATGAACAGAAAAAAAAAAAGAAAAAAAAAAACGCAACACACAGGAAAAAAAAAAAAAAAATACAAAAATACAAATACAGGTACAAAAAATAAAGAAGAAACCCAAAAAACACAAGAGCAATAGTTGTACAGGTTAAAAAAAAAAACAAAAACAAAAAAAAACAGAGAAATCTTAATTAAAAAACTGAAAAGTAGATTAAAACCAAAAATTTGTCATAAAGTCATGGCCTGATTTTTAGCAATAATATGAACATAAGAAAAAAAAAAAAAAAAAACACACACACACACAATCCTGAGAAACCTAAAATTAAAGCACTAACTAGTGATAAAAGTCATGTTCTGAGTTGTAACAATAATATGAAAAAAAGCTCAGAAGCAAATCTGGAAAGTCTAAACAAACACAGAAAACTACTCATGAAAGTAATGGCTTAAACAATAAACAAAAAAACAAAACAACAAAAACAAAAAAAAGAAAAAAGAAAAAAAGAAGGGAAGGAGGATGAAAAACAAAAACCTACAAAACACTAAAGCACAGAAGCAAAGAAAAGAAAAAACCTCTAAGAACTTAAAACTAGTCAATATAGATTTTAAAATAAAAAATATAGTCAATATTGATTTATAATAAGAATGGAAAATAAATAAATCTTACAAACAGAAGAAAAAAAAAAATAAAAAAAAGAATCTAAATATAAATCAAAGCCCTAAAACTTGTCATGAAGCCATGGATCAATAACAAATGTATATATATATAATAAATTACAAGTCAGCTAGAGCTCCTTGGGGGGAAAAACAAAAAACATCACCCGCCAAAACAAAGCACTTTACATGAATAAATAAAACGTCATATTATGTTCAGTGCTCCATGCACTCCATGATGGACATCAAGCATGCAGATATCTACAAAATCACACATTAATTCCTTAATAGAAGTCACACATTAGAAGATGTAGCGTTATGTGAACAGCCGGTCTAATAATGCTCAGAAAACAATGAATAAATAAATCTTATACATACTGTACATGTGTGCCCTCTGTTGATCTGAAAGCCTCACAATACCATGCCGAGGAAAGGGAGAGGATAGGGAGGCAGCTATACCAGCTGTACAGGGATATTAGATGCTTGAATGAGGCACAAACATTCCAGGAGATGAATCCCGAGAAGATATCTGCCTACACTATACAATCATTCCAGAAAAAGCACACCTCGTCTTCTTACTCAAAAGCCTGTCCCCGAGGACCACGGCACATGACAGTTCCACAACACACACCGATGAGAAAAAACACTTTTGTTTCCATTTACACCGAGCTGAATATATTCCAGGAGATTCAACTTTACCTGGATGACAGTCTGTGTGATAAACTTCTATGTATCAAACCCTGGCCATTTTTTTGCAATGACACAAACATGTGATCAGGTGTAGATCCAGGACCAGATAGTAGGGAGGGACCATAACACCTGGAGAACAACGGTCCTGGGAGTCACATATGACAGTGAAAGGGACACTTCCAGGCAAAACCTGGAAGAGTCCCTGGAAATCAGGACTGGGGACAGCTTTACCAATGAGGTGACATTTTCAGGTGGAACTACATCCCTTCTAGTAGGAGTCCTAGAGCTGTCAGTTATGACATTGGTGTCAAGCGTGATGTGCGGACAGGGACACCCAGCACCTTTCAATTGGGGTACTCAGTACATGCAGGTGGGGGCACTAGGGACATGTATATGAGGGAAGTCGGGACACCCAAGACTTGAAGAAGGGGAGGAGAACTTGGGACGCCGGGGACTTGAAGAAGGGGAGGAGAACTTGGGACGCCGGGGACTTGAAGAAGGGGAGGAGAACTTGGGACGCCGGGGACTTGAAGAAGGGGAGGAGAACTTGGGACGCCGGGGACTTGAAGAAGGGGAGGAGAACTTGGGACGCCGGGGACTTGAAGAAGGGGAGGAGAACTTGGGACGCCGGGGACTTGAAGAAGGGGAGGAGAACTTGGAGACACCCGGGACTTGAAGATGGGGAGGCGAACTTGGAGACACCCGGGACTTGAAGATGGGGAGGCGAACTTGGAGACACCCGGGACTTGAAGATGGGGAGGCGAACTTGGAGACACCCGGGACTTGAAGATGGGGAGGCGAACTTGGAGACACCCGGGACTTGAAGATGGGGAGGCGAACTTGGAGACACCCGGGACTTGAAGATGGGGAGGCGAACTTGGAGACACCCGGGACTTGAAGATGGGGAGGCGAACTTGGAGACACCCGGGACTTGAAGATGGGGAGGCGAACTTGGAGACACCCGGGACTTGAAGATGGGGAGGTGAACTTGGAGACACCCGGGACTTGAAGATGGGGAGGCGAACTTGGGACGCCGGGGACTCGAAGATGGGGAGGAGAACTTGGAGACACCCGGGACTCGAAGATGGGGAGGAGAACTTGGAGACACCCGGGACTCGAAGATGGGGAGGAGAACTTGGAGACACCCGGGACTCGAAGATGGGGAGGAGAACTTGGAGACACCCGGGACTCGAAGATGGGGAGGAGAATTTGGAGACACCCGGGACTCGAAGATGGGGAGGAGAATTTGGAGACACCCGGGACTCGAAGATGGGGAGGAGAATTTGGAGACACCCGGGACTCGAAGATGGGGAGGAGAATTTGGAGACACCCGGGACTCGAAGATGGGGAGGAGAATTTGGAGACACCCGGGACTTGAAGATGGGGAGGAGAATTTGGGAAACCCGGGAATTGAAGATGGGGGAGGAAAATTTGGAGACACCCGGGACTTGAAGAAGGGGAGGAGAACATGGGACATCTGGGACTTGAAGATGCGGAGGAGAACTTGGGACACAACCGGTACTTGAAGATGGGGAGGAGAACTTGGGACGCCCAGGAAATGTGGGTACATGAAATGTGAAGACTGTGGTCCTCAGAACATATATAGGGAGGTCTTCAGTAACCTCAGGACATGTATATGGAGACACTGGGGGATACCCAGGACATGAGGATGGGGGGGCACTTGGTAACCCCAGTAATTGTGGATGGGGCACTTGGAACATATGTATGGGGGCACTCAGGACCTGCAGATGGGGCATGTGAAATGTGCAGAATGTGGTCCTTGGAACATGTATATGACTTCAAGACATGTATATGGGGACAATCAGGACATGGGCACTTGGAACATGTAAATGGGTCCCTCAGACCAAGTCGGGACATTTGGGGATCCTCGGGTCATGTGGATTGGGCACTCAGGATCCTCAGAACATAAAGCTTGGGGACCCTTAGGACATGCGGACTGGGGCACTCGGGATCTTCAGAACACGTGGAACTTGGCACAAGAAAATTTGGGGCACTTGGGAATTTTAGGACATACAAACGGTGGCACTTGGGACGTTGTATGTGGGGACCCTCAAGACATGTGTGTGTGTGGGGGTTCTCAGGACATGTATGTGGGGGGAATCCCTCGGGACATGTATGTGGGGGACACTCCTGGCTGACACATGGCAGACCCCCCCCCCCCCCCCCCAGAAGTCAGGAAATGACAGTTGGAAATGACAGTTGCCCCCCCTCCTTGCTCTGTAGGGCAGAAGTTGGAGCCATAGAGGACACATTGTATCTCTTCTGGGAATGGGAAGGAATAAAAACAATGGCAGCACATGGAGAGCCCCTCCCCCCAGTAAAGAGCTGAGTGTAGTCACTGTATACAATGTATACCCCTCCCCTCCCCCTCACCTCAGGGCTCCTCCGCCGCCGGACTCCTTCTCTTCTCTCCTCAGCGGACCCTTCCTGCTCTTCCTTGGACGTGACCCTCCGCCTCAGCCGCTTCACCTCCTGGAACTCTGAGGAAGGGAGGAGTGGGGGGGGGGGGGGGGGACTGAAGAGGGCGGATCACTCCGCGCCAAAGGCCCGGTTGATGACGTCAGCTTCAGCTTTCCCGAGCGTAGATCCCGCAGGAACGGAACGCACAGACCCGCCGCGGGGGGGAGGGTCGCGGTGACCCGGCGTCTAGGAAGTCCAATAGGGGGACCCGCGCTCCGCTTTGTCACTGTTTATAAACGGGGACACGATCGCAGGAACGGGGCCGCTAAAGCTTGACAGTTCGCACGTTGGATTCCTCTTAGCAACCGGTGACGTCATCCACCCCACAGCCCCGGGCGATTGGCTGTGAGAGTGACAGGAGACCAAGGGAAAGGAAGGAAGGAGGGCGTGAATGACGTGCACTGCGACCAATGAGAAAGGCGTAGGGGGCGGGGTCAGCAGGGCCTGCCCATG
Organism: Aquarana catesbeiana; assembly: GCF_042186555.1. Lineage (NCBI taxonomy): Eukaryota > Metazoa > Chordata > Amphibia > Anura > Ranidae > Aquarana > Aquarana catesbeiana. The sequence goes on from NC_133326.1 coordinate 21,928,432, forward strand.
TTCAATGTTTTTATCAGCTGTTTGGTAAAGTGTGCGTAATCCGCTGGGTGTAACCGGTCAGCTGTGCTCAGTAGGCGTAGGATCGAATCCTGGCTCCGGACTCAGGAGCCTTCTACTGCAATCACAGTCATTGCCACGCTACTATTGTAATAAATTATTATGATGATCAATATTAATATTTTATATTATATAATTATCAGTATTATTATATATTAAATGTTAATTATCAATATTATTTTATATTATTATAAGTTAACTAATATTCATATTATTATTATTTTATCTTATATTATTATGATTATATATCACTGTATATTATTGTTGTATTTAATTGTATATGATATATTTTTATTATCATCCTCAGATTTTTATTATTATATGTTATATTATTATTTTCATCATTATTATTATTATCAATATGATTATTATATGTTATATTGCTATTATATCTTAACTATTATTGTTATTATTATTATTTTCTTATATATTACTGTATTTTCTTGTTGTCTTTAATTTTATATGTTATATTATTATTATTATCATCTTTATTATTATATTATTGTTATTATTTTTCTTATATTATCATATATTATTGTTGTCTTTAAGTTTATATGTTCTATTATTATTATTATCATCATCATTTTTATTATGTTATATTATCATCATGTTGTTATCAATATGATTATTATTATATTTTATATTGCTATTCTATTTTAACTATTATTATTATTATTATTATTATTATTATTATTATTATCTTATATTATTGTCATTATTTTATGTTATATTACTATCATCATCATCACAATTATTGTTATCTTATGTATCAATCTTTATTTTTCAGATAATTTATTTGGAGAAAGGGGGGGGGGAATATATATATATATATATATATATATATATATATATATATCCCCCCCCCTTTCTCCAAATAAATTATCTGAAAAATAAAGATTGATACATAAGATAACAATAATTGTGATGATGATGATAGTAATATAACATAAAATAATGACAATAATATAAGATAAAATAATGACAATATAATATATATATATATATATATATACAGGTAAAAGCCAGTAAATTAGAATATTTTGAAAAACTTGATTTATTTCAGTAATTGCATTCAAAAGGTGTAACTTGTACATTATATTTATTCATTGCACACAGACTGATGCATTCAAATGTTTATTTCATTTAATTTTGATGATTTGAAGTGGCAACAAATGAAAATCCAAAATTCCGTGTGTCACAAAATTCGAATATTGTGTAAGGGTTAAATTTTGAAGACACCTGGTGCCACAAACTAATCAGCTGATTAACTCAAAACACCTGCAAAGGGCTTTAAATGGTCTCTCAGTCCAGTTCTGAAGCCTACACAAACATGGGGAAGACTTCAGATTTGACAGCTGTCCAAAAGGCGACCATCGACACATTGCACAAGGAGGGAAAGACACAAAAGGTTATTGCTGAAGAGGCTGGCTGTTCTCAGAGCTCTGTGTCCAAACACATTAATAGAGAGGCAAAGGGAAGGAAAAACTGTGGTCAGAAAAAGTGTACAAGCGATAGGGATCACCGCGCCCTAGTCAAGATTGTGAAAAAAAACCCATTCAAAAATGTGGGGGAGATTCACAAGGAGTGGACAGCTGCTGGAGTCAGTGCTTCAAGATCCACCACCAAGAGACGCTTGAAAGACATGGGTTTCAACTGCCGCATACCTCGTGTCAAGCCACTGTTGACCAAGAAACAGCGCGAAAACCGTCTCACCTGGGCTAAGGAAAAAAAGAGCTGGACTGCTGCTGAGTGGTCCAAAGTCATGTTTTCTGACGAAAGCAAATTTTGCATTTCCTTTGGAAATCGAGGTCCCAGAGTCTGGAGGAAGACAGGAGAGGCACAGGATCCACGTTGCCTGAAGTCTAGTGTAAAGTTTCCACCATCAGTGATGGTTTGGGGTGCCATGTCATCTGCTGGTGTCGGTCCACTCTGTTTCCTGAGATCCAGGGTCAACGCAGCCGTCTACCAGCAAGTTTTAGAGCACTTCATGCTTCCTGCTGCTGACCTGCTCTATGGAGATGGAGATTTCAGGTTCCAACAGGACTTGGCGCCTGCACACAGCGCAAAATCTACCCGTGCCTGGTTTACGGACCATGGTATTTCTGTTCTAAATTGGCCAGCCAACTCCCCTGACCTTAGCCCCATAGAAAATCTGTGGGGTATTGTGAAAAGGAAGATGCAGAATGCCAGACCCAACAACGCAGAAGAGTTGAAGGCCACTATCAGAGCAACCTGGGCTCTCATAACACCTGAGCAGTGCCAGAAACTCATCGACTCCATGCCACGCCGCATTAATGCAGTAATTGAGGCAAAAGGAGCTCCAACCAAGTATTGAGTATTGTACATGCTCATATTTTTCATTTTCATACTTTTCAGTTGGCCAACATTTCTAAAAAATCCCTTTTTTGTATTAGCCTTAAGTAATATTCTAATTTTGTGACACACGGAATTTTGGATTTTCATTTGTTGCCACTTCAAATCATCAAAATTAAATGAAATAAACATTTGAATGCATCAGTCTGTGTGCAATGAATAAATATAATGTACAAGTTACACCTTTTGAATGCAATTACTGAAATAAATCAAGTTTTTCAAAATATTCTAATTTACTGGCTTTTACCTGTATATGTGTGTGTGTGTGTGTATGTGTATATATATATATATATATATATATATATATATATATATATATATATATATATATATATATATATATATATATATTTCTCCTAGATTGTAAGCTCTAATGAGCAGGGCCCTCTGATTCCTCCTGTATTGATTTGTATTGTAAGTGTACTGTCTGCCCTCATGTTGTAAAGCGCTGCGTAAACTGTTGGCGCTATATAAATCCTGTATAATAATAATAAAAATATATTTTAAAGTATTTTACCCTTTCGCTGCCACAGCAATTTTTGCATTTTTTTTGCTTACATGTTTAATAAAAAAAAAATTTAGGGCAAAGAAACAGTATATGTTTCCTGAAAGCAGACACTCTGGAGAATAAAATAGTGGTAGTTCCATGTTTTATTTATGTTACACAATATTAGTGCAATGGTTTAGGAAACACATTTTCAGTAAAAAATAATACTCTAAAGTAAATTTTAGGGCACATAAATGGAACAAATTACTGTATTTATTGGCGTATAACACTCACTTTTTCACCATGAAAATCAGGTGCAAATACCATGTGTGTGTTATACGCCAATACTTCAATTTTAGCTGCCTCGGAGGGGACAGGGAGGGGAGCAGGATGAGCACCATCACATTACATACAGTGAGAATCTCCTTTTTACTTGGCGGCTTCTGTAATAGAAAGTCCCATCTCCTGGGCCGCCATTGGACCACTGTTCTGTCTATCATAGGAGATTCTCACTGTATGTAATCTGTCGACGCTCGTCCTTCCCTGTTCCCTCTAGGCTGCAGATGGGCATCAATCAGGCTGCACTGATGGCAATGGTAAGGCTGCTGCATTGAAGGCAATGGTGAGGCTGCTGTGTTGATGGCAATGGCAAGGCTGCTGCATTGATGTGGACTGATGAGTGAGGCTGCATTGATGTGGACTGATGAGTGAGGCTGCATTGATGGCACTTGTGAGGCTGCAGATGGGCACTGACCCTTATTTTGCTTCAAAGTTCCTTATTTAAAATTTTATTTTTTTTTCCTGAAACTTCCCTCTTAAAATGAATGTGCGTGTTATACGCCTGTGCGTGTTATACGCCGATAAATATGGTACCCAATGGTTTGGTAAAATATTATAGATTAGGTTGCGTTCAGTAAATAGATACCCAACATGTTAAGCTTTAACCACTTCAGCCCCGGAAGGATTTACTCACTTCCTGACCAGGCCATTTTTTGCGATACGGCACTGTGTCGCTTTATGTGAAAATTGGGCGGTTGTGCAACGCTGCACCCAAACAAAATTGACGTCCTTTTTTTTCCCACAAATAGAGCTTTCTTTTGGTGGTATTTGATCACCTCTGCGGTTTTTATTTTTTGCACTATAAACAAAAAAAGTGACTATTTTGAAAAAAAAATTTTTTTTACTTTCTGCTATAATACATATCCACACGCCCGATACATCACATGCACGGACTGACGTACTCCTACGGCGATTCACGCTATCCATCCACCTTGCTGGAGTATAACTGCAGCGGGTGGTCGGGAAGCGGTTAAAATTGCGTGCGTCTGTGAAATGGCGACAAACTTTGGTACACTATATTTTCCATGGGCAATGCTTTAAAAGCCCCTTTTAAGGGTCATCAAGTTTAGAGTTTACCATGAATAACTGCTAGAATTATTTCTCTCATTCCAGTGTGCGCGGCAATATGTGAAATGCATATCATTATTTACATTCATTTGCACTTACGTTCATACATGCGTGTATGTGAGTTTGGGGAGCCACAAAAATATTTTGGGGTGAATTATAACTACATGGCTGTAACTTAAATTTAAAAAAAAAAAAAAAATTTTAACCGGTTCCTGACCGGCTCACGCAGATATACTGAGGCAGAATGGCTCCCCTCGGCGAAACCCCGTACAGGTACGTCCTTCCGCTTTTCGGCCACCAGAGGGCACGCCCGCTGCACGGTGGGGGACTCGATGCGCGTGGCCGGCAGGCACGATCGCCACCGGCCACGCGTGATCCCGTGCACGAGCACCAGCGATGGGTGCTGTCGGGGAAGAGGAAACATATCGTTTGTTCCTACTAAGTAGGATAAACTATATGTCTCCTCTCCTAGTCACTCCCATCTCCACACAGTTAGAACATACTGAGGGAACACACAGTTAATCCCTTGATCGCCCCCTAGTGTTAACCCCTTCCCTGCCAGTGACATTTACACAGTAATCAGTGAATATTTATAGCACTGATCGCTGTATAATTGTCAATTGTCCCAAAATAGTGTCAAAAGTGTCCGATCTGCCCGTCGCAATGTCGCAGTACCACTAAAAATCACAGATCACCGCCATTACTAGTAAAAAATAAATGAATAATAAACATGCCATAAAAATACCATAAATCTTTCCCATAGTTTGTAGATGCTCTAACTTTTGCGCAAACCAATCAATATACGCTTATTGCGATTTTTTTTTTACCAAAAATATGTAGAAGAATATATATTGGCCTAAATTAATAAAGAATTTTTTTTTTTTTAAATGGGGGATATTTATTATAGCAAAAAAGTAAAAAATGTTTTGTTTTGTTTTTTTTCAAAATTGTCGCTTTTTTTGTTTATAGCGCAAAAAATAAAAACCGCAGAGGTGATCAAATACCACCAAAAGAAAGCTCTATTTGTGGGAAAGTAAGGACGCAAATTTTGTTTGGGTGCAGCGTCGAACGACCGTGCAATCGTCTGTTAAAGCGACGCAGTGCCAAATTGTAAAAAGTGCTCTGGTCAGGAAGGGGGTGAAATCTTCCGGGGCTGAAGTGGTTAAACTAAATGTGATGCATTTTCTGGTGACAGCATCTCTTTAATGAGACCCCTGATGTCTCATCTGCCCTCCAATGAAGCTAATGGAATGAAGATCGCACCCCATTACCGGGGAAAGTGACACCAGGACCTAGAGGTGACGCTCCGATCAGCGAACGGATGTTCACTGATCTCTCTCTCCTCTACCGGCAGCTCCTACCATGCTGGTCCCGAGTCCGACAATGGGCACACTGAGCTAAGAAAATATGGCAGAATCGGGGGGGGGGGGGTACGGGAAGTAATGGGGGGGGTATGTGGAAGCGGTCCACCTTCCATCTAGCATCCTACAGTTTGGCTTGTTGGATATGCACACACCCCTAGTGACTGCAGCCGCCGGGAGCGTGTGTAAAGCACCCCATAGCCACTGATGTAGAGTAGCTTCTACATTGGTGGCAATATGAGTTAAATACTGCGTAGACCACCTTTTACTAAAATATATAAAAGAAATTCATCCACATAATAAAATAAAAAAGTACATTAATTACATTTTTGCATATAAATCTGCAGAGCATTGCAACCACAGTTGCAATGGATAGGCTCCTGAAGTCTCTTAGTCTCTAAGTTCATACGGAATAGAGATCTGACATCTTCCGGACTCACTTTTATCCGAACACCTAAGTCACGCCCCTTTTTTTGTCCAATGAGCTGCAGCCTGGGACAGTTGCCGCCCTGCAGCACACGTAAAGAAATATCCTTGACTAAATGTGGGCATGTGTCCATATAAGGGCATGCAACGCCTAACAATACATCATCTTAGATACAAGTTCTCGGCTATTATATTTTGCTCCTCTACATACAGTACATTCTAATAGATCTTGGCATATAACTTTCTTTGTCTCTACTAGATCGCCATTTGAACCATGCTAGTGAATATACACTATATTGTCAAAAGTATTGGGACTCCAGCCTTTACACGCTCATGAGTTTTAACGACATTCCAGTCCAAAGCCTCGTACACACGATCGGATTTTCAGCAGGGGTGTGTGTGATGACAGAATGTTTGCCTAAAATCCGACCGTTAGTACGCTCCATCAGACAATTGTTGTCCAACTTTCGGCCAACAAATGTTGGATGGCAGGCTAGTAAATTTTCGGCGGACAGCAGTCTGTTGTCAGATTTTCGTCTCGTCTGTACACAAGTCCGTCATACAAAAGACCAAAGTACAAACAGGCAATCAATGCTCACGAAACACGACATTAGCAGAAGGTGCCCAAAGGGTGGCGCTCAAGAGCTGAAATTCCATGTAGTACGTCACTACGTTAGTGTTTGTTGCCCGACAATTGTGTGCCGTTAGTATGCAAGACAGGTTCCTGGCACACGCCCTTCGGACAAAAGTCTGGCACTTTGTCTGCCGAAAATCCGATCGTGTGTATGAGGCTTTAGTCCGTAGGGTTCAATATTGAGTTGGCCCGCCAATTGCAGCTATGACAGCTTTAACTGTTCTGTGAAGGCTGTCTGCAAGGTTTTAGGAACGTGTCTATGGGAATGTTTGACCATTCTTCCAGAAGCGCATTTGTGAGGTCAGGCACTGATTTTGGAGAAGAAGGTCTGGCTCGCAGTCTCCACTTCATCCCAAAGGTGTTCTATCTGGTTGAGGTCAGGACTCTGTGCAAGCCAGTCAAGTTCCTCCACCCCAAACTCGCTCATCCATGTCTTTATGGACCTTGATTTGTGCACTGGTTGCACAGTCATGTTGGAACAGGAAGGGGCCATCCCCAAACTGTTCCCACAAAGTTGGGAGCATGAAATTGTCCAAAATGTCTTGGTATGCTGACACCTTAAGAGTTCCCTTTGCTGGAAATAAGGGGCCAACCCCAACCCCTGAAAAACAACCCCCCACCATAATCCCCCTCCACCAAATGATTTGGACCAGTGCACAAAATCCCCCTACCCTTTAAATTTCCCTTCAAACACAAATCCCCTCTCCTCACTCCAAATTCCCACCTTCCAGCACAAATACTCCCCAATCATCCCTACTAGCACAAACAACCCCCCCCCCCCAAAAAAAAAAATATATATATATTTCCCATCTACCATATTACTTTCATATCACAAATCCCCCCCCCCCCCAGCACAAGTCCTCTCAACCCCCACCTCACATGATACCATGGTGCCCAGGGCAGCTTCCCCTCCTGCCCCCACCCCTTGTCCTGGCCCTGCATCTTTTCAGCTATCCCCACCAATTGAAAAATTCCTGCCAACCTCCCCCCCCCCCTTGCCAAAGAAGACCATTTCTCCTTCTCTCCTATCCTTTAAAGTAAGCAATTCTCCCAATTGCCTGCTAAGAATAATTTCTCCCTCCTTCCTATGCAAATATTGCTCCCTCCCCACTGAGTGAAAGTTCCCCCTTACAAAAATTTCCAACTCTTTCTCTCCCAAGCAAAACCGGTGCAGCATTCCTGGCTTATTAGTAGGTACAGAAGGTGGAAGAAAGCAGACTAGCACTCAGCACTCAACATTTCTATATCTGAGCTCGCAGGATCCTGGGCACCGGAGGCACTTAAGACAACTTTTACAAGTATTCACACTTATCCAAGGGTGCCTTCATGTAATTCCCATGACAAGTTTGGGTATTTTTCAACCATGATAGCTTTACTTTAATATGATATATAGTGAGATGTCATCTCAGGAATTGTGTTAGTAACTCCAGATCTGGGCAGCTTCAGGCAGTGCAAAAAAATTGTTATTGTACTGGGACCCAACATAAGATTGCCAAAAAGTTAGCAAAGCCATGCAAAGACTAACAATAACCAAACAAAAAAAACAAAAATAAAAATGTGGGTCCATGCATTTTATCACTGATTTATATTAAGAGCACAGGAGGTTTACAACACTGTTGGCGTTGACCTTTAAAATAATTTGTGTATATGGACACGGCTTATGTTATTGTACATTGTTTAACCACCTCAATACAGGGCACTTACACCCCCTTCCTGCCCAAGCCATTTTCAGTTTTCAGCGCTGTCGCACTTTGAATGACAATTGCGCGGTCATGTTACACTGCACCTTAATTAAATTTTTATCATTTTTTTCCCCACAAATAGAGCTTTCTTTTGGTGGTATTTGATCACCTCTGCGGTTTTTATTTATTGCGCTATAAACAAAAGAAGAGGGACAATTTTGAAAAAACACAATATTTTTTACTTTTTGCTATAATAAATATCCAATTTTTTTTTTTTTTTTAACAAATTTTTTCCTCAGTTTAGGCCGATACGTATTCTTCTACATATTTTTGGTAAAAAAAAATTGCGATAAGCGTATATTGATTGGTTTGCGCAAAAGTTATAGCGTCTACAAAATAGGGGATAGATTTATAGCATTTTTATTATTTATTTATTTTTTACTAGTAATGGCGGCGATCTGCAATTTTTATTGTGACTACGATATTGCGGCGGACACATCGGACACTTTTGACACATTTTTGGGACCATTCACATTTATACAGCGATCAATGCTATAAAATTGCATTGATTACTGTGTAAATGTGACTGGCAGGGAAGGGGTTAACACTAGGGGGCGCTCGAGGGGTTAATGTATGACCTAAGGAGGTGATTCTAACTGTGGGGGGAGGGGACTGACTGAGGGAGGTGACCGATCGCTGTCCCTATGTACAAGGAACACGCCATCGGTCTCCTCTCCTCTCTGACAGGACGTGGATCTGTGTTTACATGCACAGATCCACGCTCCTGCTCTGTTACCCGGCAATCGCGGGTGCCCAGCGGACATCGCGGCCGCCGGGCACGCGCACCGGGTCCCGAGTGACGCAGCAGGCACGCGCGCGCGCCGCCGGCGGCGCGTATGCGCCCCCTAGTGGCTCGGGAGGGCGAGGACGTCATATGACGTCCTCCCAGAACAACAGAAGCCTCGTCCAGCCGTCATATGACGGTGGGCGGTGGCTTAGTGGTTAAAGGGCACAAATTCTAATGGGGCGTACACACGGTCGGACTTTTCGGCTACAAAAGTCCGACAGCCCGTCCGGCAAACTTTCGACTGACTTTTGGCGGACTTTCTAACGAACGGGCTTGCCTACATACGATCACACAAAAGTCCGACGGATTCGTACGTGATGACGTACACTGGACTAAAATAAGGAAGTTGATAGCCAGTAGCCAATAGCTGCCCTAGCGCGGGTTTTTGTCCGTCGGACCAGCATACAGACGAGCGGATTTCTGGGTCCGGCAGAGTTACGACGTAAAGATTTGAAGCATGTTCTAAATCTAAAGTCCGTCAGATTTGCGGCTGGAAAAGTCCGCTGAACGTCCGGGGAAGCCCACACACGATCGAATTGTCTGCCGAATTTGGTCCGTCGGCGTCCGTCGGACTTTTGTAGCCCAACCCTGTGTACGCCCCATTAGTTATTGGAGGTGGAACCAGCAAAAGGAGGCTGTGGAAGAGATATATCCCTGATTAAGATTTAAAGCTAAACTCCTGCCACAAAAACTTTTAAATATACACTATATTACCAAAAGTATTGGGACACCTGCCTTTACACGCACATGAACTTTAATGGCATCCCAGTCTTAGTCCGTAGGGTTCAATATTGAGTTGGCCCACCCTTTGCATTTTGGACAATTTCATGCTCACAACTTTGTGGGAACAGTGTGGGGATGGCCCCTTCCTGTTCCAACATGACTGCGCCCCAGTGCAAAAAGCAAGGTCCATAAAGACATGGATGAGCGAGTTTGGGGTGGAGTAACCCTGGCCTGCACAGAGTCCTGACCTCAACCTGATAGAACACCTTTAGGATGAATTAGAACGAAGACTACTAGCCAGGCCTTCTCATCCTTATCAGTGCCTGCCCTCACAAATGCGCTTCTGGAAGAATGGTCAAACATTCCCATAGACACGCTCCTAAACCTTGTGGACAGCCTTCCCAGAAGAGTTGAAGCTGTTAGAGCTGCAAAGGGTGGGCAAACTCAGTATTGAACCCTGCGGACTAATGCCGCGTACACACGGTCAGACTTTCCGACAGGAAATGTTCGATGTGAGCTTGTTGTCGGAAAGTCCGACCATGTGTATGCTCCATCGAACATTTGCAGTCGGAATTTCCGCCCACAAATGTTTGAGAGCAGGTTCTCAAATTTTCCGCCAACTTCACTTTGTGTACACAAGTCCGTCGCACAAAAGTTCGACGCATGCTCGGAATCAAGCAGAAGAGCCGCACTGGTTATTGAAATTCATTTTTCTCAGCTCGTCGTACGTCTTGTACGTCACCGCGTTCACACGTTCATAATTGTTGGCCAACATTTGTGTGACCGTGTGTATACAAGACAAGTTTGAGTCAACATCCTTCAGAAAAAAATCCACGGTTTTGTTGGCGGAAAGTCCGATCGTGTGTACGTTGCGTAAGACTGGGTTACCATTAAAGTTCATATGTATGTAAAAGCAGGCATCCCAATACTTTTGGTAATATAGTGTATTTTTCATTAGTCAAATGAATAAAAACCTACTTTGGTAAAAACTCTGTATCAACGAGATATACAGTATAAAAATGCACTCACAAGACTGTGGTTTATGATATACTGTATATTTTACTTGTTACTATAGTGATACTTTTCATACTCCGCCACTCATACATCTACGTTGTATGTGGATTTATTTAGTAGTGAGGCTGACTGCTGCTATTTTTTGTTTTAGGAATATATTTTTTGGATATATAAAGGTTTATGCTGGCCATGTTCAGTAGTAAGTAATGCAGAGTTTCGTTTTCATGACTAATTGATGCAGAGTTCACAGGTCAGGAGTAAGTGATGCAGAGTTCACGGGTCGACCAGAGATTTTAATATTTTGTTAAAAAAATGGTTGTTTGAAACAACAACAAAAAAGATCGATTCTAACTAAATTCCAACAAAACCAAATTCTTTTTTGATGAAAGGGATCATTTATATAATTGCCCATTTGGTGCAATTGATTTCAGAAAGATAGGATTACATTACTTATTAATGACCAGAAAGCAGCATCACCTACTCTTGACCCCTGAACTTTGTGTCACTTACTACTGACCCCTGAACTCTGCACCACCTCTTGACCCCTGAACTCTGCATCATTTTCTGCTGACCCCTGAACTTTGTGTCACTTACTACTGACCCCTAAACTCTGTGTCACTTACTCCTTACCCCTGAACTCTGCATCATTTTTTCCTGGCCCCTGAACTCTTCGTCACTTACTACTGACCCCTAAACTCTGTGTCACTTATGCCACGTACACACGAGCGGACTTTACGGCAGACTTTGCTCGGCGGACTTTTCGACGGACTTTCTGAATGAACGGACTTGCCTACACACAATCCACCAAAGTCCGTCGAATTCGTACGTGATGACGTACGACCGGACTAAAACAAGGAAGTTCATAGCCAGTAGCCAATAGCTGCCCTAACGTGGCTTTTTGTCTGTCGAACTAGCATACAGACGAGCGGACTTTTTGACTGGACTCGATTTCGACGGATTGATTTAAAACCTGTTTCAAATCTAAGTCCGTCCAACTTTTGAGAAAACAAAGTCCGCTGGAGCCCACACATGATCGAATTGTCTGACGAAATCCCGTCCGCCGGGCAAAGTCTGCCGTAAAGTCCGCTCGTGTGTACGCGGCATTACTCCTGACCCTTGAATTCTGCATCACGTTCTTCTGAGCGTGAACTCTAGATCACTTTCTTCTGACCCTGAACTGTGTACCATTTACAGTAAGCAGGATATACAGTCATGGCCAAAATTGTTGGCACCCCAGAAAATGTTCCAGAAAATCAAGTATTTCTCACAGAAAAGTATTGCAGTAACATGTTTTGCTATACACATGTTTATTCCCTTTGTGTGTATTGGAACAAAACAAAAAAATTGAGGAAAAAAAGCAAATTGGACATAATGTCACACAAAACTCCAAAAATGGGCTGGTCAAAATTCTTGGCACCCATAACTTAATATTTGGTTGCACACCCTTTGGAAAAAAATAACTGAAATCAGTTGCTTCCTATAACCATCAATAAGCTTCTTACACCTCTCACCCGGAATTTTGGACCACTCTTCCTTTGCAAACTGCTCCGGGTCTCTCTTATTGGAAGGGCGCCTTTTCCCATCAGCAATTTTAAGATCTTTCCACAGGGGCTCAATGGGATTTAGATCTGGACTCATTGCTGGCCACTTTAGAACTATCCAGCGCTTTGTTGCTATCCATTTCTGGGTGCTTTTTGACGTATGTTTGGGGTCATTGTCCTGCTGGAAGACCCAAGATCGCAGATGCAAACCCAGCTTTCTGACACTGGGCTCTACAGTGCGACCCAAAATTCTTTGGTAATCCTCAGATTTCATGATGCCTTGCACACATTCAAGGCACCCAGTGCCAGAGGCAGCAAAACAACCCCCAAACATTATTGAACCTCCACCATATTTCACTGTAGGTACGGTGTTCTTTTCTTTGTAGGCCTCATTCCGTTTTCGGTAAACAGTAGAATGATGTGCTTTACCAAAAAGCTCTATCTTGGTCTCATCTGTCCAGAATACGTTTTCCCAGAAGGATTTTGGCTTACTCAAGTACATTTTGGCAAACTGTAGTCTTGCTTTTTTATGTCTCTGTGTCAGCAGTGGGGTCCTCCTGGGTCTCCTGCCATAGCGTTTCATTTCATTTAAATGTCAACGGATAGTTTGCGCTGACACTGATGCTCCCTGAGCCTGCAGGACAGCTTGAATTTCTGTGGAACTTGTTTGGGGCTGCTTATCCACCATCCGGACTATCCTGCGTTACAACCTTTCATAAATTTTTCTCTTCTGTCCATGCCCAGAGAGATTAGCTACAGAGCCATGGGTTGCAAACTTCCTGATAATGTTGCACACTGTGGACAAAGGCAAATCTAGATCTCTGGAGATGGACTTGTAACCTTGAGATTGTTGATATTTTCCCAAAATTTTAGTTCTCAAGTCCTCAGACAGTTCTCTTCTCCTCTTTCTGTTGTCCATGCTTAGTGTGGCACACACAGACACACAATGCAAAGACTAATGCCCCGTACACACGGTCGGATTTTACGACGGAAAATGTGTGATAGGACCTTGTTGTCGGAAATTCCGACCGTGTGTGGGCTCCATCACACATTTTCCATCGGATTTTCCGACACACAAAGTTTGAGAGCAGGCTATAAAATTTTCCGACAACAAAATCCGTTGTCGGAATTTCCGATCGTGTGTACACAAATCCGACGCACAAAGTGCCACGAATGCTCAGAATAAATAAAGAGATGAAAGCTATTGGCTACTGCCCGTTTATAGTCCCGACCTACGTGTTTTACGTCACCGCGTTCAGAACGATCGGATTTTCCGACAACTTTGTGTGACCGTGTGTATGCAAGACAAGTTTGAGCCAACATCCGTCGGACAAAATCCTAGGATTTTGTTGTTGGAATGTCCGATCAATGTCCGACCGTGTGTACGGGGCATAAGTGAACCTCTCTCCTTTTTATCTGCAATTTTTATTATTGCCCACACCTGTTACTTGCACCAGGTGAGTTTAAAGGAGCATCACATGCTTGAAACAATCTTATTTATCCACAATTTTGAAAGGGTGCCAAGAATTTTGACCAGCCTATTTTTGGAATTTTGTGTGACATTATGTCCAATTTGCTTTTTTTTTGTTTTGTTCCAATACACACAAAGGGAATAAACATGTGTATAGCAAAATGTGTTATTGCAATACTTTTCTGTGAGAAATACTTGGTTTTCTGAAAAAATTTCTGGGGTGCCAACAATTTCGGCCATGACTGTACATGGACTGAAAATTGTCTGGTTCAGAAGGAACTGGCTGATTTTCGGCCTGCGTTTACTGCAGCTAGTTCAACAGAAGCCCGTTCAACAGAAGCCGGTCTAATGATCGGCTTCTGTTGAACAGTCATGCTGGAAAACCAGCATTTGAACAACGCTTACAGCCAGTAACTGGTAACCCCTGAACTCTGCACCATTTACTACAGACCCCTGAACTCTGCATCACTTATTCCTGAACACTGCATCACTTACTCCTGAACTCTGAGCTCTGGCGTCACTTACTACTGACCCCTAAACTCTGCATCACTTACTCCTAACCCGTGAACTTTGCATTACTTACTACCAGGGGCTTGGCAAAAAGACCAGGGGCTTCAGCCTGACGTCCAAAGCCGGCACGGGGGGGGCGCTGTGGTGGTGGCGCGGGGTTTTTTGGTTGAGCGGTGTGGTTGTGTGGCGGTTGCCTGGCTTACCGGTGCCCATCAATGCTGACCACTAAACTCACCTACCTGCCACACAGTGACCTACCTACCTACCACACACTGACCTAACTACCTGACATACACTGACCTATCTACCTGACACGCACTAATCTGACATACATACACTGCCATGCACTGACCTACCTGACATTCATGTACTGACCTACCTGACACGCACTGACCTACCTGACATACATACATACACTGAGCTACCTCACATACACTGACCTACCTGACATACATACATACACTGACCTACCTCACATACACTGACCTACCTGACACACACTGACCTACCTAACATACACTGACGGTAGTGACACACACTGACCTACCTGACATACACTGACGGTAGTGACACACACTGACCTACCTAACACACACTGACCTACCTGACATACACTGACCTACCTAACACACACTGACCTACCTGACATACACTGACCTACCTAACATACACTGACTTACCTACACTGACGGTAGTGACACACACTGACCTACCTGACCATTAGACTTCATGTGTCCTGCAGCAACAGCTCAGCCATGGTATGCGGTGCGCGCCCATTTTCACAGCAGGCAGCGGGAGGAGAGGAGAAGAGGAGGAGAGCCGAGTGGGGATCTCACGCAGCGGCTGCATTGTAATTTCCTCCTTCTGGAGCCTGCAACGCCTATTATGGACATCACACGTCCCGCGGTCCCACCATTGGACCAGTGGGACGTCCATCAGCACTGCATGCTCCTGCTATGTGACTCGGCCGCACTAGGTGGCGCTCAGGATAAGATCGGTACTCGCTAGGCGGCGCTCTGGGCTATAAATGGAACGGTGCTCACTCGAGATTCGGGGCTTTTTGGGGACCCACTCGGGGCTTCAGCGACGGTGAGCCCCCCCCTGCCGACGCCACTGCTTACTACTGAACCTCTGCATTCTGTGTCCCTTTAAGTCACACAAAATATTAAGTGCAATGAAAACCACACCTTATTCTTTCTGCAGCGAGTTAACGCAGTTACTTTGTCTCAGGTGGGAGGGCCCAAAGTATAATCTTGCACACAACCCCATTGCTTTCAGAAAATGCCCTTGGGGATATGTATTTATTTTATTCACATAAATTAAGTGCTGGGCACATTAAAAACACTATTTATTAACTAAGACAGGAGCACAGTTGTAAGGCGGAGGCTTAATTAGGTAGTTTAATTAGGCAGTTTAGTGCGGAGTCACATCTAACATATTCATTGTTACCAGAACCTAAGCCTACATATGGTTTAATTACAGTGCCACAATAAAATTCTCACAGAAACATCTAATAAAGATACATTTAACCTGCTGCACAATCATTTTTTAAAACAAACTCTTCCATTACATATGCTTTTCTGCATACCATAGACATAGAGCTGACACTATGGGGTTTATTGGAAGTGCAGTCGCTGTAGATTTGAGGGGGACATGCAAGGAATATAAAAAACAGCATTTTTGTTCGTACATGATTGGATGGTAGAAATCAACAGACCTTCCCCTCATTTCAGATCTTCTCCTCAGATCTACAGAGACTGGACTTCCAAGTGCACTTGTAGTGCAAATTGGATTTGCCTTTAGTAAATAAACCCCTATGACCCTACCTCAAGAAGAGCTTCAATAAAATAATCAGGGACTCCACCACTCACCTCTCCACCTCTTGTCCACCACTCACCTCTCCACTTCTTGTCCACCACTCACCTCTGTACTTCTTGTCCACCACTCACCTCTCCACTTCTTGTCCACCACTCACCTCTCCACTTCTTGTCCACCACTCACCTCTGCACTTCTTGTCCACCACTCACCTCTGTACTTCTTGTCCACCACTCACCTCTGTACTTCTTGTCCACCACTCACCTCTGTACTTCTTGTCCACCACTCACCTCTGTACTTCTTGTCCACCACTCACCTCTGTACTTCTTGTCCACCACTCACCTCTGTACTTCTTGTCCACCACTCACCTCTGTACTTCTTGTCCACCACTCACCTCTCCACTTCTTGTCCACCACTCACCTCTCCACTTCTTGTCCACTGCTCACTTCATCACTTTTTGTCCACCATTCTTCTCTCCACTTTTCTTCCATTGCTCACCTCTCCACTTTTTGTCCACTGCACAACGCTCCATTTTTTGTCCATCACTCATCTCTGTACTTCTTGTCTACATTCACCTCTCCACTTCTTGTCCACCTCTCACCTCTGCACTTTTTTCACTGCTCACCTCTGCACTTTAGAGCTCACCTCTCCACTTCATGTCCACCACTCACCTTTCCACTTCTTGTCCACCGCTCACCTCTCCACTTCTTATCCACCGCTCACCTCTGTACTTCTTGCCCACCACTCACTTCTCCACTTTTTGTCCACCACTCTCCTCTCCAGTTCTTGTCCACCATTCTCCTCTCCACTACTTGTCCACCATTCCCTCTCCACTAAACCCCTGTTTTTTCACATTCAAAAAGAACTTTTATTGAGGTTTACAGGTTTTACAATGTAGGATATGACCATCAGTACAGAAAATTATCAGTTTCAAATGCCAATCACTTAGACATTAATACAGTGCTTGGAAAAAGTATTCATACCCCTTGAAAATTTTCCACATTTTGCCTTGTTACAACCAAAAACGTAAATGTCTTTTGTTTTTTTGTGATTTTATGTGATAGACCAACACAAAGTGGCACATCATTTTGAAGTGGAAGGAAAAATGATAAATGGTTTTCATTTTTTTTTTTACAAATAAATATGTGAAAAGTGTGGGATGCATTTGTATTCAGCCCCCATTACTCTGACACCCCTAACTAAAATCTAGTGGAATCAATTGCCTTCAGAAGTCACCTTAATTAGTCAATAGAGTCCACCTGTGTGTAATTTAATCTCAGTATAAATACAGCTGTTCTGTAAACATTCCTCTGCCTGTCATCCACAATACATCCACCCACTCAGCTGTGCAGCATTCCTCTCCATGAAAACCGGCTACCCGGCAGCGTGATAATGTCACTGGGAAATACACTGCCTTATGCGTTACGTCTCTTAGACTTCGTCAGAGGCGTCTTTTTTTTTTCGTGAAAAGGCGAACTAACCCTTTAAAGTGACAAAAATGATGATGTCCTTACTCATACACTACCACTACACATCCACTACTTAATGGCATGTAATCTATTTATCATGTGTAGCCTTGGTCTGCAGTACTGGCAGCAAGAAAGCAGCTGCACGGATCGGCTGTCAGCCTTAAACTGATACTGCAGCCCCCCACACACAACCACCTCTGCAATTACTATCTCCATCCCCAGTGGCCAGGAAAGAGGAGCGGCAGTGGGGGGGAGAGTATAACTGGCCATTTGTGGGACTGTATGCATCCACAGAGAGAGCTGCTGTGGATTCTGGGAAGGACAGAGCATGCTGGGAGGAACTATGACTTGTGGGAGATGTAGTCCCCAGGGACACTGAGCCTGTATTACAGGTTGGATCTCGGACTGCATATCCCAGAATGACCAGAGCTCTATAGGGAGAGCGAGAAAGGACTATTCTGGGGCTGGCTCAGAGAGGTTGTAGAGGAACACACATGCAATGTATGAGGC
Source organism: Aquarana catesbeiana (assembly GCF_042186555.1). Lineage (NCBI taxonomy): Eukaryota > Metazoa > Chordata > Amphibia > Anura > Ranidae > Aquarana > Aquarana catesbeiana. The sequence goes on from NC_133326.1 coordinate 21,946,759, forward strand.
TCCTATCAGGTCATTTGCCACAGTGTTGGGGGGCGTAGAGTAGCTATGTAGCGAACATTTCTTGGTTTGTGGTAACGCCACTCTCGAGCCTGGTGTTGCCACCTGACTGTGAAGAGAGCGTCACTTCAGCTGACATCATTGATCCCTGGACAGGGATTAGGAGGAGACAGGTCCTCACCTTAGGAGCTGGTGAGAGGCTGCTGGCCATCCTCTACCACACCCTACTAGTGTTTTTTTGACATTTTCTATTCTTTGATTGTTGAATTATTGTGCATTGTAGCAATAAATACTCGCACCTTCAGTTCTGGTGTGTCGCTGCTTGGAGAGTCATGGGCACTGGGAACAGGGGACCCGAGAAAACAGCAGGTCCTTTGGGGGTGAACGCTACACATGAAACTGATTCTAACTGTGTGTTTTTGCCTCATTGTAATGTCCTTTATAATCTCCTGAATTTCTTCTTTACCCTCTCACTTTCTGTTGTTTGGAATGAGTAGTGCACATTAGTTGTGGTCATGTGCACTGCTTTATGCACACTACACATCTTAGTCCATCTTAGGAGTATAGCTGTAACATTTCTGGAAATGTTTAAGTCATGGGGAAAAAAAAAGTTTTTACCTCTGCTTTTTACTGGAAAAATAAAAATTTTAGGCAAAAAAAAAAAAAAAAAAATCAGTGTATCTCTCGGACACAGCCCATCACCGATCAGGGTAAAGAGTTAATGACAGTGGCTATTTACCACGTGATTGCTGTGTCCAATCACAGCCGATCACAACTGTAAACAAAGACCAGTAACTCATAGTTACATAGTTACATAGTAGGTGAGGTTGAAAAAAGACACAAATCCATCAAGTCCAACCTGTGAGTGTTATTATATGTCAGTATTACATTGTATATCCCTGTATGTTGCGGTCGTTCAGGTGCTTATCTAATAGTCTCTTGAAACTATCGATGCCCCCCGCTGAAACCACTGTCTGTGGAAGGGAATTCCACATCCTTGCCGCTCTTACAGTAAAGAACCCTCTACACAGTTTAAGGTTAAACCTCTTTTCTTTTAAATTTTAATGAGTGGCCACGTGTCTTATTAAACTCCCTTTCGCTGAAAAGTTTTATCCCTATTGTGGAGTCACCAGTATTTGTATATTGAAACCATATCCCCTCTCAAACTCTCTTCCCTCTTCTCCAGAGAGAATAAGTTCAGTGCTCGAAAACTTTCCTCATAACTAATATCCTCCAGACTCTTTATTAGCTTTGTTGCCCTTTTTTGTACTCGCACCATTTCCAGTACATCCTTCCTAAGGACTGGTGCCCAGAACTGGACAGCATACTCCAGGTGCGGCCGGACCAGAGTCTTGTAGAGCGGGAGAATTATCGTTTTATCTCTGGAGTTGATCCCCTTTTTAATGCCAATATTTTGTTTGCTTTGTTAGCATCAGCTTGGCATTGCATGCCATTGCTGAGCCTATCATCTACTAGGACCCCCAGGTCCTTTTCCATCCTAGATTCCCCCAGAGGTTCTCCCCCCAGTGTATAGATGGCATTCGTATTTTTGACACCCAAATGCATTATTTTACATTTTTCTACATTAAACCTCATTTGCCATGTAGTTGCCCACCCCATTAATTTGTTCAGATCTTTTTGCAAGGTTTCCACATCCAGCGGAGAAGTTATTGCCCTGCTTAGCTTAGTATTGTTTGCAAATACAGAGATTGAACTGTTTATCCCATCCTCCAGGTCCTTTATGAACAAATTAAATAGGATTGGTCCTATCACAGAACACTGGGGGACCCCACTTCCCACCCCAGACCATTCCGAGTACTCCCCATTTATTATAAATAAAATAAAGTCAGCGCAAAAAATCCAATATTTAAAAATACAAGCAGTTGAACACTGAAGGTAAACATAAAAAACCTCAAAGTACATAGGATGAATAAAGCAGTGCAGCGCTATACCCAGAACTTCAAATATTACTAATAAAAGTCCCTTTAAATTAAATCCAAAAGTTGATAGAGAAAAGGTCTCCTCTGTAGTGGTCTAAGTGCTCATGACAGTCCATGCAGTGCTATACATCCCTGATTCCACCACCAGCTAGCCAAACCGCTCACCTCAGCATATGGACCCCTGAGCTAACAGACGGGTCAAAACAGCATTTACCACTCTCAGTGGATAAAGATGGAGACTTCTATGGGCAGATGGTCACACGATATAAAGGCAGCACTCAGTAATTGATGATCATGTTCACATGCAATAAAAATAAGAGTACATAGTGCACACTGTGTGGCTAAGAAGATCACATTTATTAAAAGTCAAGTACTCACATACACAGCACTACACCCTAGTGCTTGGATAAAGGTAAAATGGCATCAAAGGATAACGTCAAGTAGTAATGCTGGCTGCAGTGATGTCCAAGGAACTCCCGCACACGTATCGTCCACATCCGGACTTCATCAGCCTGATGAAGAGGAGACCTTTTCTCTATCAACTTTTGGATTTAATTTAAAGGGACTTTTATTAGTATTATTTGAACTTCTGGGTATAGCGCTGCACTGCTTTATTCATCCTAAACACTCCCCATTTATTACCACCCTCTGAACTCACCCTTGTAGCCAGTTTTCAATCCATGTACTCACCCTATGATCCATGCCAACGGACCTTATTTTGTACAGTCAAAGTTTATGGGGAACTGTATCAAATACTTTTTTTTTTTGCTCTCCTCTGCTATGTGTCTTTCGTGTTCTATCTTAGCTGCCCTAATTGCACCCTTACATTTCTTGTTGCATTCTTTGTAAAGTTTGAATGCTGATGATGATCCCTCAGCCTTGTATTTTTTGAAGGCCTTCTCCTTTGCTTTTATATGCATTGTTACATTGGAGTTAAACCACCCAGGACTTTTATTTGCTCTTTTAAATTTATTTTCCAATGAGATGCACTGGCTAATGCCCCCATTTAACATGCTCTTAAAGCAAACCCATCTCTCCTCCGTGTTCTTTGTTCCTAAGATTTTATCCCAATTAATATCTTCTAGCAAGGTTCGTAATTTAGGGAAGTTGGCTCTTTTGAAATTCAGTGTCTTTTTTATTATGTTTCCTATTTGTGTGTTTTATGCTGAAGCTAATTGACCTGTGATCACTGTTTCCTAAATTGCCCCGTATTTCCACATCTGTGATCAGGTCTGTATTGTTGGTAATCAGTAGGTCTAGTAACGCTTTATTTCTAGTTGGTGTGTCTACCATCTGACCCATGAAATTGTCCTCCAAGATATTTAGGAACTGGCGAGCCTTAGACAAATGCGCGGTTCCTTCTGCCCAGTCTATGTCTGTATAATTAGAATCCCCCATTATAATGACACTTCCCATTCTTGCCGCTAATACAAATTGTGATAGGAGATCCGTCTCCCCCTCCTCCCTCAGGTTAGGGGGCCCAGTATTACTTTCCCCTTAGTTTTCTCCCTTTGGAGTTCTACCCATAAGGATTCCACCTCCTCCCTAGCTCCCTTACTGATGTCATCTCTCACATTCACTTGTATATTATTCTTGATATACAGGCATACTCCTCCCCCTTTTTTACCCTCTCTATCCCTGCGATAAAGGGAATACCTTTGAATGGTTGCTAGCCAATCATAAGAGCTGTTGAACCAGGTCTCTGAAATTCCCACTAAATTGGAATCCTCCTCATACAACAGTATCTCTAGCTCTCCCATCTTTTCCGCCAGGCTCCTGGCATTGGTGAACATGCCACGTAGTTTAGACCGGTCGCAAATCCTCTTATTCTGTGTTCTGAGGTCGCAAATAGGAATTCTTACTATACTTACCTCGGGTTTATGTGCTTTAGTCAACCTACCACTAATGCCCCCAATACTACACTTTGGAATATGTTCCGCGCTGACTATCTCTACCTCTGGACCCTCCCCCTCGTTGCCTAGTTTAAAAGCCCCTCTAACTTTTCAGCCATCTTCACTCCCAGCAGATCTGCACCCTCCTCATTTAGGTGCAGTCTGTCCCTTCTATAGAACTGGTGACCGACTGAGAAGTCGGCCCAGTTCTCCAGGAACCCAAACCCCTCCTTACTACACCAGCTCCTCAGCCACTTCTTTACTTCCCTAATCTCCCTCTGCCTTTCTGGTGTGGTTTGAGGTACCGGTAGTATTTCTGAGAATACTACCTTGAAGGTCCTTTTCCTCAATTTAGCTCTTAAGTCCTTAAAATCGTCCTTTAGGACACTCCATCTTCATCTGACTTTGTCATTGGTGCCAACGTGCACCATGACAGCCGGGTCTTCCCCAGGCCCTGTCCACCAGATCCGTGATGTGCCGAACCCGAACGCCCGGTGGGCAGCATACAGTTCGGCATTTCAGGTCTTTGTCACAGATTGCCCTTTCTGCCCTTCTAAGAATTCAGTCCCCTACCACTAGAATCTGTCTTTCCTTTCCCTTTGCTTCCGCCTCACTATCACTGGAGGACTTATTCTCCCGGCAGCTAGAGGAGTCACTCAGCTCCAGTAGTGCTGGTCCCTGACTGGTTTCCCCAATATCACTCAATGGAGCTTACTTATTGGGATGTTCCAGCCCAATGATCGGCCTTCCTGGCACTTTTTCCTCTACCCTTCCTGACCGTCACCCATCTACTCTTTTCTAGTGACTGCACCTTTTTGTCTCCACCCGCCTCTGTGCTGGCCCCTGCCGGCATCTGCCGGGTACGTTCCCATCTCTCTGTTACATTTTACTGAGAGGAGGAAAAATTATTTACTGAGCAGACCATAGGGAAACATTATGCTGTGATGGTGGAGCACATTAATAGAAATCATTTAAAGGTTATTGTATGAAGATAAACTAATTTGTCAGAAAAATATGTATCCTGTTACCTGTCCATTAAGGCATGAGAGGTCAGAAACCATCATCTACTGTATCCCAACAATCACCCAACTGTACAGTAGGAGGTACAAGATGGAGCCCACAAGCAAACTAAACTGGAGCCTTTCCCCCGCAGTGCCGCCTAGTGGCAGAAATGCATATTTCTCTTGTTTGAGAACTGCATTGAGAAGTACAGTGTTCCATTGAGAAGTACAGTGTTAATTGAATTGTATTCCAGGATTTGGTTGTCTTCAGATGAGAGAACTTGCAATAATTTAAATCTTTACATAAAAACACATAAAGTCCACACACACATACAAAAGTTACATAAAGTCCTTTCATTAAGGTCTTCATGTTATATAGTTTGAATACCATGTCATAGATATATTATCATTGTAAAAGAACATTTTCCACGCTTCTTTTTTCTTTTCCATTTTTTCCAGAACAAACCAAAAAACGACTTTAAAAAAGGAAAAAAAGCAACAAAAAAAAATTTTCCCAAATTTTTCATTTTTTTTTTTACCAGGCCTTCCTATCTACTTAGGAGCAAGAAAATGAGAATGGCTACATTCCTACATACAGAGAGACCATGGAGAATGAACGTAGAACGAGAGCAATCGAAGGGATTTTTCTGAGTTAAGAATACATACTGGGATAGAATTTTTTTTAAACCAGGGTTTAGTGTCACTTTAAAGGATGGGCACGTTGCTCAGCTGCTGGAAGAACTTGGCGCTGGACCCTCCACATCACTCATCAGCCGGCAACTGTGTGGACACCGCACATTACAGGCTGTCTGTTCATACAATATGACACTTGATTTTGTCACTTCTCAGAACCTACGTGCTAATGTATACAGCTCGATTGTAAACTGATAAGGCAGATGCCAGAAAATCATAAAATCTAAAGGCACAAATTGTGTGTGTTGGCATGCAGACTTATTTTATGGTTCTTTTGTGGCTGTGATATATACACACCCATCTATATTACATTAAAGTGGAACTAAACTCTCGGAATCAACATGAACTTTTTTTGAATCCCTATGCTGCTAGCATTAGTAAATTGATAGGAAGGCACACTATATTGTCAAAAGTATTGGGACGCTTTTACACGCACATGAACTTTAAGGGCATCCCAGTCTTAGTCCGTAGGGTTCAATATTGGGTTGGCCCACCCTTTGCAGCTATAACAGCTTCAACTCTTCTGGGAAGGCCGTCCACAAGGTTTAGGAGTGTGTCTATGGGAATGTTTGACCATTCTTCCAAAAGCTGTGATGCCCTATTCCTATGACAAGGGATGTTTACATTCCTTGTCATAGGAATAAAAGTGATAAAAAAAAAAAAATGTAAAGTGAAAGTGTCAAAATATAAAAATCAAAGTAAAATAAACAATAAAAAAAAAAATGTAAAGGGAAAGTGTCAAAATATAAAAATCAAAGTAAAATAAACAATAAAAAAAAAAAAAAAAAGTAAAGAGCCCCCGTCCCCGCATGCTTGCATGCAGAAGCGAGCGCAGACATACGTCGTGCCCGCATATGTAAATTACATTCAAACCACACATGTGAGGTGGCGCCACTAACGTTAGAGGGAGAGCAATAATTCTAGCACAAGACCTCCTCTGTAACTCTAAACCGGTAACTTGTAAACATTTTTTAAAGCGTCGCCTATGGAGATTTTTAAGTATCGAAGTTTGGCGCCATTCCACGACTTTTAAAGCATGACATGTTAGGTATCTATTTACTCGGTGTAACATCACCTTTCGCATTATGCAAAAAAAATAGGGCTCACTTTAGTGTTTTGTTTTTTCTTTTTTAATTCATGAAACGTTTTTTTTTTTTTCCAGAAAAAACACGTTTGAAAAATTGCTGCGCAAATACCGTGTGACATAAAAAGTTGCAACGATCACCATTTTATTTGCTAGGGTCTCTGCTAAACTAAAACAGATATAATATTTGGGGCATTCTAGCAAAAAATGATGATTTTTACATGTAGGGGAGAAGTGGCAGAATTGGCTTGGGAGGCAAGCGGTTAATAAAATATTATATATGTGTAAATATATGTCCTATATATCATTTTTTTTCTAAATATATTGGAAATAGAAATATATGTCTCTTCCATGTGGGTAATGGGGACACAGATAGCAATAAAAACCTGACAGGGATACTGATCCCCCTCCACTCAATCCAAAACAAAGGAAAAAGTTTTACCTTTAGTTATACTTTTTTTTTTTTTTTTTTTTTTTTTTTTTTTAGTTTAACACATTTAGCACAATAAAATACACATTCCCAAGTAAACTATTTGTTAAAATTCTTACCCCAGCACTTTAAGTTTCCAACTTTTAGGCTGGGTTCACACTTACATAACTCCCAACTGTCCCTGATTTCGGGATACTGTCCCTGATTTGGAGCAATGTCCCTCTGTCCCTCTTTCCTCCTCATTTGTCCCTCATTTTGGTCTGATCCATATAGTTGTATATAAAATGCACTTTTTATCTTTCAAAAAGTGTTTCCCAGTGCTAAACCTTTCATCCGAATTCTAAATTGCTGCATTTGTAAATTTTAAAAGCCAATATAAAGGAATAGTAGTGGTAAAAAAAAAGCACTTGTGGATTTAATTATCCTTTTTTGGGGGGTTATTTCCCCTTTAAGGGGGTGTGGCAGGGGGCGTGTCCTATGCCTACATATATTTGCTAGTAGGTGTCCCTCATTCCCATCTCAAAATGTTGGGAGGTGTGCACTTATGCTCTATGGAGCCGGTTCACACATCGACCACAGTGGTTCTGGTACGAATTGCACAGGAGCCCTGTGCGTCTTTTGGTATGTTTCAGGTCCGAATTCAGCCCCAAATTTGGGCTGAAATCGGACCTGAAACGGTGAATGGAGACGCACCAGACTCCTGCTGTGAGCCGCTCTGCTATCCATTTTAAATTCAGCCTTAATACTGCTGGCTCCTGCTCTCTCAGTGCTGCTTCCCTGAACTAAGAGCTAAATGTTAGCTTGGAGAAGGGAGGGGGAGGAGGAGGAGAGTGCTGTGCTATCACAGGTTACCAGCTGTGTGTTTCTATTGATGCAAACAGTGTCGGTAGACACAGCTCTAGTCCTTGCATGTTAGGCCCCATACACTCCATTAGATTTTCTGCAGATTTTTGTCTTCAGATTTACCAAAACCATATAATATGAGGTCAAACCTGAAGAGTTTCAATTTTTTATGCAATCAGGCAGGCCCTTGCACTACATGGTTTTGGCAAATCTGAAGACAAAAATCTGCAGAAAATTGAATAGTGTGTATGAGGCTTAAGGGTGGCTCCATAGGATTTAAATGAATTTATGTGTAACATGCATATTTTATTTGAAACTTGATTAAGGATTTTTTTAACGACTTTTGCCTAGGGAGACACTTTATTAAATAATACAATTAACAATGCAGCGTTAGCGTATTTACATAAACCGAAATGTTAAATCACATTAATTTAGGTATTAAATCAAATATCAAACATATCCTATCAATCCTGCTAAATTGTGTCATAACTCGTTAAAGTCTCTTTAAAATTGTTATATTCCGTGATATATCTTTCCACCAATGTAATTGTGCCACCTTCCATCTTCCCTCTTTAACCCTTTCACGCCTAAGCCTAATTTCTGACATTTGTTGCATACAAGTTAAAATCAGCATTTTTTAGCTAGAAAATTACTTAGAACCCCCAAACATTATTAATATATTAATATATTAATATATATATATATATATATATATATATATATATATATATATATTACAAAAATATATATATATATATATTTATATATTTTGTAGCAGAGACCCTAGAGAATAAAATGGCGATCATTGCTATATTTTATGTCACACAGTATTTGCGCAGCGGTCTTTCAAACGCATTTGTTTGGGGGGGAAAAAATAACATTTCATGAATTAAAAAAGAACAAAAAACAAAACAGTAAAGTTGGCTCAATTTTTTTTGTATAGTGTGAAAGATGATGTTACGCAGAGTAAATAGATACCTAACATGTCATGCTTTGAAATTGCGCACACTCGTGGAATGGCGACAAACTATGGTGCTTAAAAATCTCCATAGGCGACGCTTTAAAAAAATGTAACGGTTAACAGGTTAGAGTTACAGAGGAGGTCTAGTGCTGGAATTATTGCTCTCACTCTGACGATCGCGGCGATACCTCACATGTGTGATTTGAACACCGTTTACATTTGCGGGCGCGACTTACGTATGCGTTTTCTTTGTTGCGCGAGCACGCGGGGATGGGGCGCTTTAAACATTTTCTTTTCTTATTTTTTTTTTTTTTTACATTGTCCCTTAAAAAAAAAAAAAAAAAAATCTGATCACTTTTATTGCTGTCACAAGGAATGTAAACATCCATCCCTTGTGACAGTAATAGGTGGTGACAGGTACCCTTTATGGAGAGTTCTATAAGACCCCAAATCCCTCCTATGCACTTGAAAGTATTCAGATCGCCAAAATTGGCGATTCTGAATGCTGTCATTTTTTTTAAATTGGCGCCATTGGCAGCCGAGTAAACCGGAAGTGACGTTGAGACCCGATAAGAGCCAAATCCGGCTTTGTTCGGGTCTCAGCCTAGGCGGCAGACGTGCCGCGGAAGAGCGGTGGAAGGTGGCGGGAGGGTGGGGGGAGACGTCCCCTCCCGCTCCTTTAGGATAACAGCCGAGCGGCTTTTAGCCGCATCTGTTTTTATCACTAAAAAGCCGACCGCCCACTCTAAAAACCGGTACCGGTATAACCCCTTCAAGCCATGAACGTAAATTTGCGCACGGTCGGCGTGACGGGGTTAAAATCACCTGTGCTCTCCCCTTGTCAATATGACCTACAAATTATATTAGGTCATATATAGTGTGTTCCCCTAAGACCGGGCCTTTCCTGACATTTTTTGTTTACAAATAAAAATCTGTATTTTTTGCTAGAAAATTAAATACATTCCTTAACATTATATATATATTTAGCAGAGGCCCTAGAGAATAAAATGGTGATTTTTGCAATTTTTTATGTCACATGGTATTTGCGCAGCGGTTTTTCAAACGCTATTTTTTTAAAGAAAAAATACACTTTAGGCTGGTTTTACACATATGCGAATTTTATGTGGATTTCCACGCATCCAATTCGCATGACAGACAAGTGTGACCGGCTCTCAATGTTACACATGTCCAGGGCGGCCGTGGTCCAGACTGATAAAAGGCCGGTGCGTATTTTCAGACCAGAATCGCAAATGAACAGGTGTACAGGAACGCACTGGACCTAGAGTTGCCACCTCATCCTTTTCAACCTGAACACATATTAATTATACAGGTTCTGCTGATTTAGGTGGTAATTAAATTCACTTAGTGACTTATCTGCATTCAATTAGCCTCAGAACCCGTGTAATTAATATACTGCATGTTCGGACCTCGGGCACAAACCCGGCCTTAATGAATTTTAATGCAAAAAAAAAAAAACACACAAAATATAACCCATTTTTTGGTAAAATATAAAATATGATGTTACGCCATTTACATTAAATAGATACCTAACATGTCATGCTTTAAAATTGCGCACACTCGTAGAATGGTGACAAACTACGATACTTAGAAATCCCCATAGGCAAAATAAAAATCAAAATTCCCATAGGCGAGGCTTTAAAATTTTTTTACAGGTTACCAGATTAGGGTCACAGAGGAGGTCTAGAGCTAAAATTATTGCTCTCTCTATAACATTCACAGCGATACCTCACATGTGTGGTGCAAACGCCATTTACATATGCGTTCGCTTCTGTGGGCAAGCACGGAGGGATGCGCGTGCTTTGAAAATAAATAAATATATATATATATATATATATATATAATTTTTTTTTTTTTTTTTACACTGTCCCGTTAATTTTTTTTTAATCACTTTTAATTTTTTTTTTTTTAAAAGCATCAGACCAATGTTCTATATATATATATATATATATATATATATATATATATATATATATATATATATATATATATATATATATATATATATATATATATATATATATATATATATATATTGCGGTCTTGAAGTGGTTAAATGGGGGTCCCCAGATCAGTAGCTCTTGCACTTTATTATGAATAATCCCAGCCAAAGCACCCACATTTATAAGTGCACTTCACATGCTTGCACATAAAAAGCAAAGCAGGTGCATAGGGACCTACGCAGCTCATAGTAACCAAAGCAGCATCTTACTTCTGAGTTCTCAATGTGCGCAATGACGTCACGCAAAACTCCACCCCAGTGTGTTTCGTCACTCGATCACGTGACTTCCTCAAGGGGAACCTTTAATAAATGCACATTTAATATTTTATTTATGTGCATTTATTACACATTTGGAAAAGGTGGGCTATGCCTTTAAAAGTGGTTGGTAACCAGGCACTGGACAGACATGAACCATGGGAAACTACGCTGTGTTTATGCTTTGCAGCAGTCTGCAAAGTGTTAGTGGTCCATTAAGGCCACTTTAAAACTTAAATAAGGCAGATACAGTGCAAACAACCACTAACAGGAGCATACAAGTTCAGCAATGATTTGGAATATAATGAGGTTAATGTTCAAAGAGGCAAAAAAAAAAAACTAGCATGGTTTATGGCAATCTGAGAAGGTAGAGACTGGGATGGAAGATGAGGATCTGCACAGGGACTGCTCTGGACAGTTTTTGCCATCTTTGGCAGCAGGCACAATACAGGATGGTCAGGGCGTCATAGACAGGCAAGGTCAGGTCTGACAGCAGACAGTTCAGGAACCAAGGGACAGGCTGAGTCATATCCAAAGGCAGCCAGGATACAGGAACCGGGGGGGGGGGGGGGGGGGGGGGGGATGGAGGCGAAGTAGCTAACAGAAAAATTACTACAGAATAACATCGGGGGACTGCAATACATTCAATTTTTGTACTTGGGTTTAGATACGCTTTAAGACAATACTTTTTTTTGTATTTCTATTACCAATGATATTTTTAAAAAATCTATATGTATATATACTATATTACCAAAAGTATTGGGACACCTGCCTTTACACACACATGAACTTTAATGGCATCCCAGTCTTAGTCCGTAGGGTTCAATATTGAGTTGGCCCACCCTTTGCAGCTATAACAGCTTCAACTCTTCTGGGAAGGCTGTCCACATGGTTTAGGAGTGTGTCTATGGGAATGTTTGACCATTCTTCCAGAAGCGCATTTGTGAGGTCAGGCACTGATGTTGGATGAGAAGGCCTGGCTCACAGTCTCCACTCTAATTCATCCCAAAGGTGTTCTATTGGGATAAGGTTAGGACTCCGTGCAGGCCAGTCAAGTTCCTCCACCCCAAACTTGCTCATCCATGTCTTTATGGACCTTGTTTTGTGCACTGGTCCAAATGATTTGGTGGAGGGGGGATTATGGTGTGGGGTTGTTTTTCAGGGGTTGGGCTTGGCCCCTTAGTTTCAGTGAAGGGAACACTTAAGGTGTCAGCATACCAAGACATTTTGGACAATTTCATGCTCCCAACTTTGTGGGAACAGTTTGGGGATGGATCCTTCCTGTTCCGACATGACTGCACACCAGTGCACAAAGCAAGGTCCATAAAGACATGGATGAGTGAGTTTGGGGTAGAAGAACTTGACTGGCCTGCACAGCGCGATGACTGATCACTGCTGGTACCATGTGACCGCTGTAACCAATCACAGCAGGTCACATGACATGGATGGCTTCCTTTCAAATCATTCATTGTATGCAATTGTGTTGCTAGCTGTGATTGTTCAGTTTGATTACATGGTACAGATTGGGCCAATCACAGCCCATCTATACAATGTAATTAGCTTTGACTAATCACAACAAAAGAAACAGAATAAATCAATTTAATTCAGTAAAATGCTCGCATTTAGCAATGTAATGCACTACTATATGCAAATACAATGTGTAAAAAAAAAAAAAAAATACTGATCACTTCCCCAGAGTAGTACAATATTACTATGGTAACTTAATATTGCTCTGGTCTAAGTGTATTTTAAAAAATCATAAAAAATAAATAAAAAAACATATAATAAAAAAATATATATTTTTTAACCACTTCAATACAGGGCACTTTTGCACCTTCTTGCCCAGACCAATTTTCAGCTTTCAGTGCTGTCACTATTTAAATGAAAATTGCGCGGTCATGCTACACTGTACACAAACTAAATTTTTATCATTTTGTTCCCACAAACAGAGCTTTCTTTTGGTGGTATATGATTACCTCTGCGGTTTTTATTTTTTGCTAAACTAATAAAAAAAAAGACCGAATTAAAAAAAAAAAGTTTTTCTTTGTTTTTGTTATAAAATTTTGTAAATAAGTACGTTTTCTCTATCACTAATGGGCACTGACAAGCTACACTGATGGGTACTGATAAGGCGGCACCGATGAGGTGGCACCAATGAGATGGCACTGATGAGGTGGCACTGACGATGGGCACTGATGGGTGGCACTGATATGCGGCACTGATGGGCATTGATAAGCGGCACTGATGGGCATTGATAGGTGGCACTGTTTGGCACACATAGGTGGCACTGGTGGGTACTTATGGGTGGCGCTGATAGACGGCACTGCTGGGCACTGATGTTCACTGATAGGTGGCCCTGAAAGGCGGCACTGATGGACATTGATGGGCACTGATGGCTGGCACTGACACTGGATCTCACTGATAGGCATCACTGGTGGCACTGGCAATGGTAGGCATTTTTCACTGGTACTGATTGGCAGCTGCCTGGGCACTGATTGGCATTATCCTGGTGGTCTAGGGTGGCATACCTGGTGGTCCAGTATGGTGGCCATCCCTGGTGGTCCTGGCGGCATCCTGGTGGTCCTGGGCGGGCATCTGAGGGGGGCTGCGCTAATAAACAATCAGCACAGACCCCCCCTGTCAGGAGAGCAGCCGATCGGCTCTCCTCTACTTGCGAGTGAGGAAAAGCCGATCAATGGCTCTTCTTGTTTACATTGTGATCAGCCATGATTGGAAACACTGATCACGTGGTAAAGAGTCTTTGTCAGAGACTCTTTACCTAGATCGGAGTGGTGGTCTTAGGCCACATGCGGCCCCTGGGCCGCAGGTTGGACATTCCTTGCCTAGGGGTATTCCTTTTCTTGCTTTATTGAAAGAAAATTTAACTCAGATGGGTGCAGGGTAACCATGGGATACTCCAGCAACATTAAGTAATAACTTGAGGACACCTATCTTCCTCTTAGAGATTCTGAGCAGTGTTGCCAACCGTCAGTATTTTTACTGGCAGCCAGTAAAAAACAGGCAATTTTCGCCTGCCAGTAAATGCCAGTAAAAGGAAAAAGTTACCAGTAAAAAATATGGCTGTGATGTTCGACTCATAAGCAGAATGGCCAGAGCCTCGTGTGTGGATCTGGAGGACAGGAGCAGGGCAGGTTGGAAGCGAGACTGTCTGTGCTGTTTAGACTGGAGTGGACTGAAGGGACCAAGAGTCAACTTCATGTGGGTGTGTGCCTTCCTATTCTAATTTCTTGCCCTCCCGAGTCCTGTCCCTGAGCTATTTTATTGAAAATAAAATAAGAAATATTTTTGCCTTAATATCTACCTTAAATCACATTGCTAATTGCATAGTGTACTTATTTGTAGCCTAAATACTAAAATTTGCACTTAAAACTGTAATTTTGTAACTTTTGGAAATGACAGTAAAAATTTTGGGTGTCATGTCAGTAAATTTCAATCTGGTAGGTTGGCAACACTGATTCTGAGCACAGTTCTTGCAGCAGCAAATGATGGGCTGAGCTACCCAGTGAGACCATGAACAATGTCCACTTTAAGTACAGGCTGACTCTAGTGCAGCAGCATACAGTCACTGGGATCTCACACTGGTCTGTACTCACCAATGTCCTTTGGATAATTGGATGCCTCCTTCCAATATTTTCCAGACACCTCCACTGTGAATTCTCCAGACCAGAACCTCAAAAAAATAAATCCCTTGGTGAGCTCCAGCAAAGTTTAGTAGAATAGGCTTCCCGAGCTAGCAAAGCTGGGACATGGATCAACAGTAGAAAAACACAGCTGGACTGCCCAGAAGGGCAGAAGCCCTTCAGGCTGGGATATCCTCCTCCTGGACATAAACCCCACTCTTCCTGGCCCCAAACTATTTATATTCCCTCCTAACCACCAACTGGGCACCCTCCCCCAAGGATTGGCATGGACCGCATACATATTCAGCTGCTGATTTGCCTCTCTTAATCCACTACTTTCCAGAGCCCTCCAGAGGGTAAGGGGAAGCAGTCAATTCTGCCATCAGTGAGACACAGAACAGACCAAAATAATCATAAGCAGCTCAACTGATTACAGTAGAGCTAATAATTTACCTAACCTAGCACCTATCTAGGACAATGCTACATAACTAATTACACAGATACTAGCTTTTGGTAAATAATACGTTAAGCAGTAATAAAATTTAAAGCTTAAAGGGGTTGTAAAGGTAATTTTTTTTTTTTATTTAAAATAACAAACATATCATACTTACCTTCACTGTGCAGCTCGTTCTGCACAGAGTGGCCCCGAACCTGGTCTTCTGGGGTCCCTCGGCGGCTGTTTCAGCTCCTCCCCGCAAGCATTTACCACCTTAATGCGAGCTCCCTCGCATGGTGGTGAGTGCTTGCGGGCGCGCTCCCGTGATACAGCCGGCGGCTATAGCGGCTCGCTGTATCACTCGGCCCCGCCCCCCGGCGCGCCGCGTCATCGGATGTGATTGACAGCAGCGCGAGCCAATGGCTGCGCTGCTTTCAATCCATCCACTGCAGCCAATCAGCGTTAAGGTGAAAAAATTTTTATCTTTACAACCCCTTTAACTTTAAAGGGCACTTATTTATGTCATAGAATGGAAAGCAAATCCAATGGGCATCGTTCTTTAAAACATTTATGCCCCGTACACACAGTCGGACTTTGTTCGGACATTCCGACAACAAAATCTTAGGATTTTTTCCGACGGGTGTTGGCTCAAACTTGTCTTGCATACACAGGGTCACACAAAGTTGTCGGAAAATCCGATCATTCTGAACGCGGTGATGTAAAACACGTACGTCGGGACTATAAATGGGGCAGTAGCCAATAACTTTTATCTCTTTATTTATTCTGAGCATGCGTGGCACTTTGTCCGTCGGATTTGTGTACACACGATCGGAATTTCCGACAACGGATTTTGTTGTCGGAAAATTTTATAGCCAGCTCTCAAACTTTGTGTGTCGGAAAATCCGATGGAAAATGTCCGATGGAGCCCACACACGGTCGGAATTTCCGACAACACGCTCCGATCGGACATTTTCCATCGAAAAATCTGACCGTGTGTACGGGGCATTAGAGTTCCCTGCTGAAATATTTGACTTTTTGTTTATGGGTAGAGGCTCGCCTCTCAGAGGACAGTATATTTCAGCTACGTGCTGTAGACATGAAGTCTGAGATGGCATCAGTGTTTAGATTATCCATGCTTGGAATGCGGTGTATTTCAGCGTTTCATAGGGGCACCTCATTCACGGCCTTTATCCATTCATTACATCCCAGCTGGCCATGAAATATTCCCTCACAAAACATACTTGGAATTCTTTTGGTAGCAAAAAAGTCAGACCTTGCTTTTTTGGGTTTCCCGTCCATGGGTGAACAGTTACCTTATTTAAATTCTCTCTCTTTTTTTTTTAATTAATGGAAAGCATAAGAGAACATATTGGCTCTATTTCCGAGAATTCTGAAATATTTGTTTTTATATGTAGGTTCTTCACTGCGATTTACTTTCTAAGCCATGTAGCTCAATAAAGTCATAGAGAGTTGAATGGTTTTACAGTACAGTATGAACACCTTACACTATATTGCAGGTAATAGGGTTGTAAAAACAGGTTGTGTGAGTTATATAGACAGAAGCTCAGACAACAGTCTGTAAATCCATGTTTATCAGCAATGCTTCATTTTAACAAACACCAGCCATGAAGTATCAAGCTAATAAAATGACCATGTGACTTTGAAGCAATCATCAAGTTTCCATTGACAGTGTATGTATGTATTTTTTTTTGTCTTGGAAAGAGTATGGAAAGGGTAGCCCTTTTGTCGAGTTTTTTCTGCTGTCTGTGCCCTCACTGGGGAGTAGCGATAAGCTAAGCTTTGGGCTGAACCCACATGAAGCTGTTACATGTTAGCAGGCCACTGGGCCAATCAGCTGCGGCTGGGTATTTGCCTGCCACACAGCCACGTGTAACAGGAGTTGCTGGTGACATAATTGGCCTAATATTCTCATGTGGCCATATGCTGGTGACATCATTGACCTTAAACTGGCCACATGGACATATATAGACACTGCTATTGACAAAATATAGCCATGAGGTCATTGATGTCACCAGCAACCCCACCATTCCACCAAAGAGGAAGGGATGCTGGTGACATCATTGGCCTCATGGCTATTTTTGGTCAATGGCATTGTCCAAATATGGCCATATGACTTTAAAACATTCATCGAGTTTCCATTGACAGGGTACAGTAAAGTGTACGTAAAGGCAAATTTTTTCTTTTGGATAGAGAATGGAAGGGGTTAGACCCTTTTGTAAAACTTATATTGCTGTCTGTGTCCCCACTGGGTAGTAGTGATGAGCTAAGGTTTGGGCTGAACCCATGGCAAGCTGTCACATGATTGCTGGCCCCTGGACCAATCAGCTATATTGGGGATGCTGGTGACATCAATGACCTTGACTTGTCAATGATGGGGATGCTAGTGATGGGGATGCTGGTGACTACTGACCGAATATGGCTGTTTGGCCATATGCTGGGGGACATCACTGATCTGGTATGGCAACATGGCCATATTTGGACAATGTCATTGAGCAAGTATAGCCACATGACCTTGTTAGGTCAATGATGTCACCCGCATCCCGTTACATGCTGTTGTGGGTCAAGGAATTTCCACAGCCGTAGCCGATTAGGTCGGTGGCCTACTATCATGATATGCTTTACTGTGGGTTTGTCAAGTATAGCCATTTGGCGATGTTAGGTCAATGATGTCACCAGAATCCCCTGTTACAAGCTGTTGTGGGTCGGGGAATTCCCACAGCTGCAGCCGATTAGGTCTGTGGCCTACTATCATATGCTTTACTGTGGGTTTGTCAAGTTTATATTGCTGTCTATGTCCTCAATGAGGAACAGTGCTGAGACAAATTTAGGCTGAACCCAGAGGAAGCTGTCACATGATGGCAGGCCGCTGGCCCAATCAGCTGCACCCAGGGAATTCCCAACCCTACAGTCGCATGTAACAGGGAATGCTGATGACATCATTGACCTAATATGGCCATGTGACCATTGATCAAATATGGCCATATGCTGGTAACATCATTGGACAATCACATTAACCAAGTATGAGGTAAATGATGTCAACCACATTCCCACCCCTTTGTTGCGTGCTTCTGAGGGATAGGGTATTCTGTGACCACAGCCAATTGGGCCGGCAGGCCTGCTATCATGCAGTGCTGCCTGTGGGTTCAGCCAAACCTTGGCTAATCACTACTCCCCAGCAGTGACACAAACATCAATATACATTTAACAAAGGGTCTAAACACTTCCACACTCTATCCACAGCAATTTGAAGCAATCTTTAAGTTTCTATGTGGCCATATAACAGAGACACCATTGACCCTAATATGGCCACTTGGTCAGATTTGGACATTGCCACTGCTAAAAATAGCCATGTAGCCATTTTGAGGCAACAAGGTCACCAAAAGAGCACTCCTGCCTCTTTGTTATGTGCATTAGAGGGGTGGTGAATTCCTCGACTACAACTGATTGGCCTTGCAGCCTGCTATGTGACAGCTTCCTGTGGATTAGACCCAAACCTTGGCCCATAACTACTCCCCAACGAGGGCACAGACAGCAATTAAAACTTAACAAGGGGTCTAACCCCTTACATACTCTAAAACGAACAAAAAAAATATCCTTTACATACACTTTAAGTATACACTGTTGATAGAAACTCGATGATTGCTCCAAAGTCACTTGTTCATTTGAATTGATTGACACGTTCTCAGTAGGCGTTTTCTAAAATGAAGCATTGGTGATAAAAATGGATTTACACACTGTAGTCTGAACTTCTGCCTGTATAAGTCACACATCTTGTTTTTACAACCCTATTACCTGCAATATAGTGTAAGGTGTACATACTGTAAAACCATACACCTGTATATGGCTTTATTGAGCTACGTGGCTGAGAAAGTAAATTCCACAGTAGGCCTGAACCTTAGCTCATCACTACTGGGGAGGTTCACCGTCACTATGTATCCTGGAGACCATTGTTACAAAGACAGAAAGTGAAAGAAATTTTACAGTTGTCACCAAAACAAGAGGTGAGGTGAACTATTCCGGAAGGGACACATGTGAGCCTCACGATCAAGCACCATTAAGGTGTGACATGTGTCAGTGTTTTGTACTACCCTCTGTAATTGTGCTTTATGTTTTGTTTCAAGCACCACTTTATGCATTGACATACCTCCTTTAGACTTCAATCCATCTGGTCAGTATGGTCACCTGCTGAATAAGGGTCCTCCACAGACAGCCTAACTCTCCAATAAGACATGTAGTTTTACATAACACAGGCAAGATTTATAGGTGGCAAGAAGATGTGGTTAAATCCTTATCTCGTGAATTCTCAGTGGAACAGGAGGACAGACCCCATATTGGTCAGGATGGTAACACCTATCCTCCCCCTAAAGATAGGGAGTTTGAGATGCATAGGAATGGAATTCCGGAATCCAGGAAAGATCATGTGATAAATCACCCTGGGAGAGGTGCCTCCTCAGCAGGGAAACCTAGGAGACCGGCTACGGGTTCTCCCCAGTATAGGGTTCCTACGGAGAATAGGTTTCTACCCTTGAGAGAAAATACCCCTAGAAGATATGACAAACCTAGCTATTACCCACCAGAAGCACCTGGTAGTAATTATCCATACCAAGTTGATTGTGCTCACTATTACAGAGATAGACCTTATTATAGAGATCCACCTCCACCACCACCACACTATTATAGAAACATATGGTACTCCTCAAAGGAGACCTTTTAGAGGGAGACCTTTTAGGGGAGAAAATCGTGAAAGAGGTTACCCTAGACCTCCCCACAGGAGTATGGCAATCAATACTATCAGCAGTCAGGGGAATGGAGGGATTGGAAGGAACCTTACAAGGCAACCTATATCCCTCCGCAAACACAGCAAGCAGGAGTAGGAAAAGAGGTTGTAGAGGAGGCAGACAAAAATAAAGGGAGACAGCTAGAGTCAGGTATATTTAATTTGGCGGAGGAGGCCTTCACAGAGGAGGAGTTGATTACTCTTCAGGAGGGTTTAAAGTTTGCTCCGGCCAGATTTCTGAATACATTTGACGCTATGATGGATGTTGAGAAATTTTCTAGAAAGCTTATTATAATTTTTTTAAAATTTTTTTTGGAAGTTAAATCTGAGGAAACTCATGCTAAACAAACTATTTATGAGCATAGTGGTTTGAAGAACAAATCCACTTTTAATGCCGCGTACACACGGTCGGACTTTTCGTCTACAAAAGTCCGACAGCCTGTCCGACAGACTTCCGACGTACCTTCGGCGGACTTGCGGCAGACTTTCTTACGAACGGACTTGCCTACACACGACCACACAAAAGTCCGACGGATTCGTACGTGATGACGTACACCGGACTAAAATAAGGAAGTTCATAGCCAGTAGCCAATAGCTGCCCTAGCATGGGTTTTTGTCCGTCGGACTAGCACACAGACGAGCGGATTTCGGGGTCCGTCGTACTTACGACGTAAAGATTTGAAGCATGTTTCAAATCTAAAGTCCGTCGGATTTGAGGCTAAAAAAGTCCGTTGAAAGTCCGGAGAAGCCCACACACGATCGGATTACCAGCCAGCTTTAGTCCGTCAGCGTCCGTTGGACTTTTGTAGACGAAAAGTCCGACCGTGTGTACGCGGCATAACCCAAAACCATATAGTCATCAGTATATTGGTGTTTTTAAAAATATGGTACAAGAAGATATTAGGAAAATAGAAAGTGATAAAAAGAGGAAAACCAAGTCGGTGTGGGAAGCCATTAAGAAACTAGAAGAGAAGAAAGGAATGGTTATTAGACCTGCCAATAAGGGACTTGTAGTCCTAACAAAATCTGCATATATAGCAGAAATGAATAGAATTTTTAAAGATAAATATACACATATTAAACTTCCAGGAGATTCCTACATTGAAATTGAAAAAGAAATGAGAAGACTGGTTAAAAAAGGGTATTAGTAAAAACATTCTCGATAAGAAGCAAGCAAAATACCTAAACCTTAGAGCTCCTAAAATCCTGGTAATTTAAGAATTGCCAAAAACGCATAAGAATAAGGTAACTCCACCAGGGAGACCAATTATTAGCGGGATAAATTCTTTATACTCTAGGATTGGTGAATATTTGGACACTTTCTTTCAACCCTTGGCAGCGAAAGGGGAAGCCTTTTTAAAAGATGGTAAAGAACTAAAATTATTGTTAAAAGAAGTTCGTGTTGATGGACCGACCCTGTTGGTAACAGATAACGTTGAGTCCCTCTACACAACCATTAAACAAGTTGATGCACTAGATGCAGTCAGATGGTCTCTATACAAACACACAAAATTAAAACGTGCTCAAATTGCATTTTTGGTTGAAGGACTAAAGATGGCAATGTCCAACAATTATTTTTGGTATGGAGGTGATTTTTTTCAACCAAGTGAAAGGTGTCGCTATGGAGGCTAAATATGCCCCCAGTGTGGCTAATATTTTTTTGAATAAATGGGAATATGAGGAGAACCTCACTGAAGAATGGCCACAGTTAAAGGTATATCTGAGGTATATTGATGACCTGTTTTTCATATGGGAGGGGTCTGTTGAGGACCTCGATAATTTTATGACCCATATGAATAACAACCAATATGGTATCAAACTTACCAGTAAATGGAGTTATGAAGAAATACAATGTCTTGATTTAGAGATTTTTAAGAAAGAAAATAGGCTCTATACAAGAACTTTCTTCAAAGAAGTAGACAAAAATGGATATATAGCTACCCAAAGCTGTCGTCATCCTGGATGGATAAAGGCCATCCCTAAAGGGCAATTCATCAGGATCAGAAGAAATTGTGATCTTGATGAAGACTACTGGGTTCAATCTGAGGTGCTGATGAGGAGATTCCGGGAAAAGGGATACAAACAGTCTGATCTCCAGTAGGTCAGAATGGAGGTATCCAACATAGATAGAGGAGCTCTAGTGGAAAGAAAGATTAATAAAGAGAATAAGTATGAGGCAGCCTTCGTTACTGGTTTCAATATAGATTGTAAAAAGGTTGAAAAGTCGCTTAAAAAGTTTTGGCCTATCCTGTTGAAGGACGCCACTCTGAATAAAATTTTACCACAGACACCTTCCTTTATTTATAGGAGGACCCCTGGCCTTAGAAACATGATTGCCAAGAATGTAGTAGATTCCCCCAAGATTAGAATGAAAACATTCCTGGATACCATAGGTTTTTATACAGTCAGGTCCATAAATATTGGGACATCAACACAAATCTAATCTTTTTGGCTCTATACACCACCACAATGGATTTGAAATGAAAGATGTGCTTTAACTGCAGACTTTCAACTTTAATTTGAGAGTATTTACATCCAAATCAGGTGAACGGTGTAGGAATTACAACGGTTTGTATATGTGCCTCCCACTTTTTAAGGGACCAAAAGTAATGGGACAATTGGCTGCTCAGCTGTTCCATGGCCAGGTGTGTGTTATTCCCTCATTATCCCATTTACAAGGAGCAGATAAAAGGTCCAGAGTTCATTTCAAGTGTGCTATTTGCATTTGGAATCTGATGCTGTCAACTCTCAATATGAGATCCAAAGAGCTGTCACTATCAGTGAAGCAAGCCATCATTAGGCTGAACAAACAAAACAAACCCATCAGAGAGAGCAAAAACATTAGGTATGGCCAAATCAACTGTTTGGAACATCCTTAAAGAGGAGGTCCGGCCGTTTTTTTTTTTTTTTAAGTCAGCAGATACAAACACTGTAGCTGCTGACTTTTAATAAGGACACTAAGGGAAACTAAGGGAAACAGGCAGTGGAGCCTTGCGGCTTCACTGGCAGTTTCCTACTGCGCACGCGCTCTGTGAATGGCCCTGTGGTTTTCTGGGAACACACACAGTTCCCAGAAGGCAACGGGGCCATTCACCGAGGAGCAGGACACACCGCGGAATAGGAAGAGGCAGATTAGGAAGACTGCCTATTAACAAGGGTTTCAGGTAAGTTTAAATTTTTTTTTTTTCAAATGGTTTTTTTTTTTATTTTTTAAAGATTTTTGATGCTATTTTTTATTTTAGAGTGGCCCTCCACTTTAAAAAGAAAGAACGCACCGGTGAGCTTAACAACACCAAAATACCCGGAAGACGACGGAAAACAACTGTGGTGGATGACCGAAGAATTCTTTCCCTGGTGAAGAAAACACCCTTCACAACAGTTGGCCAGATCAAGAACACTCTCCAGGAGGTAGGTGTATGTGTGTCAAAGTCAACAATCAAGAGAAGACTTCACCAGAGTGAATACAGAGGGTTCACCACAAGATGTAAACCATTGGCGAGCCTCAAAAACAGGAAGGCCAGATTACAGCTTGCCAAACAACATCTTAAAAAGACTTCACAGTTCTGGAACAACATCCTATGGACAGATGAGACCAAGATCAACTTGTATCAGAGTGATGGGAAGAGAAGAGTATGGAGAAGGAAAGGAACTGCTCAAGATCCAAAGCATACCACCTCATCAGTGAAGCATGGTGGTGGTAGTGTCATGGCGTGGGCATGTATGGCTGCCAATGGAACTAGTTCTCTTGTATTTATTGATGATGTGACTGCTGACAAAAGCAGCAGGATGCATTCTGAAGTGTTTCGGGCAATATTATCTGCTCATATTCAGCAAAATGCTTCAGAACTCATTGGACGGCGATTGACAGTGCAGATGGACAATGACCTGAAGCATACAGCGAAAGCAACCAAAGAGTTTTTTAAGGGAAAGAAGTGGAATGTTATGCAATGGCCAAGTCAATCACCTGACCTGAATCCGATTGAGCATGAATTTCACTTGCTGAAGACAAAACTGAAGGGAAAATGCCCCAAAAACAAGCAGGAACTGAAGACAGTTGCAGTAGAGGCCTGGCAGAGCATCACCAGGGATGAAACCCAGCGTCTGGTGAGGTCTATGCGTTCCAGACTTCAGGCTGTAATTGACTGCAAAGGATTTGCAACCAAGTATTAAAAAGTGAAAGTTTGATGGATGATTGTTAATCTGTCCCATTACTTTTGGTCCCTTAAAAAGTGGGAGGCACATATACAAACTGTTGTAATTCCTACAAGAGCCAAAAAAGATTAGAATTGTGTCGATGTCCCAATATTTATGGGCCTGACTGTAGATGTGGAAAATGTATATCATGTAGGACCACAGCTGACAAAAAAGAAAAACGGAAGTGTTCAAAGGAAGCAATGGGAAAGAATAAATATAGGATTGATAAATTCATATCCTGTAATACAAGATATGTTGTTCATCTCCTTACATGCCCGTGTGGTTTAATCTATGTGGGTAGAACCACCAGATGTCTATACAAGAGGATTAAAGTGGTTGTAAACCCTTTACAACCACTTTAAACGACAGGAAAGCCTATAATTAGGCTTACCTGTAGCTCCACTGGATATCTCCTAAACCTGCACGGTCTATGAGATATCCCCGTATTTGCATGTGCCGATGTCATCGGCACATGCGCACTTAAGCCAAATGAAGCAATGGCACGTACTTGCCGTTGCTTCAGTTGTAATGTACCGTTTCCGGCAGCTCCCACGCGCATGCGCTGAAATGACGTCATTGTGGCTCCGTCCAATCATAGCGCCGGAGCTGCGATACTCAGAAGTGACTTCCGGGAGAGATGTCGCCGGCCGGAGGGGGAGACAAGGGCGGCTGCGGGGGCTTCGTTCTCGGGTAAGTAATTCATAACCCTTTCATGACTAAGCCTATTTTTGACATTTGGTGTTTACAAGTTAAAATCCGTATTTTTTGCTAGAAAATTACTTAGAGCCCCCAAACATTATATATATATTTTTAGCAGAGAATCTAGAGAATAAAATGGCGATTGTTGGAATATTTTATATCACACGGTATTTGTGCAGCGGTGTTTTAAACGCAACTTTTTGGGAAAAGGGACAATTTCATGAATTTAAAAAAAACAAACAAACAGTAAAGTGAGCCCAATTTTTTTGTATAATGTGAAAGATGATGTTACGCCGAGTAAATAGATACCAAACATGTCACGCTTTATAATTGCACGCACTCGTGGAATGGCGGCAAACTACGGTAAAAATCTCCACGCTTTAATTTTTTTTTTTACGGTTACCAGGTTAAAGTTACAGAGGAGGTCTAGTGCTAGAATTATTGCTCTCGCTCTGACGATCGCGGCGATACCTCACATGTGTGATTTGAATTCTGTTTACATATGCGGGCGCGACTTCCGTATGCGTTTTCTTTGCTGCGCGAGGACGGGGACGGGGGCGCTTTAAAAAATTTTTTTTTCCTATTTATTTTATTTATTTTTATATTTATAAATTGTGTTTAAAAAAAAAAGATCACTTTTATTGCTGTCACAAGGGATGTAAACATCCCTTGTGACAGTAATAGGTGGTGACGGGTACTCTTCATGGAGGGATCGGGGGTCTAAAAGACCCCTGATCCCTCTTTTGCACTTCAAAGTATTCAGATCGCCATTTTCTGGCCGAAACTTGGTGGATTTTTGAGCTCGGCTGTCTTATGCCAGCCGGGTTGAATATAGAGATAGATCTAAATTGTTTTATTACTGATTTTCAATAAACCATTTGACTATATGATTTTATTATATCAATTGTATCCTATGGGATTGGTTAGTGCCCTCTAGTACTTTTAAGGGTTAACATGTCTAGAGAGGCCCTCTTTATGGGAGGTTTAATGAGTCCCAAATGTATATATTGTACCGTTTTTGTATTTGCTTAAAAATTAGCTTCCTCTTTTTGTATAGTAATCTAGAAATATAGACATGAGATTCTAGAAATATAGGCATGAGATTCTATATATGTCCTCTAGAGCAGTGGTCTCCAACCTTTTTGGCACCGAGAACCGGCGTTGTGGAATAAAAGCGTGCCAAGGCCTGGGTGGGGTTTATGCGGCTTTTCGTGGGCAATTTGTCGGGGAAATGGCTGGTGTTAGCGCTTCAATCATCACAGCACCGTGGCTGATATGGTGTCAGGATGATTGAAGCTCATTATTTCTGTCATTACATTATAATATAAAATAAAAAACTTCAACTCACCATAATGCAGAATCTGCCATCAGATGCAGAGTGTTACTTGCCACCTTGCCTGCCACCAGATTTGGTTTTACGCTTTCCACGTCGCCTGCCTCCAAATGCTGTTTGTCACTTGCCACGTCACCTTCCACCAGATGTGGATTGTTGCTTGCCACGTCGCCTGCCACCAGATTTGGTTTGCTACCCGCCACCAGATTTGGTTTGCCTCCTGCCACCAGATTTGGTTTGCCACCCGCCACCAGATTTGGTTTGCCTCCTGCCACCAGATTTGGTTTGCCACCCGCCACCAGATTTGGTTTGCCACCCGCCACCAGATTTGGTTTGCCACCTGCCACCAAATGTTTTTTGCCACCTGCCACCGGATGTTTGTCAAACCTGCAACCAAATTAGGTTTGTCACCTGCCGCGGTGGCAGCACATGCCAGTGAGAACAGCGGTGATGCGGGGCCGGCGGTGAGAGATGAGCTCATCTCTCTGCTGTCCTGCCTCACCTCCAGCAGTGTAACGGCCTCGCTGTGTAGGCGGAAGAGCGGTGATCCGGGCGGTGAGAGATGTCATCTCTCTGCTTGCCCACCGTCGCACGTCAGACAGTGCAGCCTTCGTGGCCCAGCTGCAAACAAGCCACGGCTCGGCAGTGGGCCGCAACCCGGGGGTTGGGGAACCCTGCTCTAGAGGGTGGTATATTTGAATTGTTGGTTGCTATAGTGTTTCTTATACACCTTAGTTGTTTTAATTTTTTATTTTTAATATCCACAATATCGTTAATTGTGAGTATGATACTATCTACCCCTCTTTTTTCTGTTTGTATATTCTGAGGCTGTTTTTGATTTCATGTCAATCACAGCCGAGATGAAGGATATGAGATTGTATTCAGCTGGATGGGAAGTTGGTTTTAAATTTTATAAATGTATATATATATATATATATATATATATATATATATATATATATATATATATATATATATATATATATATATATATATATATATATATATAAAAGTATTTTTGATGCAACCGTTTTTTTATTTGGCAATTTTTTGGAAATCTTAAAACTTTTTTTGATACCTAAAGGCAATGAGTGATTCTGACCAATGGCGGTCGTTTTGTTAGTATTTAGATTTCGGTAAAATGCCGTCGTAGCCACTTCCTGATGACGCATGCTTGAGTGTGAAATGCGTAGAAACCAGGCTTGACACGCACATTAACAGGAGCCCTCCACTTCCGCTCGGATAGCTGGCACATTCTGTGCACGCCGCGAGTCACACAGTGTCGTCGGATCGGCTTCAGCTTTCCCTTGAGGTGTTTGTTCGTTTTGCTGAACCCATACTGGACTGTGTAAGTGCTATATTTAAGCAATGAAAAAAGCAATATTACACTATTCCTGCCTTTTGTGGCTCTTTGTGGCAGAGCTAATTCCACAGAATCACTTGATGCAAGTTGGATAAATGAAGTAGAGGATACAAAGGGTGAAGTATTTTACGTTTAAAAATTGCTTATTGGATTGGGATCCTGTCTCTCCTGCACATGGATGATTGATTGGAATGAGACTCCTGAAGGGGCTATATTATTGAATCGAGGATTTCTCTATATTCTCATGCTTTATGGTCACTTTGTGGCCGAGGCATTTCATTAAAACTTCGGAAGAAGCACCTTTTCAAGTGAGATTTTTGAAGCACATTGCACTTTAGAATTCACTGTGTTGGAGCATATACAAGAAGATTTGATTATGAATGTGTGTTATGGACATTTCAGATTTATCAATATTATATGCACTTTATTAATTGGTTAACATTGTGTATTTATTATAATTTGGCTTTTGCGCCCTTTATCTATATTTTTCATGAGCTATTAGTTGTTACTAATTTTAGGTGCAGCATTAGAATTATTTGTTATTCACATTGGCGACGTTACCCTATCACTTCCCTCCTCATGTAGCTTTACATGTTATAATACAGTACATAGGATGTTCACTGGTCATTTGAAGTGTATTGAGACAATTTTTCAAGCCTTGTCCCCCACTATGAAGGCTGGTAACTTACTGAGGGAACATGAAACAGAAGGCAAAGGTTCTCAACTCCTGTCCTCGGGACCCACTAACAGGCCAGATTTTAAGTATTACCTTGGAGAGATGCAGACTAGAATACTGCAATCACGGAGCCGCAAATGATATTACCTGTGATGTATTTCAGTTATCTTGCAAACCTGGCCTATTAGTGGGTCTTGAGGACAGAAGTTGAGAACCACTGATCTAAGGAATAACCAGCTAGCCTCAATATAGGTAAACTGGAAAATACCATTTACAGATACGAAAATAACAGATTGTAGTTACACGGAATTGCCACGAGATGCCAGCACCAATACATTTGTACATACAGTTGCAATAAAAAGTATGTGAACCCTTTTGGAATTATATGGATTTCTGCACAAATTGGTCATAAAATGTGATATGATCTTCATCTAAGTCACAACAATAGACAATCACAGTCTGCTTAAACTAATAACACACAAATAATTAAATGTTACCATGTTTTTATTGAACACCCCATGTAAACATTCACAGTGCAGGTGGAAAAAGTATGTGAACCCCTAGACTAATGAGATCTCCAAGAGCTAATTGGAGTGAGGTGTCAGCCAACTGGAGTCCAATCAATGAGATGAGATTGGAGGTGTTGGTTACAGCTGCCCTGCCCTATAAAGAACACACACCAGTTCTGGGTTTGCTTTTCACAAGAAGCATTGCCTGATGTGAATGATGCCTCGCACAAATAAGCTCTGAGAAGACCTACAATTAAGAATTGTTGACTTGCATAAAGCTGAAAAGGGTTATAAAAGTATCTCCAAAAGCCTTGCTGTTCATCAGTCCACAGTAAGACAAATTGTCTATAAATGGAGAAAGTTCAGCACTGCTGCTACTCTCCCTTGGAGTGGGCATCCTGTAAAGATAACTGCAAGAGCACAGCACAGACTGCTCAATGAGGTGAAGAAGAATCCTAGAGTGTCAGCTAAAGACTTACAAAAGTCTCTGGCATATGCTAACATCCCTGTTAGCAAATTTATGATACGTAAAACACTATACAAGAATGGATTTTATGGGAGGATACCACAGACTAAGCCACTGCTGTCCAAAAAAAAATTGCTGCATGTTTACAGTTTGCACAAAAGCACCTGGATGTTCCACAGCAGTACTGGCAAAATATTCTGTGGACAGATGAAACCAAAGTTGAGTTGTTTGAAAGAAACACACAACACTATGTGTGGAGAAAAAGAGGCACAGCACACCAACATCAAAACCTCATCCCAACTGTGAAGTATGGTGGTGGGGGCATCATGGTTTGGGGCTGCTTTGCTGCATCAGGGCCTGGACGGATTTCTATCATCAAAGGAAAAATGAATTCCCAATTTTATCAAGACATTTTGCAGGAGAACTTAAGGCCATCTGTCCACCAGCTGAAGCTCAACAGAAGATGGGTGTTGCAACAGGACAACGACCCAAAGCATAGAAGTATATCAACAACAGAATGGCTTAAACAGAATAAAATACGCCTTCTGGAGTGGCCCAGTCAGAGTCCTGACCTCATCCCGATTGAGATGCTGTGGCATGACCTCAAGAAAGCGATTCACACCAGACATCCCAAGAATATTGCTGAACTGAAACAGTTCTGTAAAGAGTAATGGTAAATAATTACTCCTGACCGTTGTGCACGTCTGATCTGCAACTACAGGAAACGTTTGGTTGAAGTTATTGCTGCCAAAGGAGGTTCAACCAGTTATTAAATGCAAGGGTTCACATACTTTTTCCACCTGCACTGTGAATGTTTACATGGTGTGTTCAATAAAAAAATGGTAACATTTAATTCTTTGTATGTTATTAGTTTAAGCAGACTGGGATTGTCTATTGTTGTGACTTAGATGAAGATCAGATCACATTTTATGACCAATTTGTGCAGAAATCCATATCATTCCAAAAGGGTTCACATACTTTTTATTGCAACTGTACATAATGAAATCCAATGCAAGAGTGATGGATACACAATACATGTTCCAGAACATTGAATATGGTTATTCATTGTAGTAGAATATTAAGCAATATATTATTATCATTATTTAAGTTACTTACATAGCGCCGTCAATTTACGCAGCGCTTTACATATACGTTGTACATTCACATCGGTCCCTACCCTCAAGGAGCTTACAATCTAAGGTCCCTAACTCACATTCATATATATACTAGGGTAATTTAGACAGAAGCCAATTAACCTACCAGAATGTCTTTGCAGTGTGGGAGGAAACCAGAGTACCCGGAGGAAGCCCATGCAGGCAAAGGGAGAACGTGCAAACTCCAGGAAGGTAGTGTCATAGTTGAGATGTGAACCAGCGACCCTTTTTACTGCTAGGTGAGAGTGCCACCAACTACACCACTGTGCTGCCCATTATTGAATATAATTTCATCTTTCCCATTTTTCTTGTTTCTTGATAATCATCATAACAAACATGGGCCACGTATGGCACTACCCCCAATACCCATAACCTGCCATCTATGTAAGTAGAAAAATGTAAACCGAAGTGCCACACCACTGCTAAAAGGTCCAGATATGACTTTATTCCAATAAGGGTCAGGGGGGCAAATGAAAGAGTAGCCTACACTTTTCAGGGGTCCAAAAAGTCCCCTTCATCACGGCTTGAAATTGAAAAAATATAAATGGATTAGAAGTGAACTGTACCGTTAATGGTATCTCTCCCAGTGTGAATACGAGCACTGGTCTGTTCAACAGCTGGTTTTGGGCTGTATAGCACACTGTAAAAGGCTGACACCGAGTCAACAGCAGGTGCTGGCAAATCAAAATAGACTTAAAAGCGAGTGTAGGTCACGGAAGTACAGTTCTTTCTGCACTCCTTTGACCCATTTTCAGCCTACAGTGAGCTAAAGTCCGCACATGGCTGACATTACTCAGCCGGTCCAGGTTCTGAAAAGATCCCGACCATATGGTCGTGATCCACTCAGAAACCTGGATTGGCACCTGGCTCAGCCTCTTGGTGATCTGTCTGGCTCCCTTCCTGGCTCCCACCTCCTCCACAGCCCAGTGCTCCAGTGAGCGCTTGGGGAGGACAGAGCAGAGAGCCGGAGACTGACAGTCACGCTCAGTTATCCCTGCAGAGCCTATGGGGAACAGATGCAGCACTCACCTAGGTGAGTGTAATGCTTTCTTTTTAAAGTCCATACTTCTCTTTTAAAGAAGAATTTCAGGTATGGATTTTTTTTAACATAATATCATTGGCCCAGTCTTACTATTTGGCACCTACTAGACCAGGGGCAAGGCACCTGGGGCCCTCCAGCTGTTGCAAAACTACAAGTCCCATCATGCATCTGGGAGTAATTGTAACTGCCAGCCTTGCAATGCTTCAGGGGAAATGTAGTTCCACAACAGCTGGAGTGCCCCAGGCGTCCTACCCCTGTACTAGAGTGATCTTCAGCTTCCAGGGGGATCCCACAGGTGATAGCAATGTAAGCATGTATGTGCCATATATGTGGGATCCCCCTGGAACCCGGAAATCACTGTAGTAGGTACCACTCATTTCTCAACGAATGCAAAGCATTCTTTGATTGGATGAGGTGGAGAGGCAGGGCAATGACGTCACAATCTCCACCTTGTCCAATCAGGGAACTCTTTGCATTCATTTGGAAAATGCATTGAATTCTCTGAATCTTACCCCTGCGAAACAGCCGACCTCCTGTGTTCAGTAAGCAGTACATAGTAATATTGGTCCAGCTTGAAACAATGTAAAAATACTCATACTTAGAATTCTTCTTTAATGATGTATTATTGATTACTGAACTACCTTAATGTGTGCCTTAAATATATGCTTGGAGTTCAGATTTAAAAATACTGTGGCTCATCCTAAAAACCTGCTAATGGAATTCTGTGTAGAACCCTCCTAGGATAGGATGCTAGGGAAATATAGTTGTTGGCTTTCTTTGTAATCAGAGGAGCTGAGATTGATTCACCGGGTCTCATCATAGCTCCACAGCCTGGGGATTTGATTGTTCCCCTACATCTGTGAAGAATCTTCCAGTACTTAAAGCAGAACTAAACCCTTCTATTCTTTACTGCCAAGGAAGCTTCCATCTTAGCTGCTTCTGTTTGATCTGTAACTGCTGTGATGCTGTACATTTGATCAGTTATGACACCAGCCATTTGATGGGTTGACAGTACAACCAATGTGACAGTTAGCTTTACCGGCACGTGCCTGGAATGGAACTGTTTTTTAAACCATGAAATTGATAGGTTTAGTTCCTCGTTAAGGCAGGAAATTCTAATGCCATGCTGTGGCCAATCTCTTTGGAAGTGTGCCCAGTAGGTGATCAGAGAATTGGCAAATTAGCCGGATCCCTGGCAAGACTGTCTTTCCCAGAGAGGGAACTGATCTGCTGGTTCCAGGGGCTATTTCCTACTGGAGCAATCCTGGACTGGCTGCTGGACTAGCCTATGAACTTGTCCTACTCCTGGTCCTGTGAGTATAGCCTAATCCTTGTGCCACAGTCCATTCATGGTCCTCAGCCATGGATGTGTGGACTGTTCCAATTTGTCTACAAATTATCCTTATGGTCATCAGCTGTAAGCAGTGGCGTTGTTAGGTGGGTGCGGGGGGTGCGGGCCGCACCGGGTGACACCTGCCAGAGGGGTGACACCCGTAGGTAGCGGCACACACCGCTACACTGCCCGCTGCGGCTTGTGCTGTGTCCCTCAGCACAGCGGACTGAAGCCGCCTCCCCCTCCTCTCTGTTTACTTCACACAGGAGGAGGAGGAGCCCGAGGGACACACACGGCTGTGTGCATCTGTCCACGCTGTTCTGAGGTCTGTAATAAACTTTATGCATTACATACAGTATGTGGGTGGACATCATGTGCAGGGGGATTCTATACTAATGGGGGGCGCTGCACTGGGGGATTCTATACTAATGGGGGCTCTGCACTGGGGGGATTCTATACTAATGGGGGCTCTGCACTGAGGGGGATTCTATACTAATGGGGGGCGCTGCACTAAGGGGGATTCTATACTAATGGGGGGCGCTGCACTGAGGGGGATTCTATACTAATGGGGGCTCTGCACTGGGGGGGATTCTATACTAATGGGGGGCGCTGCACTGAGGGGGATTCTATACTAATGGGGGGCGCTGCACTGAGGGGATTCTATACTAATGGGGGGCACTGCACTGAGGGGGATTCTATACTAATGGGGGGCGCTGCACTGGGGGATTCTATACTAATGGGGGCTCTGCACTGGGGGGATTCTATACTAATGGGGGGCTCTGCACTGAGGGGGATTCTATACTAATGGGGGGCGCTGCACTGATGGGGATTCTATACTAATTGGGGGCGCTGCACTGATGGGGATTCTATACTAATGGGGGGCTCTGCACTGAGGGGGATTCTATACTAATGGGGGGCTCTGCACTGAGGGGGATTCTATACTAATGGGGGGCTCTGCACTGAGGGGGATGTCTATACTAATGGGGGTTCTGCACTGAGGGGGATTCTATACAAATGGGGGGCTCTTCACTGAGGGGGGAATCTATACTAATGGGGGGTCTGCACTGAGGGGGGATTCTATACTAATGGGGGGCTCTGCACTGAGGGGGATTCTATACTAATGGGGGGCGCTGCACTGATAGGGATTCTATACTAATGGGGGGCTCTGCACTGAGGGGGATTCTATACTAATGGGGGGCTCTGCACTGAGGGGGATTCTATACTAATGGGGGGCTCTGCACTGAGGGAGATGTCTATACTAATGGGGGCTCTGCACTGAGGGGGATTCTATACAAATGGGGGGCTCTGCACTGAGGGGGGGAATCTATACTAATGGGGGGTCTGCACTGAGGGGGGATTCTATACTAATGGGGGGCTCTGCACTGAGGGGGGTATTTTATACTGATGGGGGAGTCTGCACTGACGGGGGATTCTATACTGATGGGGGTCAGCACTGGGGGGGGTGTATGTACTGATGGGGCGGTCTGCACTGAGGTGGGAGGTTGATACTGATGGAGGGGGGTCTGCAGACTCTGTACTGAGGGAGGGTTTCTGTACTGATGGGAGGTCTGTACTGAGGGAGGGGGTCAGTACTTAGTGGGGGATCTATACTGAGGAAAGGGGGTCTGCACTGAGCGGGGGTCTGTACTGATGGAGGGGGTCTGTACTGAGGGAGGGGAGTCTGTACTTAGTGGGGGGGTCTATATTGATGGAAGGGGGTCTGTACTGAGGGAGGGGGGCTATATTGATGGAGTGGGGTCTGTAGTTAGTGGAGGGGGGTCTGTACTGAGGTAGTTGGTGGAGGGGGGTGACACCAATTTTTTTGGCACCGGGTGACACCAACCCTAGTGACGCCACTGGCTGTAAGTCTTTTCCAGTCCGCTTATTTGTGCTACCAATTGACCTTGTGGCCCTCATCTATAAGGACTCGGACTGTTTTAGTCTGTAATTATCTGGGCTGAACTTTATCACATGGTCCCCAGCTGTGAGTGAAAGACAGTGTTACTGCTGCTTAGAGAGAGAAGTATCCTCTGCATGTAAGGTGGGGCAGGTCAGGGTGACATGGTGGTCCTCATGTCCTCCATTGTTTCCCTCCTCGTTGGGCGCCAAGCGAGGGTCACATGAGAGGCCTACCCTGAGGTGGTTTATTCTGGGCTACGCTAGGCACCCTGTATAGGATCGATTTAATACACATGGGGTACCTTTGTTTTGTGCCATCTTTATCAATGCCCTGGGACAAGGCAAAGGCTGCCACATGGGAATAGTCGACCCTCTACTCTTAGTGATGAACGAAGATGGAAGCACCGGGGGGGCCCGCTGCATTGGTTCCAGCGCTGCGCTGGGGGACACCATATGACAGGTAAGTCTGCCATAATGTACTAATATGCTGTGCATACCAGCACATTATGGCATAACCCACCTAGGGGGGGCTTAAAAAATTTTTTAATAGCGGACTTTACTTCCACTTTAACTCTCGATTCCCATGACAATGTAACCTACTCTGTAACTTGCATTTAGGAGGGACACGCTGAGCCTTGTCCACATCCACCTGTCAAATGTTTTCCAGTACAATCCCAGTAGCGGAGTGGGCCCTGCCGTACACTCTGCGTGGGCTCCACACGTGCACCCAATCTAACTCTTGAACCCCCGTACCTCTGTACAGAGTGGGGAACCTCTGCGGTGCAATCCGCTCCCATTGCCCTGGGAGACAGACCACTAAGGGAAGGAGTGCCAACAACATCCCCCTCACTGCTAGAAGCCATTCCACCTATAACAGGTACACGCTATCGACAGGCTGCTTGTTACTCTTCCGTGGAAACCACTTGTGTCTACCCATTACACCATGATTACACCTGGCCTGGAATGCCAGCAGAGCAAGTTCACCCAGCAGGGTGTTGATAACAAAGAGTCATAAATGGGAATTTCATTCCTCGACAAGATGTTCTCGTTGACCTCCTGATGCGAAGTATGGGGGTAGAGAAGCACCAGACAGATAAGACCTCCTGGAGGGGTGAGAATTCAATGTTCTGTTACAGAACATCAAAAGCCAGCTGTTACTGAAAGATGACCCAGGTCAGAATCAGTGATTCATGGACTATTTGCAGCCCCTAGTGGGCACTACAGCATGCTTCCTGGAGGATGGGCAGATGAAGAATATTTTAGGAAGGACGACGTCTTAAAGATTCTTATTGGATACAGATGGTTAGCAGTGGGTGTTTTGTGGGTGGTGTCTGAATGAGCTTTAAAAGTAGTGACCAGCTTACTTGCTCTCTTGCCATTGAGCCCAGCTAAAGATATTAAACCCAGAGGACGACCTTACGTAAAGTATCATTGATGTTCTTTTGTTTCATATGCTCTGTAATATTTTCTTTTAGTGTTTTATGTTAGCATTCCTATTTTATTGGGAAATAAATGAGACTCTTGCTTATTTAAACAGTGTGTTTATTTTTATCGCTAACCTTGTCACTATTAATTTTATCAGAGCTTTGCTAGACTAGTTAATTATAGGAATAGCAAGTTAATACATATTTATAATAAATAGGGGGAATCCATGACCACCCAATGTTTATTTCACCAGGCAAAGACAAGGTTTCAATAGTTTACTTATGAAAGGTGCAATATTAACATTTCAAAGTCCAACATACAAAACGCAAGGTTTTTCATATGTCCCTACTCCGCGTCCTAACTACAGGCTTGCGCTGCCCTGGCATGCCTGCAAAGATGAAGTCCAGCAATTACAGTCCTTCAGAGGCACTCCAATGCAGATGTAGGTCCCTGAGAGTCATGCTCGAGTATTGGTGTCTTCAGGGAGAACCCCAGTTTCAGAATACTTTACATCCTGATGGTGATAGCTGACCTCCTATTGTTCCTCGCTGGTTTCATTCCCTGTCTCTCTCCCTTACGAACCCCAGTTTCAGCTTTCTCTCTCTCTTAGGTTCTCCATGAGGAAAAATCCTCAAACCCTCTCCAAATACCTCTTCAGACCACTGTCCCATATTTACATAACACAGGATTAGTGGACTGGAACCCAGAGAAGAACCCACCAAAAGACCGGGAAAGGCATTAACTCCTACTCTCCCGAGTCCCGGCTAAGCAGCACCTACTGTATCTGGCTATTCCAACCCACCTACATGCAGTATTGTTCTAAAGCATTTTGGGGTATTCCACTCCCCATTGTCCTCTTCCTGTTACAAGTTTCTTCTTCAGCAATGAATACTAAAAAGACTGTTTACTGAGTCAGAGTGAATGGACTGTTGCTGTGTTCCTGTTTGCATTGTTTGGGGAAGGAACCTGTTAAATCCACAGCCGCACCCTTTGGGGTATCAATACATCTGGAATAGGTGGAAATGTTAAGTTTTTTTGTTATGTTGTTTCTTCTTTATGCTGCACTAAGCAAGAAAAAATCCATCAACATAATCAACATCAACACTAAGCAACCAAAGCCATCATCAACATATAGATTTTGTAAGTCATTGCGGTATGTCTGCACCCAGAACATATCGGCTCCGATCTCTCTTTGCCCGTATCATGTCTTGTACACTCTGTGCACCATCCCATGTACTGATCATTTATTTTTTATTGTTCTCTCAGTTTTATGGAATATTTGGTCAAGTTCCTACTTGTAGAGCGCCACCATAAATAGCTCGACTATGGTTAATATAGCTGTGTGTGCTGCAGCATAATAAGATTTTCTAATTCAGCCTGTAATGCCTTGTGTTTAATCACTTTATGAGACCACAAGACAGGAGCAATTTAGTCTCATTCGTCAAACATAAACACACTACTACTAATTTTTGTTTATCATCTAGCATGGATTCTGCACCACATACCCTGTTAGATAAATAAATAATTCAAGGAATAATATTTTGGGGATTTTTAAGGTGCACATTTACAACAAAATTGTTTATAGAAAAATAGAAACTTATTAGAAGAATGTTAAAAACAAACATCCAAAGATGAGTATTTGATATTACAGTACTTTTACAAGTGCAAACTGATTTAATCTCTACATGTTTCGCCTTGGTTATTGGCTTCTTCAGGAGAATTTTTTGATATCAGGCACAGTATACATTGTATATTCAAAAAGCTATTTGTATGTTTATTGAGGCTCCAAGGTCATAGAGGTATGGGAAGTTGGATCATCAGGTATAACCATAGAGAGGGATGTATCTTTAAATACACAACCGTTTATATGGTCCAACCCAGCCTGGGCACATCCTAATCACTCTGTGTGGTGCAGACTCCCTCTACTGCCTGGGCTCCCCCACTAGGGGATGTTTCAGGACGGAGAGCGGGGAAAAGGGCTAGTCAATATGTAATTTACTGGGCCCTTCCTTTTCTAAATGACACACTCACTCACTGTGTTCATTCACAAACTGAAGCATAGCAAAGCATAGTAAACAGTTTACTGTGCTTCTGTGGGTTTGCACTTTGGGGTGCACACCCTAATGTAATAGGCTGCGCACACCTATGGTCCAACCCACAAACAGAATCCTTTGATGTGTTCCGAGACTTCAGATTGATTGATAGCTTCCAGTCCCAGAGTACATAGATGAAGTTGCAAAAGATGGTGAGAGAGATGGTGGATTGGTTTCTGGAATTAAATGGATCTGGTTTCTGAAATTAAATTAAGTAAGTCTCTCCCCTTCCTATGCCGGACCAAAAATATGTAGCAGAATAAATATTGGCCTAACTTTATGAAGAAATTAGGTTTTTTAAATTTTTTATTGAATATGTTTTCTAGCAGAAAGTAAAAAATATAATTTTTTTTTTCAAAATTATTGGTCTTTTTTTGTTCATATCGCAAAAAATAAAAACCGCAGAGGTGATTAAATACCAGTAAAAGAAACCTCTATTTGATGGTAAAATGACGTATAATTCAGCGCTATTATAGCCTTGCATGACCGTGCAATTGTCAGTTAAAGTAACACAGTGCCGTATCGCAAAAAAATGGCCTGGTCAAAGGGGCGAAGGGGGGTAGATCTTCTGGAGGTCAAGTGGTTAAGGCTGGGTTCACATATATGCAAATTGAATGTGTTTTAAACCGCATCCAATTCACATGACATGTGAATGTGACTGGCTCTCAATAGGGAACAAAATATTACAGCGCACACATGCAAAAAATACATTTACCTCCTGCAAGGCTATTTAAAACACCTAGACATTTTCAAAAAATATGGGGGGTTTGGTCACACCATATTGCTATATGGTGCTTAAGCCCACTTACTGCGACAAAGTACCCCATGATTAGTGGGTCCTACACTATCCATAGACTGGGAGATCCTGCATCTCTGAACCATGGGAGCCATACACTCCCCTATATGGGAGAACTGAAGGTCTCCACCTATGACACAGGTGGAAACTAATGAGAGGCACTGATGAGGGATTGGATTGTCCTGCCCAAAAGGATTTGGTCAGAATCCATACAATAGACAAACAAGATATTTGGCTCTCAATAGAGGGTTCTGTGCATTTTTGGGTGCGGTTCAGGTGCGAATTCAGGCAAAAATTTGCAACTGAATAGCACCTGAACCAGAGAACAGGAATGCACTGAACTGCAAACCACAGCAGCACATACACTATATTACCAAAAGAATTGGGACACCTGCCTTTAAACGCACATGAACTTTAATGGCATCCCAGTCTTAGTCGGTAGGGTACAATATTGAGTTGGCCCACCCTGTACAGCTATAACAGCTTCAACTCTTCTGGGAAAGCTGTCCACAAGGCTTAGGAGTGTGTCTATGGGAATGTTTGACCATTCTTCCGGAAGTGCATTTGTGAGGTCAGGCACTGATGTTGGATGAGAAGGCCTGGCTCGCAGTCTTACACTCTAGTTCATACCAAAGGTGTTCTATCAGGACTCTGTGCAGATCAGCCAAGTTCCTCCACCCCAAACTCACTCATTCATGTCTTTATGGACCTTGCTTTGTGCACTGGTCCAAATCATTTGGTGGAGGGGGGATTATGGTGGGGGGTTGTTTTTCAGGGGTTGGGCTTAGCCCCTTAGTTCCAGTGAAAGGAACTCTTAGTTCCACACAAAAATGGAACTTCCGCTTTTCGGAACCCTCCCCCCCTCCGGTGTCACATTTGGCACCTTTCAGGGGGGAGGGGGGTGCAGATACCTGTCTAAGACAGGTATTTGCACCCACTTCCGGCATAGACTCCCATGGGAGTCTATGCCTCTTCCCGTCCCCACCGCGCTGTCTGCTGGGAACACACAGGGACGCGCAGCGTGACTCGCACATGCGCAGTAGGGAACCGGGAAGTGAAGCCGCAACGCTTCACTTCCTGATTCCCTCACCTAGGATGGCGGCGGCAGCTGCCGAGAACCGAGCGGGTTCTCGGCGTCCCCTGCCGACATCGCTGGACCCTGGGACAGGTAAGTGGCCATGTATTAAAAGTCAGCAGCTGCAGTATTTGTAGCTGCTGGCTTTTAATATTTTTTTTTTTTTGGCGGTGTGGGTGGACCCCCGTTTTAAGACATTACCATACCAAGACATTTTGGACAATTTCATGCTCCCAACTTTGTGGGAACAGTTTGGGGATGGCTCCTTCCTGTTCCAACATGACTGCGCACCAGTGCACAAAGCAAAGATGATGAGCGAGTTTGGGGTGGAGGAACTTGACTGACCTCAACCCAATAGAACTCCTTTGGGAGTGGAGACTGTGTGCCAGGTCTTCTCATCCAACATCAGTGCCTGACCTCACAAATGCACTTCTGGAAGAATGGTCAAACATCCCCATAGACACACTCCTAAACCTTGTGGACGGACTTCCCAGAAGAGTTGAAGCTGTTATAGCTGCAAAGGGTGGACCAACTCAATATTGAACCCTACGGACTAAGACTGGGACGCCCTTAAAGTTCATGTGTGTGTAAAGGCAGGCATCCCGATATTTTTGGTAATATAGTGTATGTGAGCCCGACCTTAAAGCAGAACTTCAGTCATTTTTTCAAATTTCCACCTATTAAATCTTCTGCCCTTGTTGTAGTAAAACATTTGTTTACCTTATTCAGCCCACTTCCTGTTTCTTGTCTGTTAAAAAGCCTAGACTTATGACATCATGCACAGCTCTCTCTCTCACTCTCGTGAGAGTTTTGCCAGGAAGGGGGGGAGGGTGAGTCATAAGAGAGCCAATGAGAGCTGCAGAGCTGGAGGTGTGCCTCTGTGTGTCTGTGTAAATCCAGGAAGTGAACAGGCAGCAGCTTCAGCTGCCCACAGTGAAAATGGCTGCAGCCAGACTCAGTGGAGGGAGATTTCTGCAGCATATTTGGCAAGTACAGAATCACAGTATATAAAAAAAACATAATATGCAAAGTGGTTGGAGGGAAGCTTCAGAATGGCAAAGATGTTTTTATTACAAATTATGTGAGCAGACTGCAGTTCCTCTTTAAGGAGACTGCTGCATTTTCTATACAGACTGGTCAGTAATGGCGGCGTTATTGTAAAAAAAGATTAAAGTATTTACTGCTCTACATGACCGTTGTCTTGTCTTCTATGTCTATCACATTCAAACATCATACTTTAAGTTACACTTTAATATCTAAACCGCAGATTTTTTAGCCGTAAAAATTAATTGTAGGCGACGATCCGGGTTAATTTTATATCTGGCCATGTGATACAAAAGGTACATCGTCTGCAACCGTGACCTATTTATCATCAGAAGAGTCATGAACATGCCGCTAAGCGCGCGGATTAATGCCTTTTAAAAGGGAGCAGAAAATTTAGAAAGAGTGTTGAAGATGTGCGAGCGAGTATTAAAATCTTTCATCCATCCCATCATCTTGCTTCATGGCCTTTATCAGGCACTAAGCTATAATTAAGTAAAGGATACATTGTACCTGAGTCTCTCTCACTCATTGTCTGAGATGATTAATGAGCAGCACGGAGTGAGAATTCCACCGCCAAGACTTTTCTTTAACGCTAAATAAATTTGCATCTCATAAATCATATCATGTGGAAAATTAAAGGGGAGAGGCACTGGGCCAATGACAGCCGTCTTCGGCTAAATACTATTTTTCTTTTGGCTTTACTTCCTTTTTTTTTTTTTTTAAGAAAAAAAATCTTCAGACAAACGACATTACAGCTCTGCCATGCATGATCAGGCTATAATTCTCTAATACCGTCATTTTATATGCGCCAATTATACCGTCCCGTTATTAGCCCACTTGCATTTTTAAATACTTGTCCTCAGATATCTTATATTCACCACTGGTTCTCCTGGGAGGAACTAGATAATTAGGTAACATTAAATCCCCTGCGGGAAAAATGGTAGCCATACCCGTTAATGTATACAAGCAAAACAAGCATCTTAATTTAGGTGATATTTTTAGATAAT
The DNA here is from genome assembly GCF_042186555.1 of Aquarana catesbeiana. Taxonomy (NCBI): domain Eukaryota; kingdom Metazoa; phylum Chordata; class Amphibia; order Anura; family Ranidae; genus Aquarana; species Aquarana catesbeiana. The sequence goes on from NC_133326.1 coordinate 21,988,858, forward strand.
TAATGATGGGGCTGCTTAGTATACTTTACTATTTTGTTTCATTTTTAGTCTGTCATATAACATACTATTCTAATCTTGGGAAGCATATTGGTCAACATCTATAAATCTATACACGCATGCAAAGAGAAATTACTGTATTTATTGGCGTATAACACGTACTTTTTCGCCCTGAAAATCGGGTGCAAATAGTGTGTGTGTGTGTTATACGCCAATACTTCAATTTTAGCTGCCTCGGAGGGGACAGGGAGGGGGGCAGGACGAGCGCCGTCAGATTACATACAGTGAGAATCTCCTGCTTACTTGGCGGCCTCTGTAATAGGAAGTCTCGTCTCTTGGGCCAGCATAGGACCACTGTTCTGTCTACCTTACTGGATTCTCACTGTTTGGAATCTGTCGGCGCTTGTCCCACCCCCCTCCCTGTCCCCTCAAGGCTGCAGATGGGCATCAATCAGGCTGCACTGATGGCAATGGTGAGGCTGCTGCATTGATGGCAATGGTGAGACTGCTGCATTGATGGCAATGGTGAGACTGCTGCATTGATGGCAATGGTGAGGCTGCTGCATTGATGGCAATGGTGAGGCTGCTGCATTGATGGCAATGGTAAGACTGCTGCATTGATGGCAATGGTGAGACTGCTGCATTGATGGCAATGGTGAGACTGCTGCATTGATGGCAATGGTGAGACTGCAGCATTGATGGCAATGGTGAGGCTGCTGCATTGATGGCAATGGTGAGGCTGCTGCATTGATGGCAATGGTGAGGCTGCTGCATTGATGGCAATGGTGAGGCTGCTGCATTGAGGCAATGGTGAGGCTGCTGCATTGATGGCAATGGTGAGGCTGCTGCATTGATGGCAATGGTGAGACTGCTGCATTGATGGCAACGGTGAGGCTGCTGCATTGATGGCAACAGTGAGACTGCTGCATTGATGGCAGTGGTGAGGCTGCTGCATTGATGGCAGTGGTGAGGCTGCTGCATTGATGGCAATTGAGAGGCTGCTGCATTGATGGCAACGGTGAGGCTGCTGCATTGAGGCAATGATGAGGCTACTGCATGGATGGCAATGATGAGGCTGCTGCATTGATGGCAATGCTGAGGCTGCTGCATTGAGGCAATGGTGAGGCTACAGCATTGATGGCACTTTTGAGGTTGCAGATGGGCATTGATGGCAATGGTGAAGCTGCAGATGGGCACTGACCCTTATTTTGCTTCAAAGTTCCTTATTTAAAAAAAAAAAAGTTTTTTTTCCTGAAACTTCCCTCTTAAAATGAATATGCGTGTTATACACCTGTGCGTGTTATACACCGATAAATACGGGTATTTATTTTATCTATTACAGGTATTTATATAGCGCAAACAATTTGCACAGCGCTTTCCATATACAGGTGATACTCGAAATATCGTGCAAAAGTTCATTTATTTCACTAATGCAACTTGAAAGGTGAAACTAATATATGAGAGAGACTCATTAGATGCAAAGCAAGATAGTTCAAGCCGTGATTTGTCATAATTGTGATGATTATGGCTTACAGCTCATGAAAACCCCAAATCCACAATCTCAGAAAACTAGAATATTGTGAAAAGGTGGAATATTCTAGGCTCAAAGTGTCCCACTCTAATCAACTAATTAAGCCATAACACCTGCAAAGGGTTCCCGAGCCTTTTAAATGGTCTCTCAGCCTGGTTCAGTAGGAATCACAATCATGGGAAAGACTGCTGACCTGACAGTTGTGCAGAAAACCATCATTGACACCCTCCATAAGGAGAGAAAGCCTCAAAAGGTAATTGCAAAAGAAGTTGGATGTTCCCAAAGTGCTGTATCAAAGCACATTAATAGAAAGTTATGTGGAAGGGAAAAGTGTGGAAGAAAAAGGTGCACAAGCAGCAGGGATGACCGCAGCCTGGAGAGGATTGTCAGGAAAAGGCCATTCAAAAGTGTTGGTGGACTTTCACAAGGAGTGGACTGAGGCTGGAGGCATCAAGAGCCACCACACAAAGACAGATCCTGGACATGGGCTTCAAATGTCGTATTCCTCTTGTCAAGCCACTCCTGAACAACAAACAACGTCAGAAGCGTCTTACCTGGGCTAAAGGAAAACAGACCTGGTCTGTTGCTCGGTGGTCCAAAGTCCTCTTTTCTGATCAGAGCAAATTTTGCATCTCATTTGGAAACCAAGGACCCAGTGTATGGAGGAAGAATGGAGAGGCACACACTGCAAGATGTGGGGAGCCATGTCATCTGCTGGTGTTGGTCCACTGTGCTTCATTAAGTCAAGGGTCAACGCAGAGGTCTACCAGGAGATTTTGGAGCACTTCATGCTTCCTTCCGGAGACGAGCTCTGTGGGGATGCTGACTTCATTTTCCAGCAGGACTTGGCGCCTGCCCACACTGCCGAAAGCACCAAGACCTGGTTCAGTGGCCGTGGGATTACTGTGCTTGATTGGCCAGCAAACTCGCCTGACCTGAACCCCATAGAGAATCTATGGGGCATTGCCAAGAGAAAGATGAGAGACATGAGACCGAACAATGCAGAAGAGCTGAAGGCCACCATTGAAGCATCCTGGTGTTCCATAACACCTCAACAGTGCCACAGGCTGATAGCTTCCATGCCACGCCGCATTGAGGCAGTAATTACTGCAAAAGGGGCCCAAACCAAGTACTGAGTACATATGCATGTTTATACTTTTCAGAGGTTTGATATTGTTCTATGTACAATCCTTGTTTTATTGATTGCATGTAATCTAATTTTCTGAGATTGTGGATTTGGGGTTTTCATGAGCTATAATCATCACAATTATGACAAATCACGACTTGAACTCTCTTGCTTTGCATATAATAAGTCTATCTCATATATTAGTTTCACCTTTTAAGTTGCATTAGTAAAATAAATGAACTTTTGCACGATATTCTAATTTTTCGAGTATCACCTGTAGATCAGTGGTCTCCAAACGGTGGCCCTTTGTTTTCCTTTATCCGGCTCTTGGGGCATTATCCCTCCACTGATACAAACAATGAGGCCCTATTCCTTCCACTGACACCAACAATGGGGCACTATTCTTCCCACTGACACCAAGGATGGGGCATAATTCCTCCCACTGACATCAATGTCGGGGGAACTATTCCTCCCACTGACACCAACGATGGGGCATAATTCCTCCCACTGACACCAACGATGGGGCATAATTCCTCCCACTGACACCAATGATGGGGCACTAGTCCTCCCACTGACACAAATGATGGAGCACTATTGCTTCCACTGACACAGATGATGGGGCATAATTTCTCCCACTGACACCAATGATGGGGCATAATTTCTCCCACTGACACCAATGATGGGGGCACTATTACTTCCACTAACACCAATAACGGGGCATAATTCCTCCCACTGACACCAATGATGGGGCACTAGTCCTCCCACTGACTCAAATGATATGGCACTAGTCCTCCCACTGACACCAATGATGGGGCACTATAATTCCCACTAACACCAAAGATGGGACACTATTCTTTCCACTGACACCAATGATGGGACACTATTGCATCTACTGTTTCAGGAGCGTATGCGCTCCTGCTCCATCATAGCTGCTGCTTCCAGTATCAACTGATGTCACACACACACACATACAAACAATGTGGCCCTATTCCTTCCACTGACACCAACAATGGAACCTTATTCTTCCCACTGACAACAACGATGGGGCACTTTTCTTCCCACTGACACCAATGATGGGGCATAATTTCTCCCACTGACACCAATGATGGGGGCACTATTACTTCCACTGACACCAATAACGGGGCATAATTCCTCCCACTGACACCAATGATGGGGCACTAGTCCTCCCACTGACTCAAATGATATGGCACTAGTCCTCCCACTGACACCAATGATGGGGCACTATAATTCCCACTAACACCAAAGATGGGACACTATTCTTTCCACTGACACCAATGATGGGACACTATTGCATCTACTGTTTCAGGAGCGTATGCGCTCCTGCTCCATCATAGCTGCTGCTTCCAGTATCAACTGATGTCACACACACACACATACAAACAATGTGGCCCTATTCCTTCCACTGACACCAACAATGGAACCTTATTCTTCCCACTGACAACAACGATGGGGCACTTTTCTTCCCACTGACACCAATAATGGGGCATTATTCCTCCCACTAAGACCGACGATGGGATACTATTCCTTCTACTGTGTCAGGAGCTTATACGCTCCAGCTCCATCATTGCTGCTGGTTCCAGTATCCTGGTTTTGTCTGTGACATTCTCCTTGTCTGTCCATCCACCTGCACGGTGATTGATTGTGGCCAGACTCTGGGTGGAAACCAAACCTGATAGACAGTGAGGGAAAAAAGTATTTGATCCCCCTGCTGATTTTGTACGTTTGCCCACTGACAAAGAAATGATCAGTCTATAATTTTAATGGTAGTTTTTTTTAACAGTGAGAGACAGAATAACAACAAAAATATTCAGAAAAAAAGCATTTAAAAAAAGTTATAAATTGATTTGCATTTTAATGAGTGAAATAAGTATTTGATCCCCTATCAATCAGCGAGATTTCTGTCTCCCAGGTGTCTTCTATACAGGTAACGAGCTGAGGTTAGGAGCACTCCCTTAAAGGGAGTGCTCCTAATCTCAGCTTGTTACCTGTATAAAAGACACCTGTCCACAGAAGCAATCAATCAATCAGATTCCAATCTCTCCACCATGGCCAAGACCGAAGAGTTGTCCAAGGATGTCAGGGACAAGATTGTAGACCTACACGAGGATGGAATGGTCTACAAGACCATCGCCAAGCAGCTTGGTGAGAGGGTGACATCAGTTAGTGTAATGGAAGAAACACAAAATAATTGTCAATCTCCCTCGTTCTGGGGCTCCATGCAAAATTTCACCTTGTGGAGTTTCAATGATCATGAGGAGGAGGAGGAATCAACCCAGAACTACATGGGAGAATCTTGTCAATGATCTCAAGGCAGCTGGGACCATAGTCACCAAGAAAACAATTGGTAACACTACGCTGTGAAGGACTGAAATCCTGCAGCGCCCGCAATGTCCCCTTGCTCAAGAAAGCACATGTACAGGCCTGTCTGAAGTTTGCTAATGATCACCTGAATGATTCGGAGGAGAACTGGGTGAAAGTGTTGTGGTCAGATGAGACCAAAATGGAGCTCTTTGGCATCAACTCAACTCGTCTTGTTTGGAGGAGGAGGAATGCTGCCTATGACCCCAAGAACACCATCCCCACTGTCAAACATAAAGATGGAAACCTTATACTTTGAGGATGCTTTTCTGCTAAGGGGACAGGACAACTTCACCTCATCAAAGGGATGATGGACAGGGCCAAGTACCGTCAGACCTTGGGTGAGAACCTCCTTCCCTCAGCCATCATTGAAAATGCGACATGGATGGGTATTCCAGCATGACAATGGCCCAAAACGCACGGCCAAGGCGATAAAGGCGTGGCTCAAGAAGAAGCACATTAAGGTCCTGAAGCACATTAAGGTCCTACACAGTAACATATAGCAACTAATCAGTGTACAGTAACCTCTAGTGAGCCATCAGTGAGCAGTAAGGATGTGCAGTAACCTCTAGTAACCAATGGGTGCGCGGTAAATATGTGCAGCAGCCTTTAGCAACCAATGAGCGGCAAGGATGTGCAGTAACCTCTAGCAACCAATCAGTGAGCGGTAACGATGTGCATTAGTCTTTAGCAACCAATAAGTGAGCAGTAATAATGTGCAGTAACCTTTTTTAACCAATCAGTGAGCTGTAATAATGTGCAGTAACTTCTAGCAAACAATCAGTAAGCCTGGACCAGTCAGTGAGTGTGGACCATTTCTTAATGTTCACATTATTAAAGGTTGTTGAGATGTTTATGTTATTTTTTTGGGATGTTGGAGTATAAAGAGCGAAATTGATTGGGAGGGGGGGTGGAGGGGCAAGATAATGTTTACTCATTGTACAATTAATATTAAGGATGGCTCTGATTGTAGAGCTGCAGCCTATCAGTACCATGTGGTTTTTGACTGGGACTCTTCAATGAATGAAAACAAATAATCGCAAGCTGCTCCTATGTTCTTTATACATCAGTTTCCTTATTTAAGTGATCCTAACATCTGATAAAGGTATTTGACATTTTCTGACATTTTTAAATCCTGCGATGAAAACATGCACAGCAAACCATGTGTCACAATTACCGTCGCTATTCACATGTACCAGCTGTGAGAAAAGTTGTGAATCTTGTGTGGATTTCTGCATGAGTGACTTCTAAATGTGATCTGATCTTCATGTCACAATAAGAAATAAAGATAATCAATCACAGGAGCTTTCTTAAAACTCACTGCCATACTTAAATACACTTTCATAGAAAAAATACAGCAAACAAATTAAATTACATCCAAGTAGTTACACCCTCCCCACCAACACCCCCCCCCCAACCCTCCCCCCAAAAAATTAGCACACAAGTCAGGAGTGCCTACTATGAAAATATCTCTTGTGTTACACATGTTACATATTGCATTGTTGGAGAGAGAGCAATAATTATAGGGCTAATATTAGTTGCCAACTTTAATATTCAGTATCTCACAAAGTAAACTAAAGTAAAAAATTCCAAATTGGGCCCAAAGTGTCAATATTTTGTGTGGCCACCATTATTTTCCAGCACTGCCTTAACCCTCTTGGGCATGGAGTTCACCAGAGCTTCACAGGTTGCCACTGGAGATCTCTTCCACTTCTCCATGATGACATCACAGAGCTGGTGGATGTTAGACCTTGCGCTCCCCCACCTTCCGTTTGAGGATGCCCCACAGATGCTCAATAGGGTTTAGGTCTGGAGACATGCTTGGCCAGTCCATCACCTTTACCCTCAGCTTCTTTAGCAAGGCAGTGGTCGTCTTGGAGGTGTGTTTGGGGTGGTTATCATGTTGGAATACTGCCCTGCGGCCCTATCTCTGAAGGGAGGGGATCATTCTCTACTTCAGTATGTCACAGTACATGTTGGCATTCATGGTTCCCTCAATGAACTGTAGCTCCCCAGTGCCGACAGCACTCATGCAGCCCCAGACCATGACACTCCCACCACCATGCTTGACTGGTGTATAGGGGATACTCTGATATATATATATATATATATATATATATATATATATATATATGTACTCAGATGTATAGGGAGGACTCCAATCTATAGGGGGAGTACTTTAATGTATAGAAGGGTACTCCAATGTATAGGGGGGGGCTCTGATGTCTAGAGGGGGATATGATGTATGGGGCTGGCTCAGTTGTATAGAGGGGAACCCTGATGTATAGAGGGTACTATTATGTGTAGGGAGGACTGTGATGTATAGGAGTCACTCTGATGTATAGGGGGTACTCCTGATATTTAGAGGAAACTCTGATGCATGTGGGGTGGGGTGGGGGGCTGCCTCTGATGTAATGAGAGGATTCTATGATAGACATATTGGGGGGGCTTGTAATGTGAAGTTCATTTTATCCAGGTGGTTTTATGCATCACCCCAGTCTCAGGTTTCCCATTGATAAGTAACATTTACTTTGGGGGTGCCTCGATGTTTTGCGTTCTTTTAAAGGGTGTCATCATGACTGAAGATAGTTTGAGAACTATTAACCTGGAGCTTTATATAATAACGCCATATCTCACCATATGATGCTATATTTTGATACCACCGAGGATAATATTATTTCTATAGTCAGATATTCTTGTATTATCTCCTAATGTTGTCATAAACTTAAAAAAAGTTTGCAAAACTTAAAAAAAAAACAAAAAAAAACAATTAAATATAAAAGCTATTTATATGTTTCTTCAAAATGTCTTCACGGCCAAGGTACTTCTCCGGGAGCGAAGGAGTTACTCTCCATCTGGATGGAGACCAGGATGCTTAGCTTCACATACACACTGGAAATACGCTCTTCCCTGCAGAGACCAATTTCTTTTTCCATCACCTGTGGCTCTCTTTTTGGCAGCGGGTTTCAGCCGCCAATTGCTACCTCGGCTTCACACTGAACCTGCTGTAGCAATGCTGTGAGCTGGGATGGAGGTAATGACTTCCATAGTGCGGGAGAATGACTCGCCGAGCACGCCGGGCCTATCCATTGGCCTTAGTATGCGAAGTCCACTCGGCACAGATCTCCCGTGGGACGCTTCTACATGCCGAGATTTGCATGCTTGTCATCACCGGTCTCCATCATGGCGAGCAAAAGGGAAATTAGTCGTGGAAAATGACAAAAACGGGAGGGACGAGTCCCTGATTAGCCGAGAGCTCTAAGAACACCGGAGGGCTGACTCTCATTAGGAACTCCTCACTGCAAGAGATCATTATTTCTTATGTAACACAGAACTCCATATCCTTACTCTACTTCCATGGTGGTTTGGATTTCCTCCAATAGGTTCAAAAGTCTACTGATAGAACAATAGTCTTCTGCTCAAACAAGCCCCAAAAACCACAACTATACCCAAAAGTAATATACTGCAGATCACCAATCCTTAGATGTTGTGGCTGCAAAGGTTTTCTTTTTTTTCTAGTATATTTTTAACCAGTACAGAAAATACTGGTTAAGCCAATTAACTGGTAGGTTAATTGGCTTCTGTCCAAAATTGGCCCTAGTATATGAATGTGAGTTGGGGACCTTGGATTGTGGGCTCCTTGAGGGTAGGAACCGATGTGAGTGTGTGATGTATGTGTGTGGAGTGCTGCGTAAATTGACAGCGCTATATGGGTATATTAAATAAATAGGGACAATTGTAGACACGCAGCCACACTCACTCAGGTTGAACTAGATGTACTTGTGTCTTTATTCAACCTTACTAACCATGTAACTAATTATATGTAACTATGGTTGATCCTGCCAAAAATGTGGTGTCCTCATCCCTTCTTGTGAGGTGAACTGGAAGCATAAACTAATTTTATCTTCCTTCTGTGAACTACTAATCCCCCCCCCCCCCCATGTAATGGAAATGAACAAAGGCAGATACATTATATTATGAAAAGTATTGGGACGCCTGCCTTTACACGCACATTAACTTTAATGGCATCCCAGTCTTATGCCCCGTACACACGGTCGGATTTTCCGACGGAAAATGTGTGATAGGACCTTGTTGTCGGATATTCCGACCGTGTGTAGGCTCCATCACATATTTTCCATCGGATTTTCCGACACACAAAGTTTGAGAGCAGGATATAAAATTTTCCGACAACAAAATCCGTTGTCGGAAATTCCGATCGTGTGTACACAAATCCGAAGGACAAAGTGCCACGCATGCTCAGAATAAATAAAGAGATGAAAGCTATTGGCCACTGCCCCGTTTATAGTCCCAACGTACGTGTTTTACGTCACCGCGTTTAGAACGATCGGATTTTCCGACAACTTTGTGTGACCGTGTGTATGCAAGACAAGTTTGAGCCAACATCCGTCGGAAAAAATCCTAGGATTTTGTTGTCGGAATGTCCGAACAAAGTCCGACCGTGTGTACGGGGCATTAGTCCGTAGGGTTCAATATTGAGTTGGCCCACCCTTTGGAGCTGTAACAGCTTCAACTCTTCTGGGAAGGCTGTCCACAAGGTTTAGGAGTGTGTCTATGGGAATGTTTGACCATTCTTCCAGAAGCGCATTTGTGAGGTCAGGCACTGATGTTGGACGAGAAGGCCTGGCTCACATTCTCTGCTCTATTTAGTGCCAAAGGTGTTTTATCGGGTTGAGGTCAGGACTCTGTGCAGGCCAGTCAAGTTCCTCCACCCCAAACTCGCTCATCCATTTCTTTATGGACCTTGCTTTGTGCACTGGTGTGCAGTCATGTTGGAACAGGAAGGGGCCATCCCCAAACTGTTCCCACAAAGTTCGGAGCATGAAATTGTCCAAAATGTCTTGGTATGCTGACACCTGAAGAGTTTCCTTCACTGGAACTAAGGGGCCAAGCCCAACCCCTGAAAAACAACCCCACACCATAATCCCCCCTCCACCAAATGATTTGGACCAGTGCACAAAGCAAGGTCCATAATGGATGAGCCAGTTTGATGTGGAGGGGCTTGACTGGTCTGCACAGAGTCCTGACCTCAACCCGATAGAACACCTTTGGGATAAATTAGAGCGGAGACTGTGAGCTGGGCCTTCTCGTCCAACATCAGTGCCTGACCTCACAAATGCGCTTCTGGAGGAATGGTCAAACATTCCCATAGACACACTCCTAAACCTTGTGGACAGCCTTCCCAGAAGAGTTGAAGCTGTTATAACTGCAAAGGGTGGGCCAACTCAATATTGAACCCTACGGACTAAGACTGGGATGTCATTAAAGTTCATGTGTGTGTGTAAAGGCAAGCGTCCCAATACTTTTGACAATAAAATGTATGCTTAACAACTTGTCTACCGAGTTACATTTATGATAAACAAGGTGTTAAATCAAGCTCAAGGCGTCTACTGTAGCTGTGAGCTTGATACCGGCTGTAACAGCTGGCAAAGGGCTTTCTGATAAAAGTGATCCAGAAGACTCTAGACTAGAGCCTCCCAGTCATTATTATGGTGCTCTCCAAATGTGACGCCCCCCCATAAAGAGTACCTGTCACTTGCCCCTGCTATCACATGGGGGGGGGGGGGGTTGGGCTTGTTAGCTCACTTGTGATAGCAATAAAGTTTAAAAAAAAGTCTAACTAAAGGCAAAACATTTTTTTTTTTAGTTTTGGATAATGTGAAGAGGGATTAGAACCCCTGTCAGTTTATATTGCTGTCTGTGACCCCGTTAAGGAGATTCACCCTCTCTATTGTACTGTTCACCATTATCATTTGAAGTGAAAGTAAAAGAAAATCCCAACATTTTAGGTTGTCCCGAGAAAAGTAATAGAGGGGAAATTTTCTAATGGGGACACTAGTTCTGGTGACCTGGGGGGGTCCCCAAGGAATTCCCCTAATTTGTAGGGATTTCCTATGACTCTGTGTTTGCTATAGCCTCGTACATACGATCGGATTGTTGACCAACAAAACCGTGGACTTTTGACGGAAGGGCGTTGGCCCCAAACTTGTCTTGCATACAAACGGCCACACAATTGTCGGCCAACAAATACGAACGTATTGACGTACTACATGGTTTTTCAGCTCTTTAGCGCCACCCTTTGGGCTCCTTCTGCTAATTTTGTGTTAGAAGTTTGGTAAGTGTTGATTCGCACTTTTCATTTCGCACTTTTCACTCAGCGCTTTTTATTCTGCACTTTTCAGTTAGTTTCTGAACGGCCGTTCGTCAACCAGACATGATGCGGAATCAGAGGAGATAACGTGTTATGTATTATTGGCCTTGGAGTTATTGCTTTGACATTATTCTTTTGGTTGAATAATAATGATTTGATTTGGTATATTTTCTATATTTTTGGATGCATAGAATGCACTTTTTGGTTAAGTTCTATTGGCAGATAGCATGTCTAATTTTATTTGTTTTCTTTTTTTAATGCACAATAAAAGAATTGTGTAGAATAATACTTGGCTCTGTGTTTTACTTCAAATGACAGTTTGGGAGTCGGCAGTTACATTTAAAAAAAATACAATGTAAAATTAACAAGGGACACCAACATTTGATCGTAAAAACTCCGGGATAATGGTGTTGTGGTGCCCAAATTAAAAAAAAAAAAAAAAAAAGCATAATAATATTATTCTTGATATCACTAGAAAAAAAAAAAAAGATTTCAAAATCCGTTTGCAATAACTCCATCAGTATCTCCAGCAAAGCAGCTTCATTATTATCCCATTAAAGAAGAAGAGAATTGTGCGCTGCATTTGGAGATTTCATAATTCTCCATTACGGGACCGACCGCTTCTGGCTCGTCCTTGCTTCGGAGCATGCGTGTTTGTACTTTGGACTTTTGTCCGACGGACTTGTGTACGCACGCTCGGAAAATCCGACAACAGACATTTGTCCGCGGAAAATTTTAAAGCCTGCCATCCAACATCTGTCCGCGGAAAATCCGACAACAATTGTTCAATGAAGCGTACACACGGTCGGCTTTTCCGCCAATAGCCTGTCATTGAACATTTTCCGTCGGAAAATCCGATCGTGTGTACGGCGCTTATGGGACAGGAAGGAAAGGGGAAATCTCTGCAATGGGACACAGAGGGTGAAAATAAATTTTACAGGGGTTATAATAACCCTTCCTTAGAGCCCTTTCACACTGAGCTGCGTCCGTGTTAGGGCTAAAGCGCTGCTCATTTAGCGCTGTTTAAGCTGCGCTTTTCGGCTGCTAGCAGGGCGATTTTAACCCTAAAGAAAGGGTTAAATGCGCCTGTGTTGCGGCGCTTCCGAAGTGCTTTTCAGGTGCTTTGGAAGAGCTGCCCATTCATTTCAATGGGCAGGGCGTTTTGTGATGTATACAGCGCTCCCAAACCGCTCCAAAGAGGGAGCGCTGCAGCTGGTGAGAATGTGTGTAAGCCTGATAATCCGAGTGTTGTCTGTCAGATGAAAGTGCGGTCCCACCCATGCACGTTCCTGCCATGTTTTCTGGCCCTTTGGCAGACCCGATACTGGCATGGCTGGTGCCACCAGGCAGATGGGAAGGAGATCAGTGAGCAACTCACCCTCCTGCTAATGCCCTGGAAATGACATGTAAAATGCCACGTCCGGGTCCCAGGGTTGCCAACCTCCCGCAGCATTTTTTACTGACAAAACATGGGAAGTTTACTGGCGGAGCACATTTTTTTTTACTGGTAACCTGATAAATTACAGAACTCCTATTGAAAACTAACACAGTGAATATTTAGAACAGTATAAACATGATATTGAAACACTGACAATACCTATAACAAAGTAATTTGCTCGATTTACACTTAAGAAGTCAACACAGCATGAAATTATCAGCCCCTAATATTTACTGGCAGTTGTAAAAAAAATTACAGATTTTTACAAACTGTCAGTAAATTTACTGGCGGTTGGCAACCCTGCTGGGTCCTGGTGTCACTATACCCAAAAGCTAATGGAGCGTGATCTGCACTCCATTAAGTTCACTGGAGGGCAGCGGAGACATCAGGACCCCTGGTGTCTCATTAACCATTTGCTGACCACCCCGTAGCAGTTTTACTGCTACAGGGCGGAGGCTCTGTACAGAATCACATATATATATATATATATATATATATATATATATATATATATATATATATAGGTGATCCCGCACTTCCACCTGCAAGGGGAGCCTGCGTGCTGCTTCTGCCGTGATAATTTACATCGGAAGCCAATTTGCGGGTGCCGGGCACTTGATGTCCTCCGGCACCCGCCGATTGTCTGTAAACAAAACAGGACAGGGATCTGTCTATGTAAACAAGGCAGATCACCGTTCTGACGGGGGGGAGAGATGGATTCTGTGTTCCTACAAAGCAGGGACAAGGATCCATCTCTTCCCCTAGTAAAAGCAACACATACAGCACACAAAAACACTGGCTAGGCACACCTCCCAACATTTTGAGACGGAAACAAGGGACATCTATTAGCAAAAGTATGTAGGCATAGGACACACCCCCTGCCAATCCCACTTAAAGGAGAATTCTACAAAAAAATGATTAGTGCTTTCTTTTTTACCACTAGTATTCCTTTATATTAGCATTTGAAATTTACAAATGCAGCAATTTAGAAATTGGGTGAAAGGTTTAGCACTGGGAAACACTTTTTCAAGGATAAATAGTGCATTTTATATATAACTATATGGATCAGACCAAACTGAGGGACAAATGAGGAAGAATAAGGGACAGAGGGACTTTGTTGCAAATCAGGGACAGTCCCTCGAAATCAGGGATATTTGGGAGCTATGGGTTAGGCACACAGTTAACCCTTTGAACGCCCTAGATGTTTAACCCAGTGACAGTACATATTTTTAGCACTGATCAGTGTATTGGTGTCACTGGTTCCTGCAAAGTGTCAGTTAGCGTCCGATTGTTTGACGCAATATCGCAGTCCTGCTATAAGTCACTGACCGCCACCATTACTAGTACAAAAAATTTAAAAATTCCAGTATATATGCCATAGTTTGTAGATGCTGTAACATTCACATAAACCAATCAATATACGCTTATTGGGATATTTTGTTTTTTACCAAAAACATTTAGCAGGATACATATTTGCAAACATTTATGAAGAAACTTGATTTTTTTATATTTTTTATTGGATATGTTTTAAAGCAGAAAGTAAAAAATATTGCTTTTCTTTTCAAAATTGTCAGTCTTTTTTGGCTTATAGCGGAAAAAATAAATGCAGAGGTGATCAAATACCGCCAAAAAAAAAATATATATATATATATTTATGGGGAAAAAGTAAAGTTTAGTGAAAATGTTTTTTTTTTTTTTTTTTTTTAAAGAGCAAAAAATTAAAAAGTTTCGACCAAGCCCATAACCCCATTTAAAAAAATTGGATTCTCTAAGGCAGGAGTCTCCAAACTTTCTAAAAAAAGGGCCAGTTTATTGTCCTTCAGACTTTAGGGGGGCTGGACTGTGCCCAGTGGGAGTAAACAATATTCCATTGCTGGTGTCAGTGGGAGGAATTATGCCCGATCATTTGTGTCAGTGGGATGAATTATGCCCCATCATTGGTGTCAGTGAGCGGAATAGTGCTCCACCGTTGGTGTCAGTGGAAGGAATAATGTGTTATAGGAGGAGTCCTTTTAATTTCCCATTTAGAGGAGTGTATGCTCCCATGGTTCAGAGAAGCAGGATCTTCCATTCTATGGATAGTGTAGGACCCACTAATTCGGGGTACTTTGTCGCAGTAAGTGGGCTTAGCACTATATGACCATATTGTGTGACCAAACACTCGTATTTTCTGAATATGCTCAGGTGGTTTAAAATAGCCTTGCTGGAGTTAAATGTCATTTTTGTATGTGTGCGCTGTAACCTTTTTTTTTTCAGTGGAAGGAATAATGCCCCACCATTGGTGTCAGTGGAAGGAATAATGCCCCATCGTTGGTGTCAGTGGAAGGAATAATTTTTATGTATTTATTATTTATTTATTTCAGGTACTTATCTAGCGCCGTCAATTTACGCAGCGCTTTACATATACATTGTACATTCACATCAGTCCCTACACCCTCAAGGAGCTTACGATCTAAGGTCCCTAAACTCACATTCATACATACTAGGGACAATTTAGACAGGATCCAATTAACCTACCAGCATGTCTTTGAAGTGTGGGAGGAAACCGGAGTACCCGGAGGAAACCCACGCAGACACAGGGAGAACAAGCAAACTCCAGGCAGGTAGTGCCGTGGTTGGGATTCGAACCAGCGACCCTTCTTACTGCTAGGCGAGAGTGCTACCCACTACACCACTGTGCACATCGTTGGTGTCAGTGGAAGGAATAGTTCCCCATTGTTGGTGTCAGTGAGCCTAATAGTGCCCCATCGTTAGTGTCAGTGGAAGGCGCCGCTCCAGATGATGCCTTGATGACGGAACGCATAGGACGGAGCTTTTAGCGTCTTTGCGTCGCTTCCTGGCTTTAAACGTTTTAAACATACAGAGAGGATGTGAGTATGTTTTCAACTGTACAATCTCAATAAATCTTTTGGAAAACAGTATTATGCTATGGGAGCACCTTTTCTCTGCATGTGGGTGATACAGATGACTACCTAAAAGAGCAAAGCAAAAAACGGTTACTAAAGTAGTGCATATGGAAACTGCCACTCAGTGGCAAACACTGTGAAAGTGAAATACCTCTCTGAGGGGTGAATATTTCCAGTGAGTGCAATACCTTAGGGGGCTGTGATTATTATATTGTTCACCAAAGCACCGGTTGCTTTAATTAAGATTGCACTTTTTGTCACATTTATGAATGATCACATTGTAAGCTATTTAGCTGCATATAGTACGAGTCACTTTATTTATTTCAAGTTTGCACAATAGATGGTATAGTTTATATACAATCACTGGTTAGAGTGCGTCATTGGAGCACTCAGATACCTGGTATAGCATTGTTTATAAGAACAGTGCCACACCTACTGTTTCAGTCCGTTTAGTGGAAGGAGTAGTGCCCCATTGTTGGTGTTAGTGGAAGGAATTATGCCCCATCATTGGTGTCAGAAAGTGGAAAAGGTCCCAACCCTTTCCTCTTTCAAATACAAATAGGGATGGAGGCACATGGTTTCTTGTGCCTCATTTAAAGGCCCAAACCCTTCTCTCTATTGCATCATTGGTGTCAGTGGCAAGAAATATGCCCCATCATTGGTGTCAGTGGCAGGAATTCTGTCCCATTATTGGTGTCAGTGACAAGAATAATGCCTAAAGGGCAAATAAAGGGCCACATCCGGCCCCCGGGCCCAAGTTTGGAGACCACTGCTCTAGGGTGTCTGATTTCAGAAAATATATAATGTTTTGGGGGTTTTAATTAATCTTCAGGTCTCAAATGATTATTGAAACGTTTGCAAAAAATTTAAAAATAGCTCCGGCAACTAAAGAGTTATAATTTCTTGCACACTGCCCATAGTATTTTTATTTTTTAATTTATATCTATTTAAGTTTATAATTGTAATTTCATACCTGTTTTGTTACGTATAGTTAAAAAGTAAGATTAAAAAGGCGGCCTATACAGTGCCTTGCAAAAGTATTCACCTCCCTTGGTTTTTTACCTATTTTGTTACATTACAGCCTTTAGTTCAATGTTTTTTTAATCTGAATTATATGTGATGGATCAGAACAAAATAGTCTAAGTTGGTGAAATAAAATTAGAAAAATATATACATAAAACTATAAACTAAAACTAAAACTTCAACCCCTTTGTTATGAAGCCCATAAAAAGCTCTGGTGCAACCAATTACCTTCAGAAGTCACATAATTAGTGAATGGATTGTCCACCTTTGTGCAATCTAAGTGTCACATGACCTGTCATTACATATACACACCTTTTTGAAAGGCCCCAGAGGCTGCAACACCTGAGCAAGAGGCACCACTAACCAAACACTGCCATGAAGACCAAGGAACTCTCCAAACAGAGAGTCTCCAAACTCCTAAAAAGTAAGGGACAATGTTGTTGAGAAGTACAAGTCAGGGTTAGGTTATAAAAAAATATCCAAATCTTTGATGATCCCTAGGAGCACCATCAAATCTATCATAACCAAGTGAAAAGAACATGACACAACAGCAAACCTGCCAAAACTCACGGACCGGGCAAGGAGGGCATTAATCAGAGAGGCAGCACAGAGACCTAAGGTAACCCTGGAGGAGCTGCAGAGTTCCACAGCAGAGACTGGAGTATCTGTACATAGGATGACAATAAGCCGTACACTCCATAGAGTTGGGCTTTATGGCAGAGTAGCCAGAAGAAAGCCATTACTTTCAGAGAAAAACAAAATGGCACGTTTTGGGTTTGCGAAAAGGCATGTGGGAGACTCCCAAAATATATGGAGGAAGGTGCTCTGGTCTGATGAGACTAAAATTGAACTTTTTTGGCCATCAAAGAAAACACTATGAAAATGCTATGTCTGGTGCAAACCCAACACATCACCCAAAGAACACCATCCTCACAGTGAAACATGGTGGTGGCAGCATCATGCTGTGGAGATGTTTTTCAGCAGTCGGGACTGGGAAACTGGTCAGAGTTGAGGGAAAGATGGATGGTGCTAAATACAGGGATATTCTTGAGCAAAACCTGTACCACTCTGTGTGTGATTTGAGGCTAGGATGGAGGTTCACCTTCCAGCAGGACAATGACCCCAAACACACTGCTAAAGCAACACTTGAGTGGTTTAAGGGGAAACATGGAAATGTGTCGGAATGGCCTAGTCAAAGCCCAGACCTCAATCCAATAGAAAATCTGTGGTCAGACTTAGAGATTGCTGTTCACAAGTGCAAACCATCCAACTTGAAGGAGCCGGAGCAGTTTTGCAAGGAGGAATGGGCAAAAATCCCAGTGGTAAGATGTGGCAAGTTTATAGAGACTTATCCAAAGCGACTTAGAGCTGTGATAGCCGCAAAAGTTGGCTCTACAAAGTATTGACTTTAGGGGGGTGAATAGTTATGCACATTGACTTTTTCTGTTATTTTGTCCTATTTGTTGTTTGCTTCATAATAATAATAAAAAAAAAAAAAAAAAAAAAAATCTTAAAAGTTGTGGGCATGTTCTGTAAATGAAATGATGCAATTCCTCAAACAATCCATTTTAGTTCCAGGTTGTGAGGAAACAAAACACGAAGAATGCCAAGGGGGGTTAATACTTTTGCAAGGCACTGTATTTATGCAAGTGTAACTATGGCCATAGTGTTCCCTGAGGCTTCTGGGGGTTCCAGCAGCACAGCGGGGCCCCGGATCAGAAGGACACAATGATCCCTCCTCTTTGGTTGTGTAAAGGATTTTATTAGCATGTTTACTCTGAATATATAAAGACTTTCGGTGCATCAAAGACAGCTGAGAAATAATTAGATTGAAGCGGATGAACTGTATGTATAGTTCAGGCACTTGTACCAGATTGCTAATGAGCTATTAGCATGCGGCAGTGTTCATTGTCATATTTTATTTATTTGGATATATTTTACCTTTATGGTCCTTGGAGATATTGGTTTTACTATTGAACCCAGCCTATTATCAGTCACACCAATTTACTACATCCTTGTCTTGTTTGATAACTAAGATTTGAGTAAAATCTGGAGACTAGTTCAGGATATTTACGATTAAGAAAATGCTGATTTATAGCTAACCAAAAAAAAAAAGTGGGGGGACTTTCTAAGCGCAATCACATGTAACTTTTGTCTCCGAGCACACAACCAATAGGTATAAAATTGTCCAAGTTTTATTATACAGTACCTCACAAAAGTCAGTACACCCCTCACATTTTTGTAAATATTTTATTCTATCTTTTCATGTGACAACACTGAAGAAATGACACTTTGCTACAATGTAAAGTAGTGAGTGTACAGCTTGTATAACAGTGTAAATTTGCTGTCCCCTCAAAATAACTCAACACACAGCCATTAATGTCTAAACCGCTGGCAACAAAAGTGAGTACACCCCTAAGTGAAAATGTCCAAATTGGGCCCAAAGTGTCAATATTTTGTGTGGCCACCATTATTTTCCAGCACTGCCTTAACCCTCTTGGGCATGGAGATCACCAGAGCTTCACAGGTTACCCCTGGAGTCCTCTTCCATTCCTCCATGATGACATCACAGAGCTGATGGATGTTGGAGACCTTGCGCTACTCCACCTTCCGTTTGAGGATGCCCCACAGATGCTCAATAGGGTTTAGGTCTGGAGACATGCTTGGCCAGTCCATCACCTTTACACTCAGCTTCCTTAGCAAGGCAAAGGTCATCTTGGAGGTGTGTGTTGGGGTCGTTATCATGTTCAAATATGCTCTGCTTTAGTATGTCACAGTACATGTTGGCATTCATGGTTCCCTCAATGAACTGTAGCTCCCCAGTGCCAGCAGCATTCATGTAGCCCCAGACCATGACAATCCCACCACCATGCTTGTCTGTAGGCAAGACACACTTGTCTTTGTACTCATCACCTGGTTGCCGCCACACACGCTTGACACCATCTGAACCAAATACGTTTATCTTGGTCTCATCAGACCACAGGACATGGTTCCAGTAATCCATGTCCTTAGTCTGCTTGTCTTCAGCAAACTGTTTGCAGGCTTTCTTGTGCATCATCTTTAGAAGAGACTTCCTTCTGGGATGACAGCCAAGCAGACCAATTTGATGCAGTGTGCGGCATATGGTCTGAGCACTGACAGGCTGACCCCCCACCCCTTATGCTGGCAGCACTCATACGTCTATTTCCCAAAGACAACCTCTGGAGATGATGCTGAGCACGTGACCTCAACTTCTTTGGTCAACCATGGCGAGGCCTGTTCTGCCTGGAACCTGTCCTGTTAAACCAATATATGGTCTTGGCCACCGTGCTGCAGCTCAGTTTCAGGGTCTTGGCAATCTTCTTATAGCCTAGGCCATCTTTATGTAGAGCAACAATTCTTTTTTTCAGATCCTCAGAGAGTTCTTTGCCATGAGGTGCCATGTTGAACTTCCAGTGACCAGTATGAGAGAGTGAGAGCGATAACACCAAGTTTAACACACCTGCTCCCCATTCACACCTGAGACCTTGTAACACTAACGAGTCACATGACACCGGGGAGAGAAAATGGCTAATTGGGCCCAATTTGGACATTTTCACTTAGGGGTGTACTCACTTTTGCTGCCAGCGGTTTAGACATTAATGGCTGTGTGTTGAGTTATTTTGAGGGGACAGCAAATTTACACTGTTATACAAGCTGTACACTCACTACATTACATTGTAGCAAAGTGTCTTTTCTTCAGTGTTGTCACATGAAAAGATATAATAACAAATTTACAAAAATATGAGGGGTCTACTCATGTTTGTGAGATACTGTATAATCCATAAAAGATACAGTGCATCCTGAAAGTATTCACAGCGCTTCACTTTTTCCACATTTTGTTATGTCACAGCCTTATTCCAAAATGGATTAAATTCATTATTTTCCTCAAAATTCTACAAACAATACCCCATAATGACAACGTGAAAGAAGTTTGTTTGAAATCTTTGCATGCGCGCCCCAGACCTGAAAGTGTCAGATCGCGACCGTCCTGTTGCAATATATCTGCGGTGCGGCCGTCGGGAAGGTTAATGACGGTTGGGGTAAGGGAGAATGGGATGCCCACTTGATTGAAGCACAATGTATACAGGACTCAACCTACATACACTCTCTGTATATACACCTCCACACTTCATCTCCAGTACAACTCTTGCTTGCAGACTATCTCTCCCTAACACCTCCAGCACATCACTTTCTTGCACTTCCAGGACCAGCTAGCACTGATTTGCAGGCCTTGACACTGGCTCAGCCAGGCCTAAATTGAATGCCCTTTGCAGGCAGGGACCGCGGGTCCCTTTGGCATAGCAGAAAAATTTTGAAAGTCTCAGTTCTAGCTGTCTTCATGGCTACTGCTCCCAGTACTACCTCTTCAGGTCCTGCCAACCCACCTGGCTGCAGCTGCCCCTCTCCAATGCCCCTGCCACCACTGTCCACTCCGCTGGCTCTGCACCCATCCCAGACTGCAATCTCCCAGTCCTCTCAGGCGTGCCTCCCCGGTCCTCTCCTGACTGTGTGTCACTCACCAGCCCTCTTGGGTGCGACCAGTGGTTCTTCTCCTGCAGACTTTGCCTGGCAGTGCTCTCCCGCTGTCCTCTCCTTGCTTCAGTACCACCTGTCCAGGACATCTCCGTGTGTCGTAAGAAGGTAAGAAGGTTCCTGACCACACCCAAGCCCAAGGCCCAAGGCCACCCCCCCGACAGGGGAACACCCTCGAAGAGCACTCCATCTCCAGCTTCCACCCAAACAACTCCTGCCCAACCTGGGCTGACCCTGGGTATTTAAGGAGGTCTGCCCACTGTCTATCCAAGTTGGGGATTGGTCACGGCTCCTCAAAACACCCCAAGCAGCTCCACCTGCCCACTCCTCCTTCCTTTCCAGAATAAGAAAGGAAAGAAGTGGGAGGTCTTGGTGATGCTGCCTGCTCTGCTCTGAGTCACTGCCAACCCAGGTCAAAACACACAGACACAAAACACACAGACCTGGCTGTCAGCCAAGCCTGACAAAAATTTACCTCTTCTACTAAAAAAAAAAAAAAAAACAACATTATCACTTCTAGCACACTAGAGGGTGGTACACTAAAAAGTATGACACATGAATAGATGGGATAGTCAGTTAGCCAGTACTTGACATGTTTCGCGGTTGAACCGCTTCCTCAGGATTCAAAATGGGAGGATATCAATCTTATAAGAAAACATATATAATTAAGGAGATTGAATCTGTTTGCAAACAGTACAAGATACTAGATACAATCTTATCAGTAGCGATAATCGCTTCAGTGCTTATCCTGGGTATCAAAAACACCACAGATGGAAAACAAACCCTTTATGGGTTTTGCCTTTCATTTCTATTTTAAACGGAATGGGTTGTTTCACAAGGTAAACGTTTACAATCACTTTAATGAATGGACTTCATTTTCTGAGAAACTGATACATCTTTGATTTTATAAGAGCAACATATTTTTTGATACTACCTATTGATTTTTAATCACGGATATATAAGTGATTACAAACAACACAGAGACAAGAAGTTACAATTCATTTTGTTCAATTATTGTACATTTTTATTAGGAGCGCTGTTACTTAACAGTTTGGTCCGGAGTATCACAAGGGGATAATGTTGTAACAGCTGCTGGGAGAGATTTTAGTTTGTGTTTTCACTATTAGTTCGGATAATTGGCATTCTTTAAGCCCAGGTGCTACTTCTTATAATTCATATTCCCTATGCTGCCTGTCTAGTATTCTGAATAATGAGAACATGTACTAGCAGACTGAGATGGATTTAACTAACAAATTAAAGCGTAACTAAATCCGAAAAAACATTTTTAATATATTCACTTTACCCCTGGAACATTTACCCCCCCTTAATGACCAGTCCTGCGTTAATTTAACTGACAATTGCGCGGCCATGCAAGGCTGTACATAAATTTAATTTATGTCCTTTGTTTTTTTTGGTGCTATTTGATCACCTCTGTGTTTTTTTTATTTTTTGCTCTATAAACAAAGAAAGACTGACAATTTAAAAAAAAAAAAAAAAAAAAAACTATTTTTTTTAACTTTTTGCTAAAAAAACATATCCAATAAAAAAAGATTAAAAAAAAATCTAATTTCTTTATAAATTTAGGCCAATATGTAATCTGCTACATATTTTTGGTAAAAACAATCCCAATAAGCGTATATTGATTGGTTTCTGCAAAAGTTATACTGGAATATTTTTTTTCTTTTTACTAGTAATGGCAGCGATCATCAACTTATAGCAGGACTGCGATATTGCGGTAGACAATCTGACACTGTCTTGAGCTGGCTACATTCACTCCTCCACTGTATCTATGGATGAGCAATGTAGCTACCCTTGGACAGCATTGTCAATCAGTGGAGAGCGTAGTGTTAGGTAGCAGATTTAGATAGACTTGACTAGCAAAATAAAGCTGAACTCGAGCTAACGATTTTTAAGCACATACAAAAACAGTTAATTTTTTGGGATAAAGGTTTTACATAAATAAATAAAAGCTGACCATTGCAAGCACCCAGTGGCGGCCCGTCCATTAGCGGCACCCAGGTGCCGCCCCCTCTATTCATGGCCGCCACATTCTAATTGATGCTCTATGATTCACGACCGCTAACCCTTATTTATGCGTACGGCCCCTTTCAGGACGCCGGGCACATGAATTACAGCGGCGGGTTTTTTGTTTTTTTTAAGCACCTGATTAGAGCCAGTGGCTCTAATAGGCTTCAAAATAGGGTGGGCTCATGGCGCAGAGCATTGGGCCAGGAGCCCACCCAGGTTTTAGAACTGCAAATTAATATTCACTGTTGCAACACTGATCCTCCTCCTGGCCAATCGGGTCTGATACCCGTCACCTGATTGCCTGAAAGGACAGGCGGTCCTATTGGATGCCTAGGAGGAGGGGAGGAGACGCATGGCGGAAGCGAGATGAAGAAGACACAGGAGCTGCTGCCCAAAGCCCGCTGCGGAATGATGTCCGCCGATGCCCTGATCCCCGCTGATGCCCCGATGTGCTCACGATGCCCAATCCCCGCCGCTGCCCGATGTGCTCATCACTGCCAAATCCCCGCCGCTGCCCGATGTGCTCACCACTGCCAAATCCCCGCCGCTGCCCGATGTGCTAACCACTGCCCAATCCCCGTCGCTGCCCGATGTGCTCACCACTGCCCGATCCCCGCCACTGCCCGATGTGCTCACCACTGCCCGATCCCCGCCACTGCCCGATGTGCTCACCACTGCCCAATCCCCGAAGCTGCCCGATGTGCTCACCACTGCCCGATCCCCGCCACTGCCCGATGTGCTCACCACTGCCCGATCCCCGCCACTGCCCGATGTGCTCAACACTGCCAAATCCCCGCCGCTGCCCGATGTGCTAACCACTGCCCAATCCCCGCCACTGCCCGATGTGCTAACCACTGCCCGATCCCCGCCGCTGCCCGATGTGCTCACCACTGCCCGATCCCCGCCACTGCCCGATGTGCTCACCACTGCCCGATCCCCGCCACTGCCCGATGTACTCACCACTGCCTGATCCCCGCCACTGCCCGATGTGCTCACCACTGCCCGATCCCTGCCGCTGCCCGATGTGCTCACCACTGCCCGATCCCCGCTGATGCCCAATGTGCTAACCACTGCCCAATCCCCGCCACTGCCCGATGTGCTAACCACTGCCCAATCCCCGCCACTGCCCGATGTGCTCACCACTGCCCAATCCCCGCCACTGCCCGATGTGCTCACCACTGCCCAATCCCTGCCGCTGCCCGATGTGCTAACCACTGCCCAATCCCCGCCTCTGCCCGATGTGCTAACCACTGCCCAATCCCCGACGCTGCCCGATGTGCTCACCACTGCCTGATCCCCGCCGCTGCCCGATGTGCTCACCACTGCCTGATCCCCGCCGCTGCCCCATGTGCTCACCACTGCCCAATCCCCGCCGCTACCCGATGTGCCCACCACTGCCCGATCCCCGCCGCTGCCCCATGTGCTCACCACTGCCTGATCCCTGCCGCTGCCCGATGTGCCCACTGCCTAGATGGGTTAAGTGCTGGTGGACCGGCAGACAGCGAGGGGGGGCTGTGGTTATTTGCCACCCCCCCCAAACAAAAAAACACCAGCCGCCACTGCAAGCACCCCTGTCAGTGGTAAATAGTCTGTCCCAACTCTCTAACTGGCACTTTTGCTGGACAGCTTGGTCTGTTAAAAGAAATTGAAAAATAACAGACTTAATGGATGGATCACCAGGTGAAAATAAAGAAAAAAAATTAAATGAATGCAGCCACCACATCTAAGGATTAGTAAACTACAATATACTACTTTTTTTGTTTTTAGGTTTATTACTGTTGAATGCATTTAACATTACAAAACATGTGCACGTTCTTTCCTGAAATGTTATACAATAAAATATTGACTTAACCTTTGCAAAAATGCTCCACGTCTAGTATTATGTTGCTGTGTATACTATGTAAGTTTACAGTAAGTAGCCTAATCTGTAATGTAACATCATTTTTGTTACACACAGTCAGTGTTCCCCAGCTTCCAATGCCAGTGGATTCCCATCTCACAAGATCAGGCCGTACGTGTTTGCTGCTCCTGTGTCTGAGTGTTATGTGACATGAGGTTGGATAAGGACATTTTGACCTTGTGGGGGGCTGTGGGAGAGGAAGGGGGGGGGGAGGTGAGAATGAGAGACGTGACAGCTGAGAGCCGGGGCTAAGCTTCACTTAAAGGAACATTCTCACTTCTCAGGATGAACTTGTGCACAGAGCTGAATTATCGAGTATCCGATGCCTACAGTCAGACGACAACCAATCTAAAGTTTATTGCATGAATATAAAAGCCCAACTCCAGGAAATAAGAAAATTCCACTTTGCAGTAGGGTGGCGCCCATAGGCGTGCGCATAAGGTGTGCCAGGTGTGCCTGGGCACACCCTAATCACCCTGTGTGGGCAGATTCCCCCTGTTATTTCAGAAACCCCTGATATTTCAGCAAAGCCCCCTAAGGGAGCTCCTAGAAAATGTGTAAAAAAAAAAAAAATAATATAAAATAATACAAATAAAAATTACTGACACCATCCACTGCTCTACTGACACCAATCTCTTCCCTACTGACACCATCCACTGCTCTACTGACACCATTCACTACCCTCCTGACACCATCCACTGCCGTACTAACACCGTCCACTGCCCTCCTGACACCATCCACTGCCGTACTAACACCATCCACTGCCCTGCTGACACCATTCACTGCCCTACTGACACCGTTCACTGCCCTACTCACACTGTCCACTGCCCTACTGACACCATCCACTGCCCTACTGACACTGTCCACTGCTCTACTGACACCGCCTATTGCTCTACTGACACCGTCCACTGCCCCACTGACACCATCCACTGCCCTACTGACACCATCCACTGCTCTACTGACACCATCCACTGTTCTACTGACACCATCCACTGCCCTACTGACACCATCCACTGCTCTACTGACACCATCCACTGTTCTACTGACACCATCCACTGCTCTACTGACACCGTCCACTGCCCTACTGACACCGTCCACTGCTCTACTGACACCGTCCACTGCCCTACTGACACTGTCCACTGCTCTACTGACACCGTTCTCTTTCCTACTGACACCATCCACTGCTCTACTGACACCGTCCACTGCTCTACTGACACTAATCTCTGCCCTACTGACACCGCCCATTGCTCTACTGACACCGTTCACTGCTCTACTGACACCATCCACTGCTCTACTGACATCATCCACTGCCCTACTGACACCATACACTGCTCTACTGACACCGTTCACTGCCCTACTGGCACTGTCCACTGCCCTACTGACACCATCCACTGCCCTACTGACATTGTCCACTGCCCTACTGACACTATCCACTGCTCTACTGACACTATCCACTGCTCCACTGACACCATCCACTGCCCTACTGACACCGTCCACTGCTCTACTGACACCATCCACTGCTCCACTGAAACCATCCACTGCTCTACTGACACTATCCACTGCTCCACTGACACCATCCACTGCTCTACTGACACCGTCCACTGCCCTACTGACACTGTCCACTGCTCTACTGACACCATCCACTGCCCTACTGACACCATCCACTGCTCTACTGCCACCATCCACTGCCCTACTGACACCGTTTATTGCCCTACTGACACCATCCACTGCTCTACTGACACCATCCACTGCTCTACTGACACCATCCACTGCCCTACTGACACCATTCATTGCTCTACTGACACCATCCACTGCCCTACTGACACCACCCACTGCTCTACTGACACCACCCACTGCTCTACTGACACTGTCCACTGCCCTACTGACACCATCCACTGCTCTACTGCCACCATCCACTGCCCTACTGACACCATTCATTGCTCTACTGACACCATCCACTGCTCTACTGACACCACCCACTGCTCTACTTACACAATCCTCTGCTCTACTGACACCATCCACTGCTCTACTGACACCATTCACTACCCTCCTGATACCATCCACTGCCCTTCTAACACCGTCCACTGCCCTACTGACACCATTCTCTGCCCTACTGACAACGTCCACTGCTCTACTGACACCATTCACTACCCTCCTGACACCATCCACTGCCCTACTAACACCGTCCACTGCTCTACTGACACTGTCCACTGTTCTACTGACACTGTCCACTGCTCTACTGACACCGTCCACTGTTCTACTGACACTGTCCACTGCTCTACTGACACTGTCCACTGCTCTACTGACCCCGTCCACTGCCCTACTGACACCGTCCACTGCTCTACTGACACTATCCACTGCCCTACCTACACTGTCCACTGCTCTACTGACACCGTCCTCTGCCCTAGTGACACTGTCCACGGCCCTACTGACACTGTCCACTGCTCTACTGACACCGTCCACTGCCCTACTGACGCCATCCACTGCTCTACTGTCACCATCCACTGCCCTACTGACACCATTCATTACTCTACTGACACCATCCACTGCCCTACTGACACCATCCACTGCTCTACTGACACCACCCACTGCTCTACTGACACTGTCCACTGCCCTACTGACACTATCCACTGCTCTACTGACACCGTCCACTGCCCTCCTGACAACATCCACTGTTCTACTGACACCGTCCACTGCCCTACTGACACTGTCCACTGCCCTACTGACACTGTCCACTGCCCTACTGACACTGTCCTCTGCCCTAGTGACACTGTCCACTGCCCTACTTACATCGTCCACTGCTCTACTGACACTAATCTCTGCCCTAGTGACACTGTCCATTGCTCTACTGACACCATCCACTGCTCTACTGACACCGTCCACTGCCCTACTGACACTGTCCACTGCTCTACTGACACCGTCCTCTGCCCTAGTGACACTGTCCACTGCCCTACTGACACCGTCCACTGCTCTACTAACACCATCCACTGCTCTACTGACACTAATCTCTGCCCGACTGACACCGTCCATTGCTCTACTGACACCGTCCACTGCTCTACTGACACTGTCCACTGCTCTGACACCGTCCACTGCCCTACTGACACTGTCCACTGCTCTACTGACACCGTCCTCTGCCCTAGTGACACTGTCCACTGCCCTACTGACACCGTCCACTGCTCTACTAACACCATCCACTGCTCTACTGACACTAATCTCTGCCCTAGTGACACTGTCCATTGCTCTACTGACACCATCCACTGCTCTACTGACACCGTCCACTGCCCTACTGACACTGTCCACTGCTCTACTGACACCGTCCTCTGCCCTAGTGACACTGTCCACTGCCCTACTGACACCGTCCACTGCTCTACTAACACCATCCACTGCTCTACTGACACTAATCTCTGCCCGACTGACACCGTCCATTGCTCTACTGACACCGTCCACTGCTCTACTGACACTGTCCACTGCTCTGACACCGTCCACTGCCCTACTGACACCATCCACTGCTCTACTGACACCGTTCACTGCCCTACTGACACTGTCCATTGTTCTACTGACACCGTCCACTGCTCTACTGACACCGTCCACTGCTCTACTGACACCGTCCACTGCCCTAATGACACTGTCCACTGCTCTACTGACACTGTCCTCTGCCCTACTGACACTGTCCACTTTCCTACTGACCCGTCCACTGCCCTACTGACACTGTCCACTGCTCTACTGACACTGTCCTCTGCCCTAGTGACACTGTCCACTGCCCTACTGACACCGTCCACTGCTCTACTGACACCATCCACTGCCCTACTGACGCCATCCACTGCTCTAAGGACACCGTCCACTGCCCTACTGACACTATCCACTGCTCTACTGACACCGTTCACTGCCCTCCTGACACCGTCCACTGCCCTCCTGACAACATCCACTGCTCTACTGACACCGTCCACTGCCCTACTGACACCGTCCACTGCCCTACTGACACCATCCTCTGCCCTAGTGACACTGTCCACTGCCCTACTGACATTGTCCACTGCTCTACTGACACCGTCCACTGCTCTACTGACACTAATCTCTGCCCTAGTGACACTGTCCATTGCTCTACTGACACCATCCACTGCTCTACTGACACCGTCCACTGCCCTACTGACACCATCCACTGCTCTACTGACACCATCCACTGCTCTACTGACATCATCCACTGCCCTACTGACACCATACACTGCTCTACTGACACCGTTCACTGCCCTACTGGCACTGTCCACTGCCCTATTGACACCATCCACTGCCCTACTGACATTGTCCACTGCCCTACTGACACTATCCACTGCTCTACTGACACTATCCACTGCTCCACTGACACCATCCACTGCCCTACTGACACCGTCCACTGCTCTACTGACACCGTCCACTGCCCTACTGACACCGTCCACTGCTCTACTGACACCATCCACTGCCCTACTGACACCATCCACTGCTCTACTGCCACCATCCACTGCCCTACTGACACCGTTTATTGCCCTACTGACACCATCCACTGCTCTACTTACACAATCCTCTGCTCTACTGACACCATCCACTGCTCTACTGCCACCATCCACTGCCCTACTGATACCATCCACTGCCCTTCTAACACCGTCCACTGCCCTACTGACACCATTCTCTGCCCTACTGACAACGTCCACTGCTCTACTGACACCATTCACTACCCTCCTGACACCATCCACTGCCCTACTAACACCGTCCACTGCTCTACTGACACCGTCCACTGTTCTACTGACACTGTCCACTGCTCTACTGACACCGTCCACTGTTCTACTGACACTGTCCACTGCTCTACTGACACTGTCCACTGCTCTACTGACACCGTCCACTGCCCTACTGACACCGTCCACTGCTCTACTGACACTATCCACTGCCCTACTGACACTGTCCACTGCTCTACTGACACCATCCTCTGCCCTAGTGACACTGTCCACTGCCCTACTGACACTGTCCACTGCTCTACTGACACTCGTCCACTGCCCTACTGACGCCATCCACTGCTCTACTGTCACCATCCACTGCTCTACTGACACCATCCACTGCCCTACTGACACCATCCACTGCTCTACTGACACCACCCACTGCTCTACTGACACTGTCCACTGCCCTACTGACACCGTCCATTGCCCTACTGACACTATCCACTGCTCTACTGACACCGTCCACTGCCCTCCTGACAACATCCACTGTTCTACTGACACCGTCCACTGCCCTACTGACACTGTCCACTGCCCTACTGACACTTTCCACTGCTCTACTGACACCGTCCTCTGCCCTAGTGACACTGTCCACTGCCCTACTTACATCGTCCACTGCTCTACTGACACTAATCTCTGCCCTAGTGACACTGTCCATTGCTCTACTGACACCATCCACTGCTCTACTGACACTGTCCACTGCCCTACTGACACTGTCCACTGCTCTACTGACACCGTCCTCTGCCCTAGTGACACTGTCCACTGCCCTACTGACACCGTCCACTGCTCTACTAACACCATCCACTGCTCTACTGACACTAATCTCTGCCCTACTGACACCGTCCATTGCTCTACTGACACCGTCCACTGCTCTACTGACACTGTCCACTGCTCTGACACCGTCCACTGCCCTACTGACACCATCCACTGCTCTACTGACACCGTTCACTGCCCTATTGACACTGTCCATTGTTCTACTGACACAGTCCACTGCTCTACTGACACCGTCCACTGCTCTACTGACACCGTCCACTGTCCTAATGACACTGTCCACTGCTCTACTGACACTGTCCTCTGCCCTACTGACACTGTCCACTTCCCTACTGACACTGTCCACTGCTGTACTGACACTGTCCTCTGCCCTAGTGACACTGTCCACTGCCCTACTGACACCGTCCACTGCTCTACTGACACCATCCACTGCCCTACTGACACCATCCACTGCCCTACTGACGCCATCCACTGCTCTACTGACACCGTCCACTGCCCTACTGACACTATCCACTGCTCTACTGACACCGTTCACTGCCCTCCTGACACTGTCCACTGCCCTCCTGACAACATCCACTGCTCTACTGACACCGTCCACTGCCCTACTGACACCGTCCACTGCCCTACTGACACTGTCCACTGCTCTACTGACACCGTCCACTGCTCTACTGACACTAATCTCTGCCCTAGTGACACTGTCCATTGCTCTACTGACACCATCCACTGCTCTACTGACACGGTCCACTGCCCTACTGACACTGTCCACTGCTCTACTGACACCATCCACTGCCCTAGTGACACTGTCCACTGCCCTACTGACACCGTCCACTGCTCTACTGACACTAATCTCTGCCCTACTGACACCATTCATTGCTCTACTGACACCGTCCACTGCTCTACTGACACCGTCCACTGCTCTACTGACACCGTCCACTGCCCTACTGACACCATCCACTGCTCTACTGACACCGTTCACTGCCCTACTGACACTGTCCATTGTTCTACTGACACCATTCACTGCTCTACTGACACCGTCCACTGCTCTACTGACACCGTCCACTGCCCTAATGACACTGTCCACTGCTCTACTGACACCGTCCTCTGCCCTACTGACACTGTCCACTTCCCTACTGACACCGTCCACTGCCCTACTGACACCATCCCCTGCTCTACTGACACCATCCACTGCCCTACTGACGCCATCCACTGCTCTACTGACACCGTTTTACTGCCCTACTGACACCATCCACTGCTCCACTGACACCATCCACTGCCCTACTGACACTGTCCACTGCCCTACTGACACATCCACTGCTCTACTGACACCATCCACTGCTCTACTGACACCGTCCACTGCTCTACTGACACCATCCACTGCCCTAACGACACCATCCCCTGCTCTACTGACACCATCCACTGCCCTACTGACACCATCCATTGCTCTACAGACACTATCCACTGCTCCACTGACACCGTCCACTGCTCTACTGACACTGTCCACTGCCCTACTGACACTGTCCACTGCCCTACTGACACCATCCACTGCTCTACTGACAGCGTCCACTGCCCTACTGACACTGTCCACTGCTCTACTGACACCATCCACTGCCCCTCTGACACCATCCACTGCTCTACTGCCACCATCCACTGCCCTACTGACACCATTCATTGCTCTACTGACACCATCCACTGCCCTACTGACACCATCCACTGCTCTGCTGACACTGTCCACTGCCCTACTGACACCATCCACTGCTCTACTGACACTATCCACTGCTCTACTGACACCGTCCACTGCCCTACTGACACCGTCCACTGCCCACCTGACAAAATCCACTGCTCTACTGACACCGTCCACTGCCCTACTGACACCATCCACTGCTCTACTGACACAATCCTCTGCTCTACTGACACCATCCACTGGTCTACTGACACCATTCACTACCCTCCTGACACCATCCACTGCCCTACTAACACCATCCACTGCCCTACTGACACCATTCTCTGCCCTACTGACAACGTCCACTGCTCTACTGACACCGTTCACTGTTCTACTGACACCGTCCACTGCTCTGCTGACACCGTTCACTGCCCTACTGACATTGTCCACTGCTCTACTGACACGTCCTCTGCTCTACTGACACTGAGTTTACAGCAACAAAAGTGAGTACACCCCAAATGAAAATGTCCAAATTGGGCCCAATTAGCCATTTTCCCTCCCCGGTGTCATGAAACTCGTTAGTGTTACAAGGTCTCAGGTGTGAATGGGGAGCAGGTGTGTTAAATTTGGTGTTATCACTCTCTCATACTGGTCACTGGGAGTTCAACATGGCACCTCATGGCAAAGAACTCTCTGAGGATCTGAAAAAAATAATTGTTGCTCTACATAAAGATGGCCTAGGCTATACAAGGATTGCCAAGACTCTGAAACTGAGCTGCAGCACAGTGGCCAAGACCATACAGCGTTTTAACAGGACAGGTTCCACTCAGAACAGGCATCGCCATGGTCGACCAAATAAGTTGTGTGAATGTGTTCAGCGTCATATCCAGAGGTTGTCTTTGGGAAATAGATGTATGAGTGCTGCCAGCATTGCTGCAGGGATTAAAGGGATGGAGGCCTGTCAGTACTCAAACCATACGCCGCACACTGCATTAAATTGGTCTGCATGGCTGTCGTTCCAGAAGGAAGCCTCTTCTAAAGATGATGCATAAGAAACCCCGCAAACAGTTTGCTGAAGACAAGCAGACTAAGGACATGGATTACTGGAACCATGTCCTGTGGTCTGATGAGACCAAGATAAACTTATTTGGTTCAGATGGTGTCAGGGGTGTGTGGCGGCAACCAGGTGAGGAGTACAAAGACAAGTGTGTCTTGCCTACAGTCCAGCATGGTGGTGGGAGTGTCATGGTCTGGGGCTGCATGAGTGCTGCCGGCACTGGGGAGCTACAGTTCATTGAGGGAACCATGAATGGCAACATGTAATGTGACATACTGAAGTCGAGCATGATCCCCTCCCTTTGGAGACTGGGCCGCAGGGCAGTATTCCAACATGATAACGACCCCAAACACACCTCCAAGATGACCACTGCCTTGCTAATATACATTCTGAAGCAGAGCATAATCCCCTCCCTTCGGAGACTGGGCCACAGGGCAGTATTCCAACATGGTAATGACCCCTAAACCCTATTGAGCATCTATGGGGCATCCTCAAATGGAAGGTGGAGGAGCACAAGGTCTCCAACATCCACCAGCTCAGTGATGTCGTCATGGAGGAGTGGAAGAGGACTCCAGTGGCAACCTGTGAAGCTCTGCTGAATGCCATGCCCAAGAGGGTTAGGGCAGTGCTGGAAAATATGGGTGGCCACACAAAATATTGACAATTTGGGCCATTTTTGGACATTTTCACTTAGGGGTGTACTCACTTTTGTTGCCAGCGGTTTAGACATTAATGGCTGTGTGTTGAGTTATTTTGAAGGGACAGCAAATTTACACTGTTATACAAGCTGTACACTCACTACTTTACATTGTAGCAAAGTGTAATTTCTTCAGTGTGGTCACATGAAAAGATATAATAAAATATTTACAAAAATGTGAGGGGTGTACTCACTTTTGTTTGATACTATAGGGGGATAGACATACAGACAGACAGATAGAATGGGTGGCACGCCGCTCTGGGAAAATACCCCTCTGAACAATATCCAGTCTATAGCCATGCATATGGCCGGTCTTCGCTTTTCCAGTTCATGTAGAATAATAATGCCTATATGAATGGTAATTATTTTCTGAGAAATGGAAACAGTGACAAACAACCATTCATACTGAGTCCCCTTCTCATTAAAGCAGCAATGGCCTTATGAATATGCAGATCATTAAGTGACATATCGCAGCTCCCGGATCTTAATGTAATTGATGTCACTTCACCTATAGAAATCCCTGCTCATTAATTGGCACACTTTCTCTGTTGTGTGTATTAAATGGCTTTTTCGTGCTCTTCATCCTACAGTCAGACCGCAGCTTTTCTTTTATGAGCTTGGACATTTTATTTCTTTCTTATTCATCATTATCATATTATGGTCGAGTCCTGGGAGGAGGTGCAGGCTACCATTGAACCCTTCATTAGACGCTGGATTATGGTAGAAAAACTAATATAAAGCCCCTGGATTGAATTGCTATCAACCAGCACCACATCCCATAAAGAAGAACAATTAATAAGCAATGAAATATTGTGACTTTGAAGATGCATTCCTCAAAAATAGAAGAACTTAGTTATAAGTAAAAAAAAAATCCATATCTCTTTATTGTTCAATATAAAAAATATTAAAGCATTCGACATGCAAAAATAAAAACCTCCCACCAGTCATACAGTGTAACATCTAATACATCAAGACACAAGTCATGCTTCCATATACCAACTCCCATATATTGCTAGGACTTTATTCATAGGACATGGTTCAGTTAAACCCATTTCGAAAGTAAGCTCCTTCAGGAACCTAGAGGTATTCCCATGCATAGTAGAGATATCTTGGGACAGGAAAGTGAAGGAGACCCAGTTGGACCAGTTGGCATATTGCTAGGGCTTCATTCATATGGCAGAGACATCTTATGTATGGGTCATATATTGAGAGTGATTCAGTTCAATGCGATTTAAAGTTAAGCTCCTTCAGGAACCCAATGGTATTCCCATGCATGGTGCAGATATGCAGGTATGGGTCATATATTGAATTTGGTTCAGTTCAACATGTTTTAGTGTCGATTAGTGACAGTGTGAATATGCAGATTAGATAGGATAAAAAAAAAGGTTCAGTTCAACGTGTTTTGCAGCTAAGCTTCTTCAGGAACCCAAAGGTGTTCTCATGCATGGTGGAGATATCTTGTACAGGAAAAAAAGGCGAACCAGTTGGACTAGTTGTTATATTGCTAGGACTTCATTAATATTGCACAGCCATCTTATGTATGGGTGATATATTGGGAGTAGTTAAGTTCAATGAGTTTCACAGTTAAGCTTCTTCGGGAAACCAGTGGTATTCCCATGCAAGGTGGGGGATTTCTTAAGACAGGAAAGTGAAGGAGATCCAGTTGGACCAGCTGGCATAATACTAGGGCTTTACTCATAAGGCGACAACATCTTATGTATGGGCCATATATTGAGAGTGGTTTAGTTCAATGTGTTTTGAAGTTAGGCTTCTTCAGGAACCCAAAGATGTTTTCATGCACGGTACAGATAGCCTGGGACAGGAAAATGATGGAGAACCAGTTGGACTAGTTGTAATACTGCTAGGAATTAATTCATATTGCATAGCCATCTTATGTATGGATCATATATTGAGAGTAGTTCAGTTCAACGCGTTTCAAAGTTAAGCTCCTTCAGGTATGCTCAGGATATTGAAGGAGAACCAGTTGGACCAGCTGGCATATTGCTAGGGTTTCATTTATATTGCAGAGACATCTTTAGGTATGGGTCATATATTTAAATTGGTTCATTTAAACGTGTTTCAGTGTCAATTAGCGTCAGTGTGTTATGAATATGCAGATTAGGTAGGATAAAAAAAAAGTTCAGTTCAATGTGTTTTGAAGTTAAGCTTCTTCAGAAACCCAAAGGTATTCTCATGCATGGTGGAGATATCTTGGGACAGGAAAAGGAAGGGGAACCAGTAGAACTAGTTATATTGCTAGGAATAAATCCATATTGCACAGCCATCTTATGTATTGAGAGTAGTTCTGTTAAATGAGTTTCACTGTTAAGCTTCTTCGGGAAACCAGAGGTATTCCCATGCAAGGTGGGGATTTCTTGGGACAGGAAAGTGAAGGAGAACCAGTTGGACCAGCTGGCATATTTCTAGGGCTTTATTCATATGACGGAGACATCCAGACATGTGCGGCTTGTTTCGTTATGATTTGAAATTCAGACAAATTTTCGTATTTTTGGAAATTCGGTTGTATCCGAATTACAATAGTACCACATTTAAACAAATCCGAAATAATAAAAAAAAAATCTGGATGAAATTCGAATTTGAATTGTTTTCGAATACTTTTCAAATTCAAATACTTTTCAAATTTGAATACTTTTCAAATTCGAATTTAAAAAGTTTTCGAACTTGAATAGTTTTCAAATTCGAATTGTTTTAGAATCCGAATGTTTTTCTCATTTCCAAAGCAAATAAAATAGAATAGAAAATAAGGGAATAGAGAAATAAGGGAATAGAATAGAAAAAAATAGATTAGAAAAGAATATAACAGAAAATAAAAGAATAGAATATAATAGAGTAAAACAGAACAAAATAGAACAGAAAATTAAAGAACAGAATAGACTTGAATATAACAGCAACAAATAAAATAGAATAGAATAACATAGAAAGAATATAAACATCTTCCGAAATTCAAATTTTAAATAGTATAAATTTGAATTCAATTACACAAGAAAATAATAGAATAGAAAAGAATAGATAAGAAAAAAATAGAATAGACTATAATAGAATAGAAAAGAATAGAATAAAAAAAAAATAGAAAGAATTTAACCATTTCCCAAAATTCAAATAGAATTAATTCGATTTTGAATAGACTAGAAAAGAATAGATTAGAATAGAAAATAACAGAATAGTATAGAAAAAACCAGAATAGAATAGAAAGAATATAACCATATTCCGAAATTCTAATTTCAAATACAATACATTTGAATTTGACTAGAATAGAATAGAATAGAAAATAATAGAATAGAAAAAATAATAGAATAGAAAAGACCAAAATAAACAAATAAAAAAAAATATAATTTAAAAAACAATTGAATAGAATAGATTAAACTAGAAAGAATATAACCATTACCCCAAATTCAAATAGAATTCATTCAAATTTGAATAGAATAGAATAGAAAAGAATAGATTAGATTAGGAAGATGGTTATATTCATTCTATTATATTATATTCTGTTGTTTTTTCTACACTATTTTGTTATTTTCTATTCTACTCTTTTTTATTCTATTCAAGTTCAAATTGATGCTATTTGAATTTTAGAAAATGGTTATATTATTTCTATTCTATTCTTATTTTAATTGCTATTCTTTTCTATTCTATTCGAATTTCAGAAAATGGTTATAATCTTTCTATTGTATTCAATTTTTTATTCCATTCCATTCCTATGTATTCTATTCCATTTTATTTTGTTTTTTTTTATTTTATATCCTATTTTGTTCTGTTTTACTCTATTATATTATATTATTTTATTTCCTGCTATATTCTTTTCTATCCTATTCTTTTTTTTCTATTTTATTCCTTTATATTCTATTCTATTTTATTCTCTTTGGAAATTGGAAAACTATTCGAATTCGAAAACTTTTCGAATCGATCCGAATTCGAAAAAATTCTAAAACAATTGAGTTCTGAAAACAAATTAAACAAATTTAACTAAACTTATTTATGTAAATAACAAATCGAAACGAAACTAAACAAATTTTTTTGTTTTGCACATGTCTAGAGACCTCCTATGTATGGGTCATATATTGAAAGTAGTTTAGTTCAACGTGTTTTGAAGTAAAGCTTCTTCAGAAACCCAGAGATATTCCCATGCATGGTGGAGATATCTTGGGACAGGAAAATGAAGGAGAACCAGTTGTTATATTGCTAGGAACTCATTCATATTGCATAGCCATCTTATGTATGGGTCTTATATTGAGAAGAGTTCAGATCAATACGTTTTGCAGTTAAGCTTCTTCAGGAACCCAGAGTTATTCTCATGCATTGTGGAGGTATCTTGGGACAGGAAAATGAAGGAGAACCAGTTGGACCACTTGTTAGAACTTCATTCATATGGCAGTGATATCTTATGTATGGGTCATATATTGAAAGTGGTTTAGTTCAACGTGTTTTGAAGTTAAGCTTCTTCAGGAACCCAGCGGTTTTCCCATGCATTGTGGAGATATCTTGGCACAGGAAAATCAAGGAGAACCAGTTGGACCACTTGCTAGAACTTCATTCATATGGCAGTGATATCCAATGTATGGGTCATATATTGAAAGTGGTTTAGTTCAACGTGTTTATATGTTAAGCTTCTTCAGGAACCCAGAGGTATTCTCATGCATTGTGGAGGTATCTTGGGACAGGAAAATGAAGGAGAACCAGTTGGACTACTTGTTAGAACTTCATTCATATGGCAGTGATATCTTATGTATGGGTCATATATTGAAAGTGGTTTAGTTCAACGTGTTTTGAAGTTAAGCTTCTTCAGGAACCCGGAGTTATTCTCATGCATGGTGGAGATATCTTGGGACAGGAAAATGAAGGAGAACCAGTTGGACCACTTGCTAGAACTTCATTCATATGGCAGTGATATCTTATGTATGGGTCATATATAGATTGTGGTTCAGTTCAACGCGTTTTACTGTTAAGCTTCTTTAGGATCCTGAAGCCCCGGAACTAAGCCCCCCTGCACCATCCCCTGTCCTTCCCAATGCATTCTGGGCATGCATGGTGGGTGTCGCCAGGTAGAGGAGAGGGAGACCAGCAAACATCCCTTACCATGTAAGAAACTATAAGTGACATGTATAACATCACTTCTGGTTTCTGCAGTTCATCTCCCCAGCGACAGCTGATCACGTGATGTAAACAGAGGATCGGTAATCATTTTTTTTTTCTTCTCATGCTGTCAGCGTGAGAAGAAAAAAAGCCGAACACTGGCTTCTGTTTGCAGGGACATCGGTCCCGAAGAGGAACAGCATGTTATGTGCCTGCCAGTGCCACAAATCAGTGCCAAAAATCTGTGCCCACCAATCAATGCCCACAGTGCCAACATTACTTAAGTGCCAGCAATCAGTGCCACCTATCAGTGCCCACAAGTGCCACCTATCAATGCCCACCAGTGGTGCCAATCAGTGCCTCATCAGTGCCACCTAGCAGTGCTGCCTATCAGTGTCACCTACCAGTGCCGATCAGTGCCTATCACTGCCACCCATCAGTGCACATCACTGCCACCCATCAGTGCCACCTATTAGTGCCCATCAGTGCCACCTATCAATGCCCTTCATTGCCACCCACCAGTGCCCACCAATGCCACCTATCAGTGCCCACCAGTGCTGCCTATTAGTGCCCATTAGTGCCGCCTTATCAGTTTCCATCAGTGTCGCCTTATCAGTGCCCATCAGTGCCCATCAGTGCAGCCTGTCGGTGCCCATCAGTGTAGCCTCATCAGCGTACATAAATGAAGGAGAAAAATTACCTGTTTGCAAAATGTATCAACAAAATATAAAACGGTTTTGTATTTTTTTTTTTAATTCGGTCTTTTTAAATTTTTTTAACAAAAAATAAAAACCGCAGAGGTGATCAAATACCACCAAAAGAAAGTTCTATTGGTGGGAAAAGAATGATAAAAATGTAATTTGGGTACAGTGTTGCATGACCGCGCAAGTGACAGCGCTAAAAGCTGAAAAATTGGTCTGGGCAGGAAGGGGGTTTAGTTGCCCAGTAAGCAAGGGGTTAACTGACAATTGCTCAGTCATGCGATGCCGTACCCAAATTTAATTTGTATAATTTTTTTTACACAAATAGAGCTTTCTTTTGTTGGTATTTGATCACCTCTGCGGTTTTTATTTTTAAAAGTGAAAAAAGAGTGAAAATTTTGAAAAAAAAAAAACATTTTTTTTTACTTTCTGCTATAAAACATGTCCAATAAAACATTTAAAAAGATTCAATTTCTTCATTAATTTTGGCCAAAATGTAGTCTGCTACGTGTTTTTGGTAAAACAATCCCAATAAGCGTAAATTGGTTTGCACAAATGTTATGGCCTCTACAAACTGATGATATATATATACTGGAATTTTTATTTCTTTTTATTCCTTTATACTAGCAATGGCAGTGATCAGCGACTACCGGGATTGTGATAGTATGGCGGGAAATCTGACACTAACTGACACTTTTGACACTTTGTGGGAACCAGCGACACTAATACAGTAATCAGTGCTAAAAATATGCACTGTCACTGCACTACAAGTTCCATGAGGCATTGCAAGGCTGACAGTTACAAGCATGACTCCCAAATGCAGAGGTATGATGGTAGTTCTGCAGCAGCTGGAGGGCCACATGTTGAGCACCCATGATATAGGGCGATGAAAGGGTTAACTGTGTGCCTAACAATGCTTGGTGCATTTACTGTGTGCTGTTTTTACAAATAGATGTGTCGATTTTTATCCCCTGCCTTGCAGGGAAACAGAAGCCGGCACATCACCGCTGTCAGGACAGAGCTGTGTGTTGTTTACATTCACAGAGCTCTGTCTAACCAGGCAATCATTGGCCGGGACCCGCTGATCGGCTTGTGCTGTGACTAATCAGAGCCAGACATGTGCAGAACAAAAACATTTGTTTCGTTTCGATTCGTTGTTTACATAACTTCATTTATTTTATTTTCGGAATTCGTTTTGTTTATTGTAATTTGATTCAAATTTTGCAAATTTGGTAAATTCGAATGGAAATCGAATTCCATTTAAATTTGAACTTATTCTATTCAAAATTCGAATTTTGGAAGATGGTTATATTCTTTCTATTTCATTCTATTGTTTTTTCTATTCTACTATATTCTTTTCTATTCTATTTTTTTATTTTCTATTCTATTCTTGTATTTTATATTCTATTCATTTCTATTTTAATTCTAATTTATTCTATTCAAATTCAAATTTATTCTATTCAAAATGTGAATTTCGGAAGATTGTAATATTCTTTCTATATTATTTTATTCTATTCTATTGTTTTTTCTATTCTATTCTATTCTATTCTAATCAATTATTTTATTTTCTATTCTATTCCATTCTTACCTATTCTATTTGAATTTGGATCTATTCTATTCAAATTTTGGAAGATTGTTATATTCTTTCTATTTTATTCTATAGTTTTTTTTCTATTCTATTTTATTCTTTTCTATTCTATTCTAATCTATTCTTTTCTATTCTACTCAAATTTATTCTGTTAAAATTTTGGGAATTGGTAATATTCTGTTCTTTTCTATGTTTTTTTCTATTCTATTCTATTCTATTCTTTTCTATTTCAATTTAAAATGATTTTATTGATTCAAATTTCAAAAGATGGTTATATTCTTTCTATTTTATTCTATTCTATTCCTTTATTTTCTATTCTATTATGTTCTGTTTTAGTCTATTATTTTCTATTCTATTCTTTTATTTTCTATTCTATTCTATTCTTTTATATTCTAGTCTATTATTTTCTATTCTATTCTATTCTATTCCTTTATTTTCTGTTCTATTTTATCCTATTCGGAAATTTGAATACAAATCGAATTAGAAAACTATTCTAATTGGAATCAAATTAAATTTCGTCCGAAATTTTGTTTCGTTATTTCAGATTCGTATAAATTTGTTGCTATTGTAATTTTGGAACTTCGGATACAAACCTATTTCTGAATAACGAAAAATCTGTCCACATTTCGATTCGGAACTAAACGGATTGCACATGTCTAATCA
The DNA here is from genome assembly GCF_042186555.1 of Aquarana catesbeiana. Lineage (NCBI taxonomy): Eukaryota > Metazoa > Chordata > Amphibia > Anura > Ranidae > Aquarana > Aquarana catesbeiana. The sequence goes on from NC_133326.1 coordinate 22,030,876, forward strand.
CAGCACTGCCAGGGCGGAGGTCACGCACGCATGCGCGCGCCCGCCCCCTACCCGGAAGAGCTGGATCACGTATTATATACATGATCAAAACAAACTCTCCCGTCCTCCCCCCTGGCATTTCCAGCCGCGGCCCTCAGTAAGTCAGATGATTAATTTAGCATTTATTTCCTGGAACCCACCTGCCCATAGCTCAGGCATGCAGGCAGGAGGGTGTGCTTAACTGAGAAAGCCCCTCCTTCCTTCATCCAGAGGAAAGAAAAAAAAAATGTCCACGAAGACTCTTGGGATGACATCATGTTGGCCTAGGCCAGAAACCAGGATGCAACTGAAGAAATGTAAAAAAAAAGTTTAAAACAAGTAATTATAATCTACCTTCCTATCTATTTACTAATACTAGCAGCATAAGGATTAAAAATAGTTCATGTTGATTGAGAGTTTAATTCCACTTTAATGCTCGCACAGTCTGACCCCGGTCTTTGGTTTTTTAGGAGCCGTATTTCCTGACTAGGCTGCTCTCCGATACAAAATAATGGAAAAAGAAACTCTGGCTGACTACTTCCGCTCACTCAGTACAACAATACCCCGTCTGGATTATATTAGAACTTGAGCTATACTGATAACTTTGTCCATCCATCAGGATCACACAATGCCTGACCTGAGACCACCAGGCGGACGTGTCCCATTCTGCAGTACATGGCCCCGGGCATTGTCTGTGATCAACTATCACTGTGCAGACACACTACAATACATGGGTGGAAAAAATGAACCAGAGAAGTCTATCACCAGATACTTTTATATATTTCTCCTTTCCTAGAACACCAGAAGACTTAAGGTGGTATTAAACCTGGAAAGACAAAAATGTATTATGTTACAGCTTACCAATCCTTAGTTTTAGTGGTTACTTTAGTTTTATTTTATTTTTTTTAGATTTTATTTCCTTCATTTTCACTTGGCGATCCAGCCAGTAAGTCTGTTATTTCTCAACTTCCTTGAAAGAGACGTAGCTGAGAGACTTACAGCCCTGATTTATGATGTATGTCCCTGGCAGTCAACTTAAAACCTTATCTGCTAAACAAGGGGCAGGGGTGTAGCAACAGAGGTTGCAGGAGTCGCAATTATGACCTGGTCCCATGATCCAGGGTGTCCGTTCGGCCTCCCCTGTACACCTAGATAGCAAGGGCGGCGGCATGTAGAAGAACCAATCCCCATCTACCTCCTGCAGCCGCTGAATGCCCGCTTCTTCTTCATTCCCTCCCACCGGCATTTAGCGGCTGCAGAAGGAAAATGGGGGGGGGATTGGTTTTTCTACATGCTGCCGCTGCCCCCCTATCCAGTTTTCTTCTGCTGCTCCCGGGCCCCCGGGGCTCCCTCCCACCCCATCCTTTCTTTAGGCTACAGTGCTCTCTCTCGCCCCCTTGCTTTTTCTGGGCTCCTCTCCTCTCTCCGGCCCCCGTGCTCTCACTGGGCCCCTGTGCTCTGTCCCATTCCCCCCTCACCCCCCCCCACAATGCTGCCGGGTTCACCCCTCCCCTCTCCCACCAGTTGCTGCGGGGGATACTGTCAGGATGGAGATTGGGGAATGTGTAATTTACTGGCCCCCTCCTTTTTTTAACGTACCGTACCAATCACTGATTCTGTTCATTCGTAACTGAAGCCTAGTAAACTGTGTTTACTAGACTTCAGTTTGTGAATGGATGGGAAGCTCTGTACAGAGCTATTCCTGTCCATTCATTCTGTGTAGCTGAGGCTGCAGAGATGGAGATTGAGGGCTGACTCACTAGCCCTGCTGGAAGTCTATTCCAAGCATCAACTACTCTTTCAGTAAAATAATACTTTCTAAGGTTGGTTTTGAACTTTCCTCCTACAAGTTTCAGGTCATGTCCCCGTGTTCTTAAATCTTTGCTTCATACTCTGCCCTCCTGAACCTTATTCATACTCTACATGTATGCAGGGCTGCTGATAAGCCATTACAACTGGCCCTATTGTACCTGGCCCGGCCAGCAGGGGGGCCCGGGCAATCTAACAGAAGAATGCATTCAAAATAGAAATAAAAATTCTCCAACAAGCACCCCTCCTGCAGCGGTGCACAGGGCCGATCTAGATGCAAAGTCCTCCCTTCCCTGCCTCTGGGTGTATGTTTATGGTCGTTGTCCTGCTGGAAGGTGAACCTCCGCCACAGTCTCAAGACTTTTGCTGCCAGGTTTTCTTCTAAGATTGCCCTGTATTTGGCCTCATCCATCTTCCCATCAACTCTGACCAGCTTCCCTGTCCCTGCTGAAGAAAAGCATCCCCACAACATGATGCTGCCACCACCATGTTTCACGGTGGGGATGGTGTGTTCAGGGTGATGTGCAGTGTTAGTTTTCCGCCACACATAGCGTGGCTTTCATGGCTTTACAATGGCTTTCTTCTTGCCTCTCTTCCAAAGAGGCCAGATTTGTGGAGAGCACGACTAGTAGTTGTCCTGTGGACAGATTCTCCCACTTGAGCTGTGGATCTCTGCAGCTCCTCCAGAGTTACCATGGGCCTCTTGGCTGTTTCTCTGATGAATGTTCTCCTTGCCCGGCCTGTCAGTTTAGGTGGACGGCCATGTCTTGGTAGGTTTGCAGTTGCGCTATACTCTTTCCATTTTCGGATGATGGATTGAACAGTGCTCCGTGAGATGTTCAAAGCTTGGGATATTTTTTTTATAACCTAACCCTGCTTTATACTTCTCCACAACTTTATCCCTGACCTGCCTGGTGTGTTCCTTGGCCTTCATAATGCTGTTAGTTCACTAAGGGCCTCTAACAAATCTATGAGGGCTTTACAGAACAGCTGTATTTATACTGAGATTAAATTACACACAGGTGGACTCTATTTAGTAATTAGGTGACTTCTGAAGGCAATTGGTTCCACTAGATTTTAGTTAGAGGTATCAGATTAAAGGAGGCTGAATACAAATGCACACCACACTTTTCACATATTTATTTGTAAAAAATTTTGAAAACCATTTATCGTTATCTTTTCCCATCACAATTATGTGCCACTTCGTGTTGGTCTATCACATAAAATCCCAATAAAATACATTTACGTTTTTGGTTGTAACATGACAAAATGTAGAAAATTTCAAGGGGTATGAATGCCTTTTCAAAGCACTGTATATATTAAAGTTAGTGTAATAATAGTAAAACAAAAGACATCCAAACACTAGCAAACAGCTAACATAAAGATATAAGTGAGCAATTAACTGAATGACATAATACCTAACTATAATACACTATATAAAAGATGAGGAACACAGGAAATACCAGGACTGGGATCAGGAACAAGGGAAGGCAAATATAGGGCATCAGGGTGCAGGATTCAGGGCAAGAACAAAATCAGGAGCAGGAACAGGTTACATGGCAACCAGCATCTGACTTAGCACAGCAAAGCAAAACAGTGATGCAAAGTGTATTAGCAGAGTACTAAATATCCTCCCAGCAACCAGCATCAGGTGAAGATTGGTTACTAGAAACTGCTGGCTGCTGTGAGACACTCACTGGTAAACATTGGAACTACAACTTTCCGCTCTGGGAAGCGCAATGCCACTAGCAGGTGATCCAGGTCCTGACAGGTAGCAGGAAAAAGAAGCCTGCAGTGGGTGTTCCTGCCAGTGGTGGCCCGTAATGCTTGTCGCAGGGGCACCGCCCCTCAATACATATGTCCGGCCCCCTAATCTACATGCGGACTCATGGATTCCAATGGGGTTCTTCTTTTTCTAGAAGCACGGGATTAGAGCCAGAGTCTCTAATAGGCTTAAAAAAAGGTTGGGCTCGGGGCACCCCGAGCCCACCCAGTTGTGTGACAATAGCGAATTGATATTCGCTATTGTCTTCCTGATTCTCCTCATGGCCAATCAGGACGCGGGTCGTGAGACCCGTCACCCGATTGGCCGAGAGGAGAAGCGATTCTATTGGTCACTGAGGAGGAGGAGATGCAGGTGAAGCCGCTGTGAAGCACCAGGAGGAGGAGACGCTGCCCGTCGCCTGCCACCCAGAGGAAGCGCTGTCCATGATCTAGATGGGGTAAGTGCGGGGCTGGTGACCAACTGACCGGGGGGGGGGGTTGGCAGTGAGTGGATAGTTTGCCGCCCAACCCCAAAAAATATACCACCAGCCGCCACTGGTTCCTGCATATCAATTTTACATATTCCAGGATCACTAGATTTCTGATACAAGGCTTAGGGTTGGGCTGGTGCATTATATGTATGAAGAATAAAGAACTGAACATGTAGGTTGTTCTTCCTCTATGTATATCAATGCTTTATTTTACATTTTAACTGGAGCGTACCTTTAAATCCCAACTCCAGGAATTAGTAAAAATCTACGCTGCAAGTGCCCCCCCCCCACACACACACACACACTGCAAGGGTTAAATGTTTGCTATGGTTGCACTCCTGCACCCTCCACATACAATATACAGCCAATATAAAGGAATAGTAGTGATAAAAAAGCACTTGTGGGTTTAACCAAACTTGTTTTTTTTTTACAATTCTCCTTTAAGGGGGCGTGGTAGGGGGTGTGTCCTATGCCTGCATACTTTTGCTCATTCCCATCTCAAAAAGTTAGGAGGTATGCAATATAGGGTAACAGTCCTGCATAAAATTGATGACATCAAGGCACTACCCACAGAATGGAGAGTGGGGGAGAATGCTGGAGCGGGGGGTAAGGTATGTAAAAATGCCTGTTACTGTACCCCCTAGATGTAAGGAGCCTTTAACCTTACAGAGTAAGGGGAGCCCCACTGCAAGAGTATTTTTTTCTAATTCTTGGAGTTGGCCTTTAATGATTTTTTGGCAATAGACCTTTGATAACAATAAGTTCTGCAGTTTCTAATTACATGAACATCAATAATGCTCCTGGTAGCATAAGACCATGTGATCTAGGCTTCCTAGGCTTTAGATCACATGACAAAGTTCAAAAACAAGATTGAGGTGCTTTGGTAAGGTTTACATGTACTTTGCACCCAGTTGATTCGCATGAAGTGAAAATTTGAATGATCTGTTCATTTATCGACATGATTTATCGACCTTTCAGTATGCTTTTTTTTTTTAACATTTACATATGAGTTGTGTTCTTCTATAAAAATAATTTTTAGGTATGATAAACTTTGCATTTGACATGTGGGCTGGTGGTGAAGGGAGGGGGGTGTCCACAAGAGTTTCCTGTTTTGTCGAGTTAAGTCGCTTCCATATTTCACAGTCCCAGTGTTGCTGGGCGAAAGTTGGCCGCTTCTTCACAGTGCCGGAAACTGTAGTGGACAGGCTGTGGTCTCTGCTTCCTTTGTGGGATAGCAATTATCATGAAGGGACTGAGGTCTGTGGGTAGAAGCTGTACAATATATATATTCTGAATGCATTGAAGTGATGGCCAGAAAAGGCAATGCGCCATCAAGACCTGCTATATAATGGCTATATTCGTAAATTTTTATTGTAATTGACAAAAACCCCACCAATATACAGTACTTACACTATAGGTGGCCAAGAAAGGTCTACTCGCATTTTACCTTTATGCTGATAGACCACAGATCTCCAGACACTGGAGGTCCACATTCATACCCAGCATTACAGACTGGACCACTGAGCTGAATCTAATTATGAGAATGGAAGAACTGATGGTTAAATTGCACAATAGGAAAGTATTCACTTTTTCCACATTGTGTTATGTTGCAGCCTTATTCCAAAATGGATTAAACTCATTATTTTCTTCAAAATTCTACAAACAATACCCCATAATGACAACGTGAAAGAAGTTTGGTTTGAAATCTTTGTAAATTTATAAAAAAAAAAAAAAATTTTTTTAAATCCCACGTACATAAGTATTCACAGCCTTTGCTCAATACTTTGTTGAAGCACCTTTGGCACAAATTACAGCCTCAGGTCTTTTTGAGTATGATGCTACAAGCTTGGCACACCTATTTTTGGGCAGTTTCTCCCACTCTTCTTTGCAGGACCTCTCAAGCTCCATCAGGTTGGATGGGGAGGGTCGGTGTACAGTCATTTTCAGATCTCTCCAGAGATGTTCAACCGGGTTCAAGTCTGGGCTCTGGCTGGGCCACTCAAGGACATTCATAGAGTTGTCCCGTAGCCACTCCTTTGTAATCTTGACTGTGTGCTTAGGGTAGTATTCCTGTTGGAAGATGAACCTTCACCCCAGTCTGAGGTCCAAAGTGGGTTTTCATCAAGGATGTCTCTGTAAATTGCTGCATTCATCTTTCCCTCAATCCTAACTAGTCTCCCAGTTCCTGCTGCTGAAAAACATCCCCACAGCACAATGCTGCCACCACCATGCTTCACAGTAGGGATAGTAGGTGATCAGCAGTGCCTGGTTTCCCCCAGATATGAAGCTTGCCATTCAGTTCAATCTTTGTTTCATCTGACCAGAGAATTTTGTTTCTCATGGTCTGAGTCCTTCAGGTGCCTTTTGGCAAACTCCAGGCGGGCTGTCATGTGCCTTTTACTGAGGAGTGGCTTCCGTCTTGCCACTCTACCATACAGGCCTGATTAAAGGAGTGCTGCAGAGATGGTTGTTCTTCTGGGAGGTTCTCCTCTCTCCACAGAGAAACACTGGAGCTCTGTTAGAGTGACCATCAGGTTCTTGGTCACCTCCCTGACTAAGGCCCTTCTTCCCCGATCGCTCAGTTTGGCTGGGCGGCCCACTCTAGGAAGAGTCTTGGTGGTTCCAAACTTCTTCCATTTACAGATGGTGGAGGCCACTGTGCTTATTGGGACCATTAATGCTGCTGAAATGTTTCTCTACCCTTCCCCAGATCTGTGCCTCGATACAATCCTGTCTTGAAAGTCTACAGACGATTCCTTGGACTTCATGGCTTGGTTTGTGCTCTGACATGCACTGTTACCTGTGGGACCTTATATAGACAGGTGTCCAATCAACTGAAGTTACCACAGTTGGACTCCAATCAAGTTGTAGAAACATCTTAAGGATGATAAGTGAAAACAGGATGCACCTGAGCTTAATGGCAAAGGCTGTGAATACTTATGTACATGTGATTGTTTAATTTTTTAATAAATTTGCAAACAAACTTCTTTCATGTTGTCAATATGGGGTATTGTTTGTAGAATTTTGAGGAAAATAATGAATTTAATCAATTTTGGAATAAGGCTGTAACATAAAAAAATGTGGAAAAAGTGAAGCGCTACGAATACTTTCCGGATGCACTGTATACCAGTTTCTCTAAGGCCGGCCATACACGGAGCACATTTCTTTCCTGCAACCAGTAACCAGTGAACGGGAGAAGTGGGGGAAGACAGAGATTACTGCTAGCGGCTATAGTAGAGAATCTGGCAGGCTGGTTGTACCCAAGTTGATCAATCAACTTGGTACATTCAGCCTGCCCATCAACGGTCGAATCTCGGCTGATACCTGCTGAATCGGCCAAGATTCAAACCATGTATGGCTGACCTCACACCTGAAGCCCTTGGATTGCTTTTTCTAAATCTGCTCTTTGCTTACCCCCCGGCTCCCCTATTGCTAAAACTGACTGAAGCAGGCCTAAACTTCAGCTTTGCCCTGGCTGAGCATCCTCTCTTTTCCCTTTGACCTCCCCCCCCCTTTCCTGCCTTGTTGTTTGTAAGATTCCCTAATTGTCTTTGTCAAGCTCAAATATATTTCTCCCATAACATTGCCACATCTGACACGATTGTACCACATGGTACCTTGTAGTTTCTCTGCTGTGGCATAATGTAGATTCTGTTTGGCCATGTCCTAGGTCATGCTTTATATCCTTAAATGACTTCATATTTAAACTTTTGTGGGATTAGGGGCCGTTCTCTGCCCCTATACCTTTGTTATTTGTATATTTTGCGAATATCTATTCTTTGAAAAAAAAATGGCAAAAGAACAATAACATAGTAACATAGTTGGTAAGGTTGAATAAAGACAACAGTCCATCCAGTTGAACCTGTGTAGGTGTGTGTGTATAAAAATTATTTCTGATATCCCCTTAAATTGTTTACGTTAAGATGCACATCCAAAAATCTTTTAAAACTTCCTTTAAAACTTCTTTTAAAACTTCCATAATTCCTGCCGCCACCACCGATTGTGGAAGAGAGTTCCACATCCTTACCGCCAGTGGTGTCGCTAGGGGGTGGCTATTAGGGCTATAGCCCCGAATCTCTTCGCCGCAGGGTCCCTGCCTAACCAGCGGGCCACGGCTGCGGCGGGCGGGCTGCATGAGAGAGGGGGATGAGAAGAGAGAAGCGAGTGGGCAGACGAGCAGAGATGACCTCATCTCTTTCGGGCCGCTCCACATTACCGCTCTTCCGCCCCCACAGCCGGGCCTCTTCAATGTGGGAGCGAGGTGCGGCGGGGAGCAGAGAGATTACATCATCTCTCACTGCCCAGCACACATCGGAGCTCTTCTTCCCTCACAGCTTGGGCCTCTTCAGTGTTAGAGGTGTGGTGGGGAGCAGCGAGATTACATCATCTCTCACTGCCTGCCCCGCATCACCACTCTCCTGTCCTCACTAAATGGACCAGTGCTGCCAGCCTGCCACCAATGCAGGGAGTGATTCCACCCCCCTCCCTCTGCTCGCTGACACTGCACAATGCGAGCGCTCACACAACCATGGCCGCCCAATCTGCTCCTTCCCTTGCATCCTCATTGGCAGGGAGAAGAGCGAGTTGCAGGAAGGACTCCACCAGGACTCTCAGTTACTGAAAAAACAGACTGATTTCTCCCATCCTTAGGACAGGAGAACCAGCCTGTAAATTCCAAGAGATGCCAGACCAGAGCAGTCAATAGCAGGGGCAGGACAGCAAGAGGAGGCTGGGGAACCCCACAGTGGCAGAACACCAGGGCCCGGAAGCAAGACAACCTTTGCAACCCTGATAGTTCTCCCACTGCTTTGGACCCTTATATTTTCTTGGTATGCTGGTGACATATATCTCTTGTTTTCTGCCACCCTGGGGGGCCCCAATACAGTAGGAAGGGAGCTCACTGCAGAACATGTGAAAGGGCCCGTTGTGGGATCGTATTAAAGGGCCCCAAGATATATATATAGAGAGATATATAATTGCATTTTATAGTTGCCCCCCTATTTTTATCCCTGTCCCCCCATGTGCCCCCCCTAACTATGAAAGCTGGAGAGGCCACTGATTGCATGCTATTGCTCGGTCTGTCTTCTACTAAAACCCCTAAATCCTTCTCCATCCTGGAAGCCCCTAGAGCTGCTCCCCCTAAAGAGTCACTTGTGTTTACATTTTTACCCCCCAAGTGCATTACCTTACATTTACCAGTATTAAATTACATTTGCCATGTAGTAGCCCACTCCATTAATTTATTCAGGTCCTCTTATAAAGTTTCTATATCCTGCTGTGTTGTTATTGCCCTGCATATTTTTGTGTCGTCATCAAACACTGAGATCAAGCTATTTATCCCATCCTCTATATCATTTATAAATAAATTAAACAGAATTGGTCCCAGGACAGAGCCCTGGGGTACCCCACTAACCACTCTAGACCATTCTGAGTATACGTTATAAGTATATAGGTACCTATCCGATGGCCCATGCCTACAGACCTCAGCTTGTATATTAAGCATTTGTGGGGGACTGTATCAAATGTTTTTTCAAAATCCAGATACACCACATCCACCGGCCTACCTTTGTCCAGAGGGCAGCTCACTTCCTCGTAGAATGTTAATAGGTTGGTTTGGAGTGACCTTTCGTAAAAACCCATGCTGATTACTGCTAATTATACTGTTTTCATCAGCAAATTCTTGGATATGGTCCCTTATTATCCCCTCAAATAGTTTGCAAACTGCCAACGTTAGACTGACATGCCTATAATTTCCAGAAACAGAGCTCTGCCCTTTTTGAAAATTGGTACCATGTGGGCATTTCGCCAATCAGCTGGTACCAATCCTGTCAGTATGTTGTCCATGAAAATTAGGAATAGCGGTCTGGCTATAACCAGACTGAGTTTATTAAGGACTCTCGGGTGTAAGCCATCCAGTCACTTTGATTTATTTATGTTAAGCTTCTCTAATCCTTTCCAGATTCCAGCCTCTGTTAGCCACAAGGGTAGATCCTGTGGTGTGTTACTAACAATACAGTCGTGGTTGCTATACCCATCCTTTACCTGTGTAAAGACTGAGGAGAAGAAAGCATTTAACACAGCTGCCTTCTCCTTGTCATCTGTAACCACCTTCCCTTCCTCGTCCTTAATGGGGCCTATGTGTTTTGTCCTCGCCTTTTTACTATTAATATATTTAAAAAACTTCTTGGGATTATTTTTACTTTCCTTCGCTATGTGTCTCTCATAGTTTATTTAGCCGCCATGATTGCATTCTTACACCTCACATTGCATTCCTTGTATTGTTTGAATGCTGACACTGACCCCTCCACTTTGTACTTTTTAAAGGCCATTTTTTTGTCCTTCATAAGACATTTTATGTTTTGGTTCAGCCACCCAGGTTTAACCTTTGTTCTTCTATATTTATTACTCCTTGGAATGCACTCGGTGATACATTAATTTAATATATTCAAAAAACATTCTCATCTTTCCTCTGTGTTCAATGTTTCAAGGATTTGGTCCCACTTAATATCCTGCAGCATTGAGCGCATTTTACAAAAGTTTGCTCTTTTTAAACTTAGTGTTTTAGTACTCCCCTCGTGCCTCCCTTTCCTATGATTTATGTGCAATGTAATAATCTTGTGGTCGCTAGTTCCCAAGTTGTCCCATATTTCCACATCTGCAATCAGATCTGTATCATTTGTAATTAAAAGATCTAGCGATGCGTTCTTTCTAGTCGGGGAATCCACCAATTGGGACATGAAGCTGTCCTGTAGAACATTTAGGAAATGGTGGGTCTTTAATGAGTGGGCTGTCCCTTCCGCTCAGTTAATGTCAGGATAGTTGAAATCCCCCATTATGATGACATTTCCCTGTCTTGCTGCCATTTCTAATTGTGAAAGGAGATCATATATATATGATACAAGAATTTCGATCACAACAGCTGTCAAAATCTATTACTTTGAGGACAACTAAAGTGATAATCTGTTTAGCTGGTTTCAAAGAAAGAGTCTTGGTGGCCATTTTGTTGTAGTCCATGTCATACAAATAAGCCAAAATGTAGGGATGTAATCATTGGGAGTATTTCAGCCAGGGTTCACAGGTGACAGAAATATTTTTTCTGCATGGACAAGTTTATGTAAAAGGTGAACTTTACATGAGAGTCAACCTAAATTGCATTAACTGCTGGAAATTAGCTTTGTAAAGCACTGTCAATGTGTTTGCACTATGCAATACTTAGCACAACCTTTCTCAAGCTTTTTAACATGGAGGAACCCTTGAAATAACTTTCTGAACCCAGGGAATCCCTGCTAATAATGACTATATCTACAGCCCTTGGTACATTAGTATGATGGACAATAGACACTCCATTAACCAGTTCCCACCCATAGTCAAATGACAGCCGAGTGGGAACGCTCTGGTTCTGGGAGGATGTCACTCATATGACGTCCTCCCATTCTTGCAGCACATGCGTGTCCTTGGGGACACGCCTCACGGCGATCAGTGGTTAGCTGTGTCCATAGGACACAGAGCATCACCGATCGTGGTAAAGAGCCAACGGTGGCAGCCATTTACCATGTGATCAGCTATGTCCTATCATAACAATCACAATGTAAACACACTTGCTGGTTATCGGCATTCCTTTCCTCACCCTGTCACAGCATGAGGAGAGAGCCGGTAACCGGCTAGTGTGAATGGGGACATCTGCACTGATGATCAGAGTACTGATCATCAGTGTCCTGATCATCAGTGCAGCCCCATCAGTGGCAATCAGTGCTGCCTATCAGTGCCAATCTGTGCCCACCAGTGCTGCCAATCAGTGCCAATCACCGCTGCCAATCAGTTCCCCCAATCAGTGCCTACTTAACAGTGCTGTCAATCAGTGTCACCTATCAGTGCCCTTTAGTGCCACCTATCAGTGCCGCATATCAGTGTAGCTTCATCAGTGCCTCCTTATCAGTGCCCACCAGTGCCGCCTCATCAGTGCCCACCAGTGCCGCCTCATCAGTGCCCATCAGTGCCGCCTCATCAGTGCCCATCAGTAAAGGAGAAAAATTACCTGTTTGCAAAATGTAATCACAGAAACTAAAATGTTTTGTCTTTTTTCATTTGTTTAGCAAAAAATAAAAACTAGGTGGTGATTAAATACCACCAAAGGTGCTCTATTTGTGTGAAAAAAAACTATAAAAATGTCATATGAGTTTTGTGCTGCATGACCGCGCAATTGTCATTCAAAATGCGACAGTGCTGAAAGCTGAAAAATGGCCTGGACAAGAAGGGGGTGAAAGTGCTTAGTAGGCAAGTGGTTAAAGAATTATGGTTTCTGCACACCTGCGGGACATCATTTTTCACAACCAGGCCACACTAGGGAAGATATGAAAGTTTTAGTTCTTAAAGAGAACTTCAGAATTACTCAGGAAAGGAAAGCATTTGAACTAAGAATTATAACTCCATTTAACACAAAATGTAATGGACTAAATGTGGACCTCAGTTTTCTAAGTCACTTTCCAGCAATTTTATGGCCATCCTCACCTCTGTGACTGTAAGCCCTGGTTCACACTGGAGCGTTTTGACATGCGATTTGACATGTCAAATCGGCGGCAATTTCCGTCAATGGCACCGCCCCTAATCGGTGTGGCGCAGCGTCTGCGGCTCTGCACCGATTTTAAAAAGTCGTTTCTGTTCTACTTTTTGCGATTTCAGGCTGCGATTTACATTGACATCTGTACAGAAACCTGCACAGATGTCTCTGAAATCGCGGCCGAAATCGGGACTGCCATGCGGGAGTAAAATTGTGTCAGTTCAGCTGAACTCGCATGGCTTCATTCCCGCAACTCAGTGTGAACCTGGGCTTACTCCTCTTTCCAGTCCATGGCCCTCTCCATGGCCCTCTCCCTGCCTCATCTCACTAACTATCCAAGTTTAATTACCATTGCTGTGCATGTTTGTGGCTTTCTTTCATAAGAGAATGCTAAAACTTTGTGTATTAGTTCTGCTTGGACCCCGAAAGAGGGAGAACACCCCGAAAGCTTGTTTGGAAAATATGGATGTTAATACAAATTAAAAAAGTATCACTGACAGTGCTTTTACTTATTTATTTTTTTATGGACAATAGGAAGAATGTTCCCTATATTTTGGTCATTGGAAAGAATCTCCCTCTTATGCCCTGTACACACGGTCGGATTTTCCGACGGAAAATGTGTGATAGGACCTTGTTGTCGGAAATTCCGACCGTGTGTGGGCTCCATCACACATTTTCCATCGGATTTTCCGACACACAAAGTTTGAGAGAAGGATATAAAATTTTCCGACAACAAAATCCGTTGTCGGAAATTCCGATCGTGTGTACACAAATCCGACGGACAAAGTGCCACGCATGCTCAGAATAAATAAAGAGATGAAAGCTATTGGCCACTGCCCCGTTTATAGTCCCGACGTACGTGTTGTACGTCACCGCGTTTAGAACGATCGGATTTTCCGACAACTTTGTGTGACCTTGTGTATTCAAGACAAGTTTGAGCCAACATCCGTTGGAAAAAATCCTAGGATTTTGTTGTCGGAATGTCTGAACAAAGTCCGACCGTGTGTACAGGGCATTAGAGACCACTAAAAAGATAAATGTTGTCTGTGGTTCCTTATCTGAGAGGCAGTAATCGCTCATTCCTCAAGGAACCCCTAGCAACCTCTGAAGGAACCCAAGGGGAACCACGGAACCCTGGTTGAGCAAGGCTGACCTAACGTGTTACATTGTTAATTTATATTTTGTATATTTGTACAGTTGTCACAGTGGGGTTGATTTACTAAAACTGGGGAGTGCAAAATCGGGTGCTGCGTGGAATAGAAACCAATTAGATTCCAGATTTTTTTGTCAAAGCTTAACTGAACAAGCTGAAGTTAGAAGTTGATTGGTTACCATGCAGAGCTGCATCAGATTTTGCACTCTTGAGTTTTAGCAAATCAACCCCATTGGTTCTAGCAGACTACAGAAGATTTCTATATCTATGTGTAAGCAGCTCAGGATCAGAACATTCCATAATACCAATGACCACCTTCCCCACATACACACAGCAGGTGATGATAGTCCATAGGACATGTGTGGGGTCAAAGGGCTTTAAACTACTTGAAGGGTGTTAGAATCCTGACTTATGTAATCTTCTTAGGATTCTAGTAACAACAAAACAGTCTTAACCTACAGAGAGCTTAAAAGGAGTATATCAGTAGCAGTTCATATAAAATGACTGGTAAAAAACATGCAGCACATGTCAGTCACTAAGGAATGACCCTAATATACACTATATTATCAAAAGTATTGGGACACGCGCCTTTACATGCACATGAACTTTAATGGCTTCCGAGTCTATTGCCCTGTACACACGATAGGATTTTCCGACAACAAAATCCTGGATTTTTTTCCGAAGGACGTTGGCTCAAACTCGTCTTGCATACACACGGTCGCACAAATGTTGTCGGAAATTCCGAACGTCAAGAACGCGGTGACTTACAACACGTACAACGAGACGAGAAAAATGAAGTTCAATAGCCAGCGCGGCTCTTCTGCTTCATTCCGAGCATGTGTGGACTTTTGTGCATCGGAATTGTGTACACACGCTCGGAATTTCCGACAACAAGTTTTGTTGTCAGGAAAATTGGAGAACCTGCTCTCAAACATTTGTTTGGAGGAAATTCCGACAACAAATGTTCTATGGAGCCTACACACGGTCGAACTTTCCGACAACAAGCTCACATCCAACAATTGTTGTCGGAAATCCCGATCGTGTGTACTCGGCATTAGTTCGTAGGGTTCAATTTTGAGTTGGCCCACCCTTTGCAGCTATAACAGCTTCAACTCTTCTGGGAAGGCTGTCCACAAGGTTTAGGAGTGTGTCTATGGAAATGTTTGACCATTCTTCCAGAAGAGCATTTCTGAGAAGGCCTGGCTCACAGTCTCTGCTCTAATTTATCCCAAAGGTGTTCTATTGGGTTGAGGTCAGGACTCTTTGGACAATTTCATGCTCCCAACTTTGTGGGAACAGTTTGGGGACGGCCCCTTCCTGTTCCAACATTACTGCGCACCAGTGCACAAAGCAAGGTCCATAAAGACATGGATGAGCGAGTTTGGGGGGTGGAGGAACTTGGCTGGCCTGCACAGAGTTCTGACCTCAACCCGATAGAACACCTTTGGGATGAATTAGAGTGGACACTGCTTCATTCCGAGCATGTGTGGACTTTTGTGCATCGGAATTGTGTACACACGCTCGGAATTTCCGACAACAAGTTTTGTTGTCAGGAAAATTGGAGAACCTGCTCTCAAACATTTGTTTGGAGGAAATTCCGACAACAAATGTTCTATGGAGCCTACACACGGTCGAACTTTCCGACAACAAGCTCACATCCAACAATTGTTGTCGGAAATCCCGATCGTGTGTACTCGGCATTAGTTCGTAGGGTTCAATTTTGAGTTGGCCCACCCTTTGCAGCTATAACAGCTTCAACTCTTCTGGGAAGGCTGTCCACAAGGTTTAGGAGTGTGTCTATGGAAATGTTTGACCATTCTTCCAGAAGAGCATTTCTGAGAAGGCCTGGCTCACAGTCTCTGCTCTAATTTATCCCAAAGGTGTTCTATTGGGTTGAGGTCAGGACTCTTTGGACAATTTCATGCTCCCAACTTTGTGGGAACAGTTTGGGGACGGCCCCTTCCTGTTCCAACATTACTGCGCACCAGTGCACAAAGCAAGGTCCATAAAGACATGGATGAGCGAGTTTGGGGGGTGGAGGAACTTGGCTGGCCTGCACAGAGTTCTGACCTCAACCCGATAGAACACCTTTGGGATGAATTAGAGTGGACACTGCGAGCCAGGCCTTCTCGTCCAACATCAGTGCCTGATCTCACAAATGCGCTTCTGGAAGAACGGTCAAACATTCCAATAGGCACACTCCTAAACAATGTGGACAGCCTTACCAGAACAGTTGAAGCTGTTATAGTTGCAAAGGGTGGGCCAACTCAATATTGAACCCTACGGACTAAGCTGGATGCCATTAAAGTTCGTGTGTGTGTGTGTGTGTGTATATATATATATATATATATATATATAAAATCAGGTGTCCCAATACTTTTGACAATATAGAGTAGATTCAACACTCATCATTAAAGCGTAACTTAAAGTGGTTGTAAAGTCAAAATGTTTTTAGACTCAATGCATTCACACCGATCCAGCATTGTCCCCACTGCAGCACTGCTTCCCCTCTTACTGGTCTCCAGTGTTAATTTTGACATCAAATTTAGTTTTAGTCATATTTTAGTCTACTAAAATCTAATGGATTTAGATAAAGTGTAAAGTATTATTTAAGCATTTCTCTACGATTGCCAAACTCATTATATACTCCTAGAGTAAATATCTAATAACATGTTATTATTTTTGGTCTTAAAGTGTTACTAAACCCAGGAGCCTGCATTCTCTATATCTGGTCTCCCACAGTACACAGAACATGGAAATGCAATTATTTTAGTAAATATAAACTTCTAAATACCTTTTCTTATCAGCAGTATATAGCAGTCTTGTGACTTCTATCAGTGTCTGGTTAAAGCTTGTAGGAGGAGTTTTCATTCTAATCTGACTATCCTATGAGGCTGCAGGACCCCTGACCCTCTGTCTGAACAGTGCTGATTGGCCCTGTACTAGTCACATGCGCTCCCCCAAGAAAAAAACAAAACAAAACACAAATCTTTCTAGCAATACACACCAAACTGAGCATGTGCAGCGTCCCCAAGGCTCTGTTCTATCAAGAGATGGATTGGGGACAGTGGAAGAAGGGGAGGATCAAAGAAGACAAGATCAAACAGACTTTTTACACAATGCGGAGGATTAACCCCTTAGGTTTCACAGTGAGTCTAACAAGCATGCTTTACTGCTTATACACGCTGATTTTACTTTTATGGGTTTAGTAACACTTTAAGGTTTGAACATGCACTACAGACACAGATTTAGCCATTGTAATTTATAACATTTTTATAAATAAAACCAAGTTTCACAAAAATATTGCTTGACAAACAGAAGTGCAACTTAAAAATATAAAAAAACAAACAAAAAAAAAAAACTGTAACCTCTATTGGCTGTAATGCTATTGCACATATTACCTGAATATATTACCAACATTAAAATATTAACCAATTGCAGACCGCCCACCCCAGATCTACTGAGGCAGGGTAGCCGCTCTGCACCAGATCACATACCTAGTATGAGATCTGACACTTCTGGGTCTGGGGTGCGTGCAACGAGGAAGCAAATTAATTGCTTTCTGCTACTTCTTCTACACTTTTTGGCTTCATTTTCTTAATTCCAAACTCTCTCGCCTCTGCAGAGATAAAAACTCCTGAAGTATCAAGTTTATTGGTCAGCTCTCATGAGAAGAAATGTATGATGGGAGTTTTTGTTAACCGCTTCAGCCCCGGAAGATTTTACCCCCTTCCTGACCAGAGCACTTTTTGCGATTCGGCACTGCGAAGCTTCAACTGACAATTGCGCGGTCGTGCAATGTTGCACCCAAACAAAATTGACGTCCTTTTTTCCCACAAATAGAGCTTTCTTTTGGTGGTAGTTGATCAGTTTTGCGGTTTTTCATTTTTGCGCTGTAAAAAAAAAAAAAAAAGTGACAATTTTGAAAAAAAAGTAATATTTTTTACTTTTTGCTATAATAAATATCCCCCAAAAATATATAAAAAAACAAATGTTTTCCTCAGTTTAGGCCGATATGTATTCTTCTACATATTTTTGGTAAAAAAATCGCAATAAGCGTGTATTGATTGGTTTGCGCAAACGTTATAGCGTTTGCAAAATAGGGGATAGTTTTATGGCATTTTTATTATTATTATTTTTTTTTATTAGTAATGGCTGCGATCTGTGATTTTTATCGTGACAGCGACATTATGGCGGACACATCGGACACTTTTGGCACTATTTTGGGACCATTGTCATTTATACAGCGATCAGTACAATAAAAATGCACTGATTACTGTGTAAATGACACTGGCAGGGAAGGGGTTAAACACCAGCGGGCGATCAAAGGGTTAGGTGTGTCCTAGGGAGTGATTCTAACTGTGGGGGGGATGGGCTTCAAGTCTCATGACAGCGATCACTGCTCCCGATGACAGAGAGCAGTGGTCTCTGTCATGTCACAAGGCAGAACGGGGAAATGCCTTGTTTACATAGGCACTTCCCCGTTCTGCAGCTCCGTGACACGATCGCCGGGAGACCGGCGGACATCGAGTCCACCGGTCCCACGGGCACGATGTACATGGCAGGCGGGCGCACCTGCTAGCTCCTCCAATTAAAGGGGACGTACAGGTACGCCCATTTGCCCACCACCATGGCAGTGGTGGGCAAGTGGGCGTACCTGTACGTCCCCTTTAATTGGAGGTGCGCGCGCCTGCCACGTACAGCGTGACCGTGCCCGTGGGACCGGTGGACTCGATGCCGGTGGTCCCACAGGCACGGTCACGCTGTACGTGGCAGGCGCGCGCACCTCCAATTAAAGGGAACGAACAGGTACGCCCATTTGCCCACCACTGCCATTGTGCCGACATATATCGGCGTGCAGCAGTCGGCAAGTGGTTAATCATGTGACTTCTGCATCAGAGTATGATGTGATAAAAAAAACAATACATTTCTTTTAAAACCCATCAGTGAAAAGTCCTCCCTTGTGGCGGGGCTGGGCCAGCACTACAAAGGTTAAATTCTGATCTTTCCTACAGCTTACCTGTAATATCCTTTTCTTGGAGTACATCACGGGACACAGAGCAGCCATAGTAATGACTATATATGTTATATGCCACATATAGGTGAATGGACACTGGTAGATCAATCAAACGGGAAGTCCTCCCCTATTTAACCCCTCCTACACAGGAAGTACCTCAGTTTTGTAGCAAAGCAATGAATATCCCAAAAAAAGATGGGAGGGACCTCTGTGTCCGGTGATGTAATCCAAGAAAAGGATTTTACGGGTAAGCTGTAGGAAAAATTCAATTTTCTTTATCGTACATCACGGGGCACAGAGCAGCAATAGTAATGACTATGTGGGATGTCCTAAAGCAATGCCCTTGAGGGGAGGGAGACAATCACAGGAACTGCCACCTGAGAAGGACTTATTCTGCCACGCGTAACATACTGTGGCCAAAGCAGTATCCTCAGTGGCTTTGATATCCATCTGGTAAAATCCTGTGAATGTATGAACCAAAGACCATGTAGTGGCCTTAAAATCCTGAGCCACTGACACCTGATGGACCAAGATCCCCCCCCGCAAACATGGTAGCGAGCACTTCCAAACAGGGACCTTGCCCTTTCAAGCCATATGCTTGAATAATTAACTGGCAGGTACAATGAAAATAGTTAACTTGGATGCTTCCTGCCCTTCCTGGGCTCTACTGGAAGCACAAAGCAGGATTCCTGACCTATGCCAACAATCCAAGTAATCCTGACTGCCTGAACTACCTCCAGAGTATGCAGCAATCTAACTCCTGCCAACTAAAGACCAGAAAAGAAGGCAAGACATTGTCCTGATCCAAGTGAAAACTAAAAATCACTTTGGGTAATAAAGATGGATGAGGACGTAACATCACCATGCGAGATCAAGAACGGCTCCTTGCATGAAAGAGCCGCCAGCTCTGACACTCCACTTAGAGAAGTGATAGCAACCAAAGAAGCCATCTTCCGAGATAAAAGGACTAACAGTCTCCCAATTGATTCAAAAAGTGGCCTCTGCAAGGACAGTCCAGAGCAAATTCAAGTCCCATGGACACAAGAGTGGCCTGACAGGTTATACGCTGTATGAAGTATGCATCCAGGAGTGAGAAACAACGGCCTCTGGAAAAAAAAGGGATAGGGACGAACTCTGACCCTTAACAGTACTTAAGGCCAATCTCCTCGCCCCTACTGATTGGAGAAAGAAAAAGAAAACCTCCCACTCACATATTTCTGTGGGTGCCATTTCCTGGCTTCACCCCAGGCATAAAATATTTCCAAGTCCTGTAATTGAAATTCCCTGAAGCTGGCTTCCAGGGGCTCAACAGTGCGATAAATACAGGAGTCAAGGCCATTAGGTCCCACTGGACTGGTAGTGTCCAAGGAGCGACCCCCGTAAGACCCGCTATAACAGTGTACCAAGCCCTCCTGGGCTAATTCGGCTAACACTATTATCAGTGTTACCACCTCCTGAATTGTTTGCAAAAGAAGTCGCAGAAGTCGAATCAGAGGGAAAGTGTCAAATAAGGGAGAACTGGACCTTAAAGCGTTTCCAGAGCACCTACACCTACAGCCAGTGGAACCCTTGTCCCGGATACAACCTGTTCGAACTTGTAGAACTTGGAATCTAGTAGATCCACCTACAGAGTTCCCCCTGCTACTATTCTATACCTGGAATATGCCCTGGCGATGGAGACAGCACTTGTACTGTGCCAGACAGAATGTAGTCCACCTCCCTGAGTCGCATGACTCCTGGTGCCGTACTGGTGGTTGATATATATACCCCTGCAGAGATATTTCCGGATTGAACCTACAACTGGTTTGTCCCACAATTCAGAGCAAGGTGTACTGGCCAAAAGTTCCAAGATATATTTATGGGCAGTATTCTCTTCTGCTAGAAAACCTTTGGGATGAATTAGAGCGGAGACTGCGAGCCAGGCCTTCTCGTCCAACATCAGTGCCTGACCTCACAAATGTGCTTCTGGAAGAAACATCAAAGATTACCATAGACACACTCCTAAACCGTGTGGACAGCCTTTCCAGAAGAGTTGAAGCTGGTATAGCTGCCTGGTGACGTCATTGGATGGCCTCACCCCATGGCTACATAAGAGATGTCAGACAGTGGGGGACGTCAAAACGGAGAAAGACAGCATCCAGACAAGAGCGGACTTTTTTGTTTTTAGCGGGTAACTGGCGGCGAGTAAGGGTCGGTTCACACTGGGGCGACTTGGGATCCGACTTGTACGCCCTCAAGTCGCCCCAAGTCGCCCCAAGTCGCTTTGCATTTAGATTATCATGGTAGGCAATGGGAGCGTCTTAACTGACACTACTGAAGTCGCTCCGACTTCAAAAAAGGTTCCTGTACTACTTCTATCCGACTTGTAGGCGACTTGTACCCATTCAACTCAATGTAAGTCGCCTGCAAGTCGGATCTCTCAAGCGACTTTGCAGAGAAAACCCCTCCCTCCCCCCTCCCTCCCAGAGAGGTGATTGGCCACAGGCGAAGTCGCCTGTCATGGAGGCGACTTCAAGTCGCCTCGTAATTTGCCGAAGTCGCGCTGAAGTCGCGATAAAGTCGCGCTGAAGCCGCGTTGAAGTCGCGGTACAAAGTCGCGCTAAAGTCGTGTTGCCCATGTGTGAACCGACCCTAAGAAGACAGGGGCGTGGGAGAAGAGAGCTCGGGGAGAAAACAGCACCGGGAGAGACGACGGCGGGAGAAGACAGAGCTATTTTTTTAAATAAAGGACTTGTCAAAAACTGGCTCTTGTTTTTTTTTACATTTCACTGCTTTTTTTGTGAATGAGTAGGGGTATGATGTACCCGATACCCATTCATATAGGGGGGGCCGAGATCTGTGGGCCCCCTTGTTATATATGAAAAAAATGCGCCGCGCCTAGGGGTGTAACTGAATAACTGTAAATCTAAGTACAAATCATAGATAATAAAGCGTGCAAATCAAATAGAGCCTAAAGCTCTGATCACTTACTAAGATCACCTGCTGTGTGAATCCTAAAGCTCTGATCACTTACTAAGATCACCTGCTGTGTGAATCCTAAAGCTCTGATCACTTACTAAGATCACCTCCTGTGTGAATCCTAAAGCTCTGATCACTTACTAAGATCACCTGCTGTGTGAATCCTAAAGCTCTGATCACTTACTAAGATCACCTGCTGTGTGAATCCTAAAGCTCTGATCACTTACTAAAATCACCTGCTGTGTGAATCCTATGACCAAACACACTAAAAAATATCTAGTGCAATAAATCACAAAGTGCAATGTGCATAGAAAAACGTAATAAGATAAATATACAATCCACAGTGATTAAAATATAATCATTCCTAATAAGGTGTATATGCTAAAAAATGTTACACATATGTAGATCCACTGTGATTAAAATGAAAAAGAAAAAAAATTAAATAAAACAATATATATATTCGTAAAACACAAACAGAGTAAATCAATCACATGCGTGGGCGAATTGAAACTATAATCGCCCTAATAAAGGTGTTCAAATCACATCCGTGAAAAAATCTTCCAATCCAGTAACATAAAGTGACCAAGTTCAAATAAAAGTCAGTGTAATGGTGATGGTTCAAAGAAAAAGTTCCAGTTTTGAATCAAACGTGCCCAAAGAAAAACATGCTGTGAAGTGCCTTGGTGACCCCCAATGTGATTGCGCTCACCTTGGAGCATGTGACACAGGTTTTAATTGTGTCAATACACGCTTTTGGAGCCACCCCTGGGCTCAGTATTAGGTACAGCTGATTCCCACACTGGATTCTTTATGGCTCCACTCACATCAGACCATATAAAAGAAAAAGGCTAATATAGTATAATACCGTAGGATACTTTTATTAAAATCACATCCAATCCCCACATGGGGTACTCACATTTATAAGGTACTTATGTGCACCAAACATAACATAGGAAAAAACGGCTGTGCGGCGTGCTGCGGGGTGTGAGAGCTCCACAACCCAGCTCTGTGCTGATCGCTCCGTCCTGGCCCCTCCCCTACGCGTCTTCGACACAGGGAGTCACGTGTCTTCATCAGGACGGAGGACGGAGCGATCAGCACAGAGCTGGGTTGTGGAGCTCTCACACCCCGCAGCACGCCGCACAGCCGTTTTTTCCTATGTTATGTTTGGTGCACATGAGCACCTTATAAATGTGAGTACCCCATGTGGGGATTGGATGTGATTTTAATAAAAGTATCCTACGGTATTATACTATATTAGCCTTTTTCTTTTATATGGTCTGATGTGAGTGGAGCCATAAAGAATCCAGTGTGGGAATCAGCTGTACCTAATACTGAGCCCAGGGGTGGCTCCAAAAGCGTGTATTGACACAATTAAAACCTGTGTCACACGCTCCAAGGTGAGCGCAATCACATTGGGGGTCACCAAGGCACTTCACAGCATGTTTTTCTTTGGGCACGTTTGATTCAAAACTGGAACTTTTTCTTTGAACCATCACCATTACACTGACTTTTATTTGAACTTGGTCACTTTATGTTACTGGATTGGAAGATTTTTTCACGGATGTGATTTGAACACCTTTATTAGGGCGATTATAGTTTCAATTCGCCCACGCATGTGATTGATTTACTCTGTTTGTGTTTTACGAATATATATATTGTTTTATTTAATTTTTTTTCTTTTTCATTTTAATCACAGTGGATCTACATATGTGTAACATTTTTTAGCATATACACCTTATTAGGAATGATTATATTTTAATCACTGTGGATTGTATATTTATCTTATTACGTTTTTCTATGCACATTGCACTTTGTGATTTATTGCACTAGATATTTTTTAGTGTGTTTGGTCATAGGATTCACACAGCAGGTGATTTTAGTAAGTGATCAGAGCTTTAGGATTCACACAGCAGGTGATCTTAGTAAGTGATCAGAGCTTTAGGCTCTATTTGATTTGCACGCTTTATTATCTATGATTTGTACTTAGATTTACTGTTATTCAGTTACACCCCTAGGCGCGGCGCATTTTTTTCATATATCATTTATCGCACGGTCATGAATACGTGATCTGCGCCTGCAGCCGGGTAGCTGTTTGGTTGAATTTCCATTAAGGCACTGGATAATTGTGGCTCGCAAGATTTTTTTCCATAATTCGGCCCCCTTGTTATAGTGGGCTCCCGGATTCTGATAAGCCCCCCGCCCGCAGACCCTGACAACCACCGGCCAGGGTTGTCAGGAAGAGGCCCTTGTCCCCATCAACATGGGGGCAAGGTGCTTTGGGGGGGGGCACAGAGCCCCCCCCCGCCCCAAAGCACCCACCCCCCATGTTGAGGGCATGCAGTCTGGTATGGTTGAGGAGGGGGGTGCTCGCTCATCCCCTCCCTTTTCTGACCTGCCGGGCTGCATGCTCGGATAAGCGTCTGGTATGGATTTTGGTGGGGGGGGGGCCACGCCCTTTTTCTTTTTTAATTTGGCGTGGGGGCTGTTTTTATTCGTGAATTTTTTTTAGCCAGCAATTTTTTATTTTTACATTCAGCTGTCAGCGGGGAAGCCCACTGACAGCTGATGACTTGTCTGTTGCTAAGGACGCGGTGGCCGGCTTCCCAACCCGCTCCTTAGCAACCAGCCGTATACAGTGAATGTAAAAAAAAATGACACAAATCGCACAACGCAAATTGTGCCAAAATTGCGGTAAAAACACAGTACTTGAGTTTTGGATGGGGTCCATTGAAATCTCTTACATGCAAAATACTGGGCTTTGCAGGAAAAAAAGTCCCCGAACCCTTTCCAAAAATGCAGAGGCACAAAAATGCATTGTGCATGTGAACGAGTTCCATAGGAACCCATGTTAAAAAAATTCCCTGCATTTCTGCAAAATGCAAAAAGCATCGAAAGTCGCATTAGTGTGAATGGAGCCTTATAGAGATTTTTCTTTTAGTTTGTGCAAGAAATAGTACCCATGTTGGGTTTTTACTGCTGTATGGCGCTCTGTTGGATATACATACCGTATATACTCGAGTATAAGTCGTTCCGAGTATAAGTCGAGGCCCTAATTTACCACAAAAAAATGAGAAAAACTTAGTGACCCAAGTATAAGACGAGGGTGAAAAATGCACAGCTACTGTAAGTGGAAAAGAGGGTCAACAATGCCCATTTGCAGCCTCACTGTGCCCATTTGCATGCCTCACTGTGCCCATCTGCAGCCATAGGTCCCCTGAACTTCAAACTCGGTAGTTAAGGGTTCCTAGATGCCCCCTAGCTGCAGCCAAAATTTGGGGTCTCTGAACCCAAATGGTCCTGAAATGACATTGCTGCAGATGGACACAGTTGACTGAATTTGGGGCCTAGTATCTCGGAGCCACTTAGTGCTGGGAACCCCAAATTTGGTGTGCAAACTCAGTGGAACTAGCACCATAAAATATCCAAAGCTGGGGTTTCTAGCACCAAGTGTTCCCGAGATACAGGGCCCCAAAAATCGGTTCAGAAAATGTCAAGCACTTTTCTGCAGCAGAGAATGACATTTTCCAAACCAGCTTTGGGGCCCCATATCTCAGGGCCACTTAGTGCAAGGAACTCCAGCCTTGGATATGTTGTGGTACCAATTCCATTGGGTTTGCACACCAAATTTGGGGTTCCTAGCACAAAGTGGCCCTGAGATACGGGGCCCCAAATTCGGTTCAGAAAATGTCAAGCACTTTTCTGCAGCAGAGAATGACATTTTCTGAACCGATTTTGGGGCCCCGTATATCGGGGCCACTTAGGGCTAAAAACCCCAGCTTTAGATATGTTGTGTTACCAGTTCCACTGGGTTTGCACACCAAATTTGGGGTTCCTAGCACAAAGTGGCCCTGAGATACGGGGCCCCAAAGTCTGTTCAGAAAATGAAATTTTTTGCTGCAGAAAAGTGCTTGACTCGAGTATAAGCCGAGGGGGGCACTTTCAGCACAAAAAAATGTGCTGAAAAACTCGACTTATACTCGAGTATATACGGTATATCCCCTTGCCAACCACCCCAGTGACAATGGCTTTACCAGAAAAGAAGAGAGGCGACCCCCAAATCCTGTGTCAGCTTTGTCCCTGTTGCAGATTTTCCTTCATTTTCTAATAATACACAACTGCAATATGTATTTATTATGTGACAGATGAGCAATTTAAAATTAAGGTTGTTAAAGGGGTAAAGAGAATATATAAAAAAAATTAATAAATCTACATTTCCTTATCAAAAACATGATTTCTAACAGGGGGTTCCAATCTGAACATTTGTGAGCTTGTTTGCTCTGACCTAGGTAAATAGCCTTTTCTCAGCAGGAGGAAATCAATAGCGATTTTTTTTCTTTCTTGATTAATATTACCCTTGAATTTCAGACATCAATGACCTTCAGCCGTTGCACCTTTACTTCTAAGAAGAAGACGGCTCTAATTGTAAACCCAGGGGTTCCACCGTCATCCAGATGCTTTAATTTCTCTGCATAAAAATGTGCAAAGGTTTAATTTTCAGCAACGGTTAATGGGATTCTGCACATGGAACATCATTACATAGATGTCAGCCCCCTCCATTTTATCAGCGAGATAATGACCTCGCTCTGCTCTTTTCTAGCACCTTTTTTTTTTTTTACACTTTAGTTATATGGAAGAAGGTGTTAAAAAGGAAAAAAAAAAGCAGATTATAATCATACGGATGACCCAGTGTTAGCGGCTGGTGTTATCATTAGATCGTGGCATTTCTTGGCATCCGTGTTATAAAAATTGTTTATTGTGTTATTTAGAATTTTTAAATGTGAGCCGTCTACCAGCTCTGTATTTGCAGGTTTGGAGCAAACTATTTGATACAAAAATGGAGGGTAGGTCAGGTAGGTACTGCCCTTCTACTGCTCTGAAGGTAATATTGAAGCGCAGCTGCAGCCTGATTATTTTTTTTAGTTTCAGGTCTGAATAGAGTGGGGAGGGGTGAGAGTTTTGTTACAGATGGGGGAGATTTTCCCTTACTTACTGTCGCTGTCTCACCAAGATGAAAAAAAAGAATTACATATACAGTGCATCCGGAAAGTATTCACAGGGCTTCACTTTTTCCACATTTTGTTATGTTACAGCCTTATTACAAAATGGATTAAATTAATTTCTTTTCCTCAAAATTCTACAAACAATACCCCATAATGACAACGTGAAAGAAGTTTGTTTGAAATCTTTGCAAATTTATTAAAAATAAAAACCGAAAAAGAAATCCCATGTACATAAGTACTCACAGCCTTTGCTCAATACTTTGGTCTCAAGTCTTTTTGAGTATGATTCTACAAGCTTGGCACACCTATTTTTGGGCAGTTTCCCCCATTCTTCTTTGCAGGACCTCTCAAGCTCCATCAGGTTGGATGGGGAGCGTCGGTGCACAGCCATTTTCAGATCTCTCCAGAGATGTTCAATCAGGTTCAAGTCTGGGCTCTGGCTGGGCCACTCAAGGACATTCACAGAGTTGTCCCGTAGCCACTCCTTTGTTAACTTGGCTGTGTGCTTAGGGTGGTTGTCCTGTTGGAAGATGAACCTTTGCCCCAGTCGGAGGTCCAGAGCGCTTTGGAGCAGGTTTTCATCAAGAATGTCTCTGTACATTGCTGCATTCATCTTTCCTTCAATCCTGACTAGTCTTCCAGTTCCTGCCACTGAAAAACATCCCTACAGCATGACACTGCCACCACCATGCTTCACTGTAGGGATGCTTTTGGCCAGGTGATGAGCGGCGCCTGGTTTCCTCCAGACATGACGCTTGCCATTCAGGCCAAAAAGTTCAATCTTTGTTTCATCCAACCAGAGAATTTTTTTTCTCAGGGTCTGAGAGTCCTTCAAGTGCCTTTTGGCAAACTCCAGGCAGGCTGTCATGTGCCTTTTACTGAGGAGTGGCTTCCGTCTGGCCACTCTATCATACAGGTCTGATTGGTGGAGTGCGGTAGAGATAGTTATTCTTCTGGAAGGTTCTCCTCTCTCCATAGAAACTCTGAAGCGCCGTCAGAGTGACCATTGGGTTCTTAGTCACCTCCCAGACTAAGGCTCTTCTCCACCGATCCCTCAGTTTGACCGGGGGTGGCCCGCTCTTGGAAGAGTCCTGGTGGTTCCAAACTTCTTCCATTCATGGATGATGGAGGCCACTGTGCTCATTGTGACCTTCAATTCTGCAGCAATTTTTCTGTGCCCTTCCCCAGATCTGTGCCCTGATACAATCCTGTCTCCGAGGTCTACAGACAATTCCTTGGACTTCAAGGCTTGGCTTGTGCTCCGACATGCACTGTTAGCTGTGGGACCTTCTATAGACAGGTGTGTGTCTTTCCAAATCATGTCCAATCAACTGAATTTACCACAGGTGGACTCCAATTTAAGTTGTAGAAACATCTCAAGGATGATCAGTGGAAACCGGCTGTACCTGAGCTCAATTTTTAGTGTCATTGCAAAGGCTGTGAATGGGATTTTTTTACTTTTTTATTTTTAATAAATCTGCAAAGATTTCAAACAAACATCTTTTGTGTTGTTATTATGAGGTATTGTTTGTAGAATTTTAAGGGAAAGAATGAATAATCAATTTTGGAATAAAGCTGTAACATAACAAAATGTGGAAAAAGTGAAGCGCTGTGAATATTTTCCGGATGCGCTGTATACCTGCCCTGATGAAAAAAAAAAAAAAGAAGAAAATACTGCTTTGTCCCTTTTGCAGAGAAATCTACTTATTTCCCATCCTCTGTCCAGAACAAAGAAAAAATGGTTGGGCATTACACCATGCTTTTGTATAAAGTAAGCCCAAACTAGGTCAGTTACAGCATATCTAAACCCAAAAACAAAAATGTATTATATTGTATCTTAGTACATTTTAAATGTGGTAGCTGCATTGGTTTTCTTTTGTTAGGCTTTCTTCCTGTATTTTCCTTTTGGTGATCCAGCCAGTAAGTCTGTTATTTTTCAACTTCCTTTTAACAGACCACGCTTTCTAGCAAAAGTGGCAGTTAGAGGGCTGGGACAAGCCATTTACCCCTCACAGGGTTGATTACAATGGTCAGCATTTATTCATTTACGTAAAACCTTTATCCCCAAAAGGAAAAAAATGCTGCTGTAACAGTGCATCTGAGCGCCACAAACCAGAAACACTATTTGATTGATTTTTATTATTCATAGCAAACTCCCCCATCCATCCATGTCCCCATGCTTCATTTTGCTGAGAAACCACTTTGAAAAACACCTCCCAGCATTTCGAGCTGTGGCTATCTTGAGTAAGGGCAGATGACTCATGTTGCATATACTTCCTGGAATCCATCTGCCCTTAGCTCAGGCATGCAAGCAGTAGGGTGTTCTTAGCTGAGAAAGCCCCTCCTCCCCCCTCCCCTCCTAAAGACTCTGTGATGCATGACATTATTTGCCTAGGCCAAAAACCAGAAAGTAACTAAAGAAATGTACAAAAAAAAGGTTAAAACAAGTAAATATAATATACCCCCAAGTATTCAAGTATTCTGGACTTATATATCCAAAAACCTGTGGATCTTGGCAGTAAATTAAACAATTGGAGTTCTGCAGTATTTTTACATACCATATGTCGTCAATGTAACTGTGGTACTGTTTTGGAGACATGGCTATTCAATTACATTTGTGCTCTAGTAGTCCCTGATGAAGTGCCGGGAGTGGGACAAAACTGGTTAGTTGTGTTAGTCTTGTTTTTACATGCTGAACTCTATAATATGGATGTTCAAAGAGTGTCAGAAACCATGAAATCAGGCCGAGACAGAAGTACAGTTAAATCACGCTTGTTTAATAATAAAAGTAAATAGAACAAACGTAGTCAAAACATAGCCAAAGTTCAGTAACTGGAACGGATAGTCAGCCAAGCCAGAAGTCAGTGATCAATGTAGTGGAACAGCAAGCAGGATCTCAGCAAAGCAAGTCTTGAACAGGATCGCAGGAGAAAGTTTCTGTGATGTTATCCAAGACGAAGGCAGAGATCCTCTGGACTGGATGGCTTAAGTAGGCAGGACTGACGAGCAGGATATCATCAACAGCTGAGTAACTGTGGAGAGATAGGAGCTGGTAATTAGCCGACAGCTGAGCAGCCAGCTCAGAGAAGGAAGGGTTGAGCCCCAGCCCTGACACAAAGAGTATCAAGCATCACTAATAATACATCATAGAGAGGAGCTAACCTGCAAAACCACCTCAGTGGTCCAACTTTCTATCTCTATGCATCCTATACATCATATACACATCTATACATGCGTGTACCTAGCAGGGATGAGCTGAGTGCAGAACTAATTTTTTTTTTTTCTCATATAGTTTCGATATGTTATTTACATAAATTTGTTTAGTTAAATTTGTTTAATCCTTCTAATTTGTTTTCGGAATTCCTTTAGTTTATTCGTATTCAAATCAATTTAAATTTTCCGAATTAGAATAGTTTTCGAATCCGAAAAATTTTCGATTTGTTTTCCAATTTCCAAAGAGAATAAGATAGAATAGAAAATAAAGGAATAGAAAAAATATATAGAATAGAATAGGAACTAATTTAACAGAAAATAAAATAATAGAATATAATAGAGTAAAACAGAACAAAATGGAATAGAAAATAAAAGAACAGAATAAAATAGAATAGACAGAAATAGAATAAAAAAAATAGAATAAAATAGAAAGAATATAACCATCTTCTGAAATTCGAATAGAAAAGAATAGAGTTAAAAAAACAATAGAATAGAATAGAAAGAATATAACCATTTCCCAAAATTAAAATAGAATCAATTCAAATTTGAATAGGATAGAAAAAAACAGCATAGTATAGAAAAAAACAATAGAATAGAAGAGAAAGAATATAACCATATTCTAACCTATTCTTTTCAATTCTATTCAAATTTTAATTGATTCTATTTAAATTTTGGGAAATGGCTATACTATTTCTATTTAATTCTATTATTTTTTTTTAATTCTATTCTTTTCCTATTGGTCTATTCTATTCTAATATTTTCTATTCTATTCTTTTATATTCAAATTCAAATTTATTTTGTTTGAAATTAGAATGTCGGAAGATGGTTATATTCTTTCAATTTTATTCAGTTATTTTCTATTCTGTTCTAATCTATTCTTTTCTATTCCATTCAAATTCATTCTATTGGAATTTTGGGAAATGTTTATATTCTTTCCATTCTATTCTATTGTTTTTTGAATTCTATTTTTTGCTATTCTATTATAGTCTGCTCTGTTCTTTTTTTTTCTCTATTTTATTCTTTTCTTATGTATTCAAATTCAAATTTATTCTATTTGAAACTCGAATTTCAGAAGATGGTTATATTCTTTCTATTTTATTCTATTCTTTTTTTAATTCTATTCGTTTCTCTTCTATCCTATTATTTTTTTCTATTCTATTTTGTTCTGTTTTACTGTATTCTATTCTGTTCCTGTCTTTTCTATTCTATTTTTTCTATTTTATTCCCTTATTTTCTATTCTATTTTATTCTGTTTGTAAATTGGAAAACAAACCAAACTATTCATATTTGAAAACTATTCGAATTCAAAAACTATTCGAATCAATTTGAATTTGAATTTTGTCTGAATTTTTTTCCCCATTATTTCAGATTTGTTTAAATTTGTCACTTTTGTAATTCAAAAATTCGGATACATCCAAATTTCCGAAATACTGAAAATTCGTTCGAATTTCAATTCAGTACGGAACAAACTGCACATGTCTAGAGCTGAGTGTTTTCGACAAAACTGATTTCACAACAAAATAATGAAATTACTGATTTTGCTGAAGCGGAAAAAATCCTAATTTCCCTCATTGAGCTACTTATTTGAACTTTTTTTATTGATTCTTTTTTCATTTAGAGGGTGTTTGTATTTGGGGTGGTGAGAGGGCATTTAACTTTGTTTAGCGCATTTCATTTGGTGTTCTTTGTCCGTTTTATTTTCTCTTTTTTTATGATTTTTCATATTTGATTACTTTTTGAGTAATGCCAGTTTTTACTTTTCTAACTGCCTTTTTCTTTATTTAAAAAAAAAAAACAGGCTAATGAGGGGCCATTTTTGGCAGAAGGACAGGTCCAGGATCCCCCATCAGGAGCCAATAAAAATGCCTACAACATCCGTAAAAATCACCTTAACCACTTGCCTACTGGGCACTTTCACCCCCTTCCTGCCCAGGCCAATTTTCAGCTTTCAGCGCTGTCGCACTTTGAATGACAATTGCGCGGTCATGCTACACTGTACCCAAACATTTTTATAATTTTTTCCACACAAACAGAGCTTTCATTTGGTGGGATTTAATCACCACTGGGTTTTTGATTTTTTTGCTAAAAAAGAAAAAGACCAAAAGTTTATCTTAGTTTCTGTTATAAAATGTTGTATTTTTCTCTGATGGGTGCCGATAGGCAGCACTAATCGGGACTGATGAAGTGGTAATGATGAGGAGGCACTAATATTCAGCACTGATGGGCACTGATAGGCGGCACTTTTGGGCACTAATAGGCGGAACGGATTGGCGGCACTGATGTGCAGGCACTGATGGGCACTGATTGGCATCACTGCTGGGCACTGTTGGGGCTGCACTGATCAGGGCACTGATTATCTGTGCAGATCTCCCTTGTGAGGAAATGCCGCTGATCAGCGGCATCAGCTGATCAGCTCTCCTCTTCTCACATGCTTTATATACACACCTCCCGTTGATGTGCAGGCACTGATGGGCACTGATTGGCATCACTGCTGGGCACTGTTGGGGCTGCACTGATCATCTGTGCAGATCTCCCTTGTGAGGAAATGCCGCTGATCAGCTCTCCTCTTCTCACATGCTTTATATACACACCTCCCGTTGTAATTTATGCATCCAGGGTCAAACGCATGGATAGGGTGGGGGGGTGGGGCAGCGC
The DNA here is from genome assembly GCF_042186555.1 of Aquarana catesbeiana. Lineage (NCBI taxonomy): Eukaryota > Metazoa > Chordata > Amphibia > Anura > Ranidae > Aquarana > Aquarana catesbeiana. The sequence continues at coordinate 22,063,514 of NC_133326.1, forward strand.
CTGTGCACCCTGGTAGCCAGTAAATCACAATCCTTCTTTTGGTGGTCAGTGAAATGCAACCTTACATTGATTGTCAGGGGAAAAGCAACCTCTTATATATTGGTGTTCATTGAGGAGGATTCCCATACATTGGTGGCCATTTGGAAAGTCTGGTGGTTGTGGAATGAATGCCCACATTGCAAATAGCTACAAATATCACTGGTGTCAGCGTTTACTTAGCTGACAAACATAAATTGTAGACATGTGCACTGCCAAAAAATTTGTTCACTTTCATTTTCGTTTTATTCGTTTTTTTTTGTTTTTTCGTTTTTCGGGTCATTCGTTATGATCGCAATTAGTAAATTCGTACATTCGCACATTTGTAAATTCGTACATTCATACATTCGCAAATTTGTAAATTCGTACATTCGTAAATTCATACATTCGTAAATTCGTACGTTCGTAGATTAGAAAATTCGAAAATTTGGAAATTCGAAATTCAAAAAAACAAAAAACCGAAAATTAGAAAATCTCAAATAGTAGCTAACTATTAAATTATAGGTATTGTAATTTCCTTTCAAATTTGGCTGTTATTGATTGTAACAAATATGAATTTATCCAAAGTTACCAATTACCTGAAATAACGAATGCCGCATCTAAACAAATGGAACGGAACAAATTAATAATAAATAATAATAATAAAAAGTTTTTATTATTATTATTTATTATTATTAATTCATTATGTTCCATTCGTTTGGATACGGCATTCGTTATTTCGGATAATTTGTAACTTCGGATAAATTTGTATTTGTTACGTTCACTAACAGCCAAATTTGAAAGGAAATTACAATACCTATAATTTAATAGTTAGTGATAGTTAAGTTATTATTAGTAAATTATTATTTCAGATTTCCGAATTTACAAATTTCCGGATTTACTGATTTACGAATGTGCAAATGTACAAATTTACTAATGTGCGAATGTACAAATTTAGGAATGTATGAATTTAGGAATGTGCGAATGTACGAATTTCCGAATGTGCAAATGTACGAATTTATGAATGTACGAATTTAGGAATGTGCGAATTTACAAATATTAGAATATTCGAATTTACGAGTATTCAGAAAAATTTGTTAAACAGTTTTCGTTAATTCGGATATTTCCGAATTAACGAATTTTGTCCAAATTCGTTAAAAAACTAATTCGGAACGAAACGAATTGCACATGTCTAATAAATTGCTCAAGGAACCTCTAACAACCCCGGAAGGAACCCTAGGGTCCAAGGAACCCTGGTTGAGAGAGGCTGCTAAAGAATTTTACAAAGACTGCCATATCAACGTAGAACGTTTTAGTTCCAATTTAAATTGAAATAATCCTACAAAACCTTCTTCAACTCTGAGTTCAGGAGGTGATTATTGAGTCATGAATGCGCAGCAAGTAATCACTTTTGGTAGTTATACAGTATGTATGAGATCTGAATATGCTTTTATATTCCCAATTCAATGCATGAAAACAATTATATTTGCTTCTCTTCTCCTTGAGTCAAGCTCCAAGCAGCAAAGTATTGTTAAGCATATATATCATTCCCATAATCTAGGATAGATATATACAGAGCCAAGCAGCTAGAATAAAAACTAATGGCAGAAATTCAATCGATATTCAATTAAAATAACCACTAGAACCGTCTCTGTGGGGTTTTGGGCTATTGCCCAGGCTGGAAGTCATATTCACAGAGTGCTCCAAGGAGAGACAAGACTCCTTTGCCTGGTACGCAGAGGCCCCTACATTAAATATAGGTTTCTCTAAATGAACTATGAGAGAAACCTTAGATTTCTTTCCCAGATGCAGAAATCAAAACTTTAAAAGCAAATTATAGCATATTTTCACAATTTTTTATTGAAACATTTACTCATAAGTAATTTTCGACATTTTTTATGCTTTTTGAGCCATATTTGACTATAGCATTTATATACAGTATCTCACAAAAGTGAGTACATGCCTCCTTTTTTTTGTAAATATTTTATTCTATCTTTTCTGTTTATCTATCTTTTCTATTTATCTGTTGTATAACAGTGTAAATTTGCTGTCCTCTCAAAATATCTCAACACACAGCCATTAATGTCTAAACCGCTGGCAACATAAGTGAGTACACCCCTAAGTGAAAATGTCCAAATTGGGCCCAAAGTGTCAACATTTGTGGGGCCACCATTATTTTCCAGCATTGCCTTAACCCTCTTGGGCATGGAGTTCACCAGAGCTTCACAGGTTGGCACTGGAGTCCTCTTCCACTCCACCATGACGACATCACAGAGCTGGTGGATGTTAGAGACCTTGCGCTCCTCCACCTTCCATTTGAGGATGCCCCACAGATGCTCAATAGGGTTTAGGTCTGGAGACATGCTTGGCCAGTCCATCACCCTTACCCTCAGCTTCTTTAGCAAGGCAGTGGTCGTCTTGGAGGTGTGTTTGGGGTCATCATGTTGGAATACTGCCCTGCGGCCCAATCTCTGAAGGGAGGGGATGATGTTCTCCTTCAGTATGTCACAGTACATGTTGGCATTCATGGTTCCCTCAATGAACTGTAGCTCCCCAGTGCCGGCAGCACTCATGCAGCCCCAGACCATGACACTCCCACCACCATGCTTGACTATAGGCAATACACGCTTGTCTTTGTACTCCTCACCTGGTTGCCGCCACACACGCTTGACACCATCTGAACCAAATACGTTTATCTTGGTCTCATCAGACCACAGGACATGGTTCCAGTAATTCATGTCCTTAGTCTGCTTGTCTTCAGCAAACTGTATGGGGGCTTTCCTGTGCATCATCTTTAGAAGAGGCTTCCTTCTGGGATGACAGCCATGCAGACCAATTTGACGCAGTGTGTGACATATGGCTGACAGCTGATCACGTGGAAAGGGGCCGGGATCGGGCCCTTACTCTGATCTGTGATCACCCGAGTCTCATTGACTCAGTGATCACAGCGCACGTTGTGCGCGCCCTGCAGGGGGCGTGCGGGGAGCGTGCAAAGGGTAGGTCGTCTATTGCAAAGTAGGTCCGCGCTGTAGCTGTCATTCGGCTATAGTGCGGATCTGAAGGGGTTAAACAGCAAACACCAGAAGAACAGGAGGGTCTGGCTTCAGTGTGGAGACACGTTGCTTGAAGAGTAAGCCATAGGTGCGAAGAGTTGGTATACCCCAACGAAACGCGACTGGCCTACATAGATGCATAATGTCCATACAGATGATTTTAAATGTTTTTTTACATTGTTCTACTCAAGACTTTTAAATACCATTCAGCCCTTCCAGTGGTCTATGTTGTGTAGGACTTGTCTTCACCCCATGATATGCCAAAGTACTGTGACGTCAATATGTATATGTGGTTTTTAGCATGCCTTGTGTTAATGCAATCTTGTCTATGCACTTTTGTCATTGAGTATGCTGTACGTGACCTCAAAAGGTACAGTAAAAATGTTCTTTGCAATGAATGCTTTTTGGTATACATCTCTCATTTAAAGTCCTAACCCCCCCCCCCCCCCTTTTTGTGTTCATAATACCCATAAAACCTAGGTTCAGGGCGGATTGGCAGGAACCCAAGCAGCTCAAATAGGAGGTAAAACCCGGCGCCGGATCAACGTATACGGAACCATGACAATTGTCTTTTGCTCTACTTGTGCAAATACTTTTGCAATTCTTTGCTACATTTTTTCCCCCCTTTTTATTGGTTGAACTAGATGGACTTGTGTCTTTTTTCAACCAGACTAACTATGTAACTATATATACATTTACCTGATGGGCAATTGGAAATATCTGTGCATGTTCCCCCTTTTGATTTCGAGGGACTTTCCCTGATTTGGAGCAATGTCCCTCTATCCCTCTTTCCTCCTCATTTGTCCCTCATTTTGTTCTGATCTATATAGTTGTATATAAAATGCACTTTTTATCTATCAAAAAGTGTTTCCCAGTGCTAAACATTTTATCCAATTTGTAAATTCCAAAAGCCAATATAAAGGAATAGTAGTGGTAAAAAAAAAGCACTTGTGGGTTTACCAATCTTGTTTTTTTTTGTACAATTCTCCTTTAAGGGGGCGTGGCAAGGGTGTGTGTCCTATGTCTGCATACTTTTGCTGATAGGTGTTCCTCATTCCCATCTCAAAAAGTTGGGAGGTAGGCTATCAAGACAACCTTATACTTTGTACTGAATGGGCAAAGTGGCAGGTCCACTCCAAGGCTGGGTTCACGCTATCTTCGCATGCAGCTTACAGCAGGGGTCCGGTGCGTCCACGTTCACCGTTTCAGGTCCGATTTCAGCCTGAATTTTTGGCTGAATTCGGACCTGAAATTGACCAAAAGACGCACAGGGCCCCTGTGCAAATTCGCAACGGAACCGCAGCGGAGATATGTGAACCGGCTCCATAGAGAGCCGTCACAATCTCCTGCTATTGCGAATTGGATGCGGGGAATCCGCATCCAGTTTGCAATAGTGTGAACCCGGCCTAAAGGAAACCTGTACTGTGTATAAAGGGAGAGTGTCAGTGCTGACCTCTTCATGAAAAATTCTAGCTGTTTGGCTGTCTGGTTTTATTACAGTCATGAAGCAGCTGAATCATAGCAAAGTCAAAATTCCTGATCTGCATGCTCGTTTTCAGTCGGTGACTTAACAGTATTAAAACTAGAGGGTCAGTATGAGTATTCTTGGAAGGAGATGCCAACCTCAGTATTCCTTTCAGCGTAAGCTCTCTGTAAGTGTAGTAACTTAGCGGACAGAGGGCAGAACCACATAATATGGCAGGGGACACACTATAGTACGCACCCAGTGTATTGTAGTGTCGGATAGCAGTGGCGCTGGTAACTGTGGGGGAAAATGAAGATTTGACTTGCTGACTGTTGCTTATTCAGCTCTCTGAAATGAAAAAATGAACAAAACATATCATTCTAAAGTCTGTATTTGCCTCTATCCAAAGCACCTAGTGTGATTTCTGTCTCCTCTCTCCTCCCTCTGCTATCTGCATAAGTCACTTCAGACAGTCTATGTCCACACCAGACAATTGAGGTGGGGAAACGGTCCCACACTCCAGCACACAGGAGGCGATTGACAGCCTCAGCTATGCATGTTTTCTTATAAGGCTGGTGGGGCCATTCCTTCCACTCAGGTCTCAGATTACACTCAGCTCTCTGCTGTGCAGTGTGTGACATCAGATTCTTGCCCCCTGCCTTCTGAAGCTCAGAAATGCTGTATAAATTCTGGACTTTCAAGGGATGTAGAGAAGAGAGGGCTGCAGATAAACAGAAATAACTTATGTAGGAGGATTGTTTCATCTCTGTGTATCACCTGAGACCAGTCACTTCAATGGGTATATTTAATGCCCCATACACACGATCAGAAATTCCGTCAGAAAAAACTTGGATGGTTTTTCCAACGGAATTCCGCTCAAGCTTGCCTTGCATACACACGGTCACACAAAAGTTCTCTGAACTTTCGACCGTCAAGAATGCGGTGACATACAACACTACGACGAGCCAAAATAATTAAGTTCAATGCTTCCGAGCATGCGTCAAATTGTTTCCGAGCATGCATGATTTTTGCGCGTCCGAATTGCATACAGACGAACGCATTTTCGGATAGGAACTTTTTCCCGACCGAAAAATAGAGAACCTGCCCTCAATCTTTTGCTGGCTGGAATTCTGCCAGCAAAAGTCCGATAGAGCATACACACGGTCGGAATTTCTGACCAAAAGCTCACATCCGACTTTTTCTGGCGGAATTTCTGATCGTGTGTACGCGGCATAAGGGTTCACAACCACTTTAGGTCCTGACTCACTGCTCTCTCTTGGTGTTACCTATCTTTAAACTTCTTAGGAAAACTGTCAGTTTTATATATGTTCACTGGAGTCTTCACCTCCTGCTGTCTTTTAGGATGACCAACTTTGTAAAAGTCTCTGGAAAAGTGTTTTTTTTTTTTTACAGCAGCTTTATAGGATGGTTATGGCTTACCATCGTGTTCTAAACATGACTTATGGTTGGGTTACTGGGCTAGAAGAATAATCCTGTACTCCAAACTGGCTTAATTTGCCATACACGTGCTCTACCAATCATTCTACAGCACTAGCCAGCTGCCAATGATCATACAAAACCACTTACAAATACCCTAAAACATATTTTTGCCTATTAGTCAACTTGTGGGTTCTATATACTCTAGCAAAGCTATTTTGGGGTTGAATACATGCAAACCAGACTATGTTTTTGCCTGGTTCACTCTTCTAAGACACACAAGCCATAGACCAGTGGTCTCCAAAGGTTCTAAACAAAGGGTCAGTTAGTTCACACAAATTGCAAGCTGGCCAACTGAGTCAAAGTAATCCCACTTACGGCCATTCCTACACTGCTCTGCCACTGCAAATGCTACGGTGGACACCATGCCAACATGGGGCAATCAGACACAAGGTGGGGGAGAGCTACTAGGTTCAGGTCTGGTCACTGACCTGTGTTAGTTATTGGGAGTTGAGCACAGGTATATCTTGTCTCAGTGGGAGTCAATAGTGCCTCATCATTGGTGTCAGTGGGAGGAGTAGTGCCCCATCATTGGTGTCAGTGGGAGGAATAGTGCCCCATCATTGGTGTCAGTAGGAGGAATAGTGCTCCATCATTGGTGTCAATAGGAGGAATAGTGCTCCATCATTGGTGTCAGTAGGAGAAATAGTGCTCCATCATTGGTGATAGTAGGAGGAATAGTGTCCCATCGTTGGTGCAGTGGGAGGAATAGTGTCTAATCGTTCGTGTTAGTTTGAGGAATAGCGAACCATCGATCGTGTCAATGGGAGATATAGCTTCCCATTGTTGGTGTCAGTAGCAGGAAGTATGCCCCATTGTTGGTATCAGTGGAAGGAAAAGTGCCCCAAGAACCTGATAAAGGCAGGAAAAGGGTCACATCTAGCCCCCGGGCTGTAGTTTGGAGACCACTGGTCTAGACCAGGGAACTATGGAGATAACAGACCACTGTATCAGTTTCATAGCTACCCTGTTTTCCCGAAAATAAGACCTAGCGTGATTGTCGGTGATGGCTGCAATATAAGCCCTACCCCCCAAATAAGCCCTAGTTAAAGTCCTTGTAGGTCTTATTTTCAGAGTAGGGCTTTATTTTGGGGAAACAGGATAGGGCTTATTTGGGGGGTAGCGTTTATATTGCAGCCATAACTGACAATCACGCTAGGTCTTATTTTCGGGGAAACAGGGTAGGTAAAATGAATAAATTTTTAATCCATAAAACTGGAGAACAAGGAAACCAATCATTTTAAAATCATCTCACATCAATAAAAATGAGCAGACATCCCCTTTAACGCCATTATTTTACAGGTTATTGTTTTTTCAGCAATAAGAACCTGCTAGTGTGATAAAACCGTCAACCTATTTGGTCTCAATATATTAACATCCCAAGGTGTTTTCGATTAAAGATGGAACACGCAGAAGAGTGACAAAAAAAAACAGCTTTATTTCAGTCCAGGTTTGTTGAGAAGATACTGGGATGAGGTCATAAGCACCGAAGATCTATTCCAGTGCCTTGGATAAGGTGTCTGGTCAGCAGCCCCAACGCTCTCCAAGCACATAGTGTTGAGAGATTTGCTAACAGCACCGGAGATCTAGAAAACACGTAACTCTTCCCTGCCCAGGAAAACCCTATGGCAGAAGTGATGCTATGGGTCCACATATAAAAGTTTCTTCTCTATGGTTTAAGGTAAATTCCTAAATCTCTGGGTGGTAAAATGGTTTAAAGGCAAGTTTAAAAGTCTGAGATACTCATATGTGAGTAAGCACCTATAGAACAATCTAACGATGGCGATATTTTGGAAGATTTTTCAGCTCATACAAAAGTTTTGATATGTAAGATTTATAATCTTGACACTGTAGAAAATAAATTGTTCAAAACTGACGTTGTTGTATTTTCCATAAAGACACTTGTAGGCCAATCCCTTAAAGCAGTAGGGTTAGGCCGGCCATGCACGATTTAAATCTTGGCCGATTCAGCAGGAACCGGCCGAGATTCGAACCGTGTTTGGGCAGGCTGAATATACCAAGTTGACTGATCAATCAACTCGAGTACAATTAGCATGCCAGGTTTTACCTGCGATTATCGCTAGCCTCTAGCAATAATCACTGTCTTCTCCCGGCGGGGACGGCTTCCCCCCGCCCTCCTGCTGGTAGAAAACAATGGCCTGGCAGGAGGGATTTCTGCATCAACACTGTCTGTGTTGATGGGGGAATCGAGCAAATATGCTCCACATATAGCCGGCCTTAAAGGGGCAGCACCAATTCTCCAACTGTGAGAGCGCTTTTCTTGTTTTGTTTCTTTTGGCCAACTCTCAACAAATGCCGATAAATTCATCAAGAGGAATCTAGGGAGGAGGCGGTCTGAAGAAAATCGGTAATATTTCACAAAGTTCTCCATGCTGAAAAATCTCTAACTTTTGGAGACATCATGGTAAAAGTAAACGGTTGAGTCATGGCCACCACCCTGTTTTCTATTTTAAAAAATGCGTAACGGAAAACCTTATCAGTCTTCAATATATGTAGCACAGTCTGAATGGTGCTTGGTCACAATTTGGAGAACAGATATGAAAACAAGAAAGTGCAGCTCTCCCAACCAGCCACTTTAAAATAGACATCAAGAAGGCTTCAGCCTGTGAGTCTCCGCCAAAGGACACCCCTCCTAACGCATTTTACCCCACCTATCAGAAAGTATTTTTTTTTTTTTTTTAAAGTATTTTATTAAGTTTTCACATATACAAAAAGTTCAGTACATCAACTGTTGTAATATAAGGAAGGGTGTTCGACAGAGTCAGCATACATCTTGAAGAGTAAGCAAAATAACATCACACAAGAAAGGTTGTGGAGGCAGAAATAAGCAACCTGTAGGGCAAAAATCATGGAGGTTATAAACATTCCATGTCCGTGGTTGCGTAAGACTCTGACCAATCCTGTATGTATTAGCGGGAGTTGCTAGTTAAGCCAAATGAATTATGAGAATGTTATCATATAAGCCCGCTTGTTGGGAGTGTGAGTCTTCGTCAGAGTAGGATATCAGTAATGAAAGAGAGTCGTGTATAGCTTTGCCGACCGTGGTAGTTCAACCCTCAGTCCTGGGCACCCCTAATGGGATCTGCCTGTGCCCAGAGAGGGTGTATACAGGCATCTTCTGGCTAGGAATGTCGGTTCGGTGTACCCCACCTATCAGAGTGCATGGCCTTTGGTGGAGACTTACAGGCTGAAGCCGTTTTGATGTCTATAAAATAGTGGCTAGTTCGGAGAGTGGTGCTTTTTTGTTTTCATGCATGCGCTGCCTCAGATGGGCTTTTTGCCAGCCTGCACCCCTCACCTGAGGATGGTGGGAGCTTGGTCTCCAGCTTGGAGCAGTGTTCCAAGTGCGGTATCTAGGCTGGAGAACATTTCACTGTATCAGATGAAAGATCTGCTTGCCTATGGCCAACATACAGAATCAGAAACAGACCTTTGTGCCGCCCGTTCAGTTTCTTGCAGTATACATATTCACAAATGATAAGCCAGTAAGAATACATTAAGCACAGACTCCATATTTACCGTGAAGAGCATTTCTATAGTCTTGTCTAGAACATCCATGTAATTAGCGTGCAGTTCACAGAGCGATCAATGATAATGAAAATGTCAGATCTGCAACCTGTTTGATTTAAAGCTTAATTCCAGGAATTCAGCCACTTTGTGAAAAGTGAAGGCACTCTATGAGTTTAGTCCAAGGAGGTGCATGACATCTCCTGGGCTTATCACTATTATTTACATCTGACAGGTTTATCGCTCTGCCATGAAGCACTGCAGGGAACTGGGGAGGAAAAAAAACACAGAGCAGCCATGCCCACCCCTCCCCTCTGCTGCCCATTCACAAAACCTTTGTAATTTGTGAACGTGTTCACATAATACCAAGGGATCTGTGATTAGGCAAGAGGAGGGAAGGGGCGGGCATAGCAACTGCAGGAACTCTCCTGTTCAAGATGCAGAGCTTAGAAGGATCAGCGCCGGGCTCCTGGAACTACAGCAATAGCTGGCTTCTGGGAGTACTGTTAAGCTGTCAGATATTAATAACAGAGCTAAGCCCATGAGGTGTCATGCACTTTGCTGGACTTAACTCATAGTATGCCTTCATTTTTCTTACCAAGTAGCTGAATTCCTGGAATTCAGCTGCTTTAATAGTTTAAACGGTAATAATTTAATAATGGACCAAGTTCATTTTTGTAGAAGTTCAGCTGCTTAGGGTCTTTGTAAATCTAATGTTAAAGTGTATGTCAAGCCAAAAACAATTTTTCTAGTATTGAATAGAGTGGGGAAGGAATATAGAACTCCTGTTGGGTTTGAACTGCTATCAATGGCTCTGTTATATTTTTCTCTCTTATCCTGTCCTGGCGACAACGGCTTTCTTTGACAGGAAGTGAGGGAAAGACTGCAACAGGGATTCTAGCCTTCCCCAACTAAAGAAATCATTTTTTATTTTTTTTCTGTGTTGCTCTTGGAGAGTGTAAAAAAAAAAAAAAAAAAAAAAAAAAAAGTTTACAAGAAGTAAATATGTTATTTTTTTAAAATTGATTTACTAATGATAAATGCATTCTCTGCATTAAAGTAAAAGTCCTTCTGCGAACAGCTCCCCCCCTTCCCCGAATACTTACCTGATCCCGATCTTGAACCAGCAATGTGCACGAGAGCGGAGGCTCTCTCTTCTTATTGGCTCAGACACAGCAGCCACTGGCTACTGCTGCTGTCAATCACAGCCATTGGGGGGGGGGGGGTGCGAGCCACGCTCTGTGTGCCTTGTGGACACACAGAGCCAACCTGGAAGTGAGCACGCACAAGTGCCCCTATAGCAAGTGGCTTGCTATAGGGGGCACTCAGTGGGCTGGAGGAACCAGGAGCTCCAGCGGGGGACCCAAGAAGAAGAGGATCGGGGCTGATCTGGGCAAAACCATTACACAGAGCAGGTATGATATTTGTTATTTTTTTTTTCATTTATCATTTTTATATTTTCAGTTTTGAGAGAGTGAAGTTCCACTTTAAGGATGTTGCAGGTGACCTTATGTAAAATGGAATTTAAAGTGGTTGTAAACCCTTTTGGGTGACTTTTACCTATAGGTAAGCCTAGGATAAGGCTTACCTATAGGTAGTGGAAATATCTCCTAAACGTGCGCCGTTTAGGAGATATTTCACTTGTAGCGCACCGATGCTGTCATCGACGCATGCGCTGTGAAGAAATGGGCCACCGTGCCGTTTCTTCCCCCAGCGTGTGGCGTGACGGATAGCTCGCACACGCATGCGCGGGAGTGACGTCACGTGACTCCGGCCAGTCACAGAGCCAGAATCCGTGGACTCAGAAGGAAGAGGGGCGAAGATGGACGCGGCCTGCTCAGGGGACAGCGCGGGCTTGCAGGTGTCATATAATGGGCTAGTATGCAATGCATATTAGCCCATTATGTTTTTCATTTGCAGGCTTTGCGGGGAGCAAAGGAGGAAGTAAAACCTCTTCCTCTCTATAGAGGTTTACTTCCTCTTTAATACTGGTCAACACACTGCACAGTAAATATAATTGGATCTACTTCATCATGTTATGTACAGGTTCTTTCACATGTGTATTTATGAATGCTGTCCACAGTTTTTATGTACCTGACTTTAAAAAGAAAAAATGGGAAGCCGATCTTGATCAGGCAAGTACATAAAAAAGGTTGTCTTGCTGACAAATCTACCACAGAAAGGCCTCTTGTGAAGCAGTGCATGCAGCAGAAAGCTGACACATGGATGTAGCAATGACATTTTGTCACAGAAGTGCCCTCTTTGTTGGGCTTGTATGTTACATCCTCTGTTGAATCGGCATATTCAGATCATCGGGAGTGGGAGAAGACACAAATGTGACTTGCATGAGATAACTGTAGTGTTTTTATGTTTTACTTGAAGGAGAAGTCCAGCCAAGCACTAAAATCACTACATCTATAGACATCCACAATCTAACACTAACCTACCTAACCCTGTATAGAAGAAATCACAGAAGTGAGTACACCCCTCACATTCTTGTAAATATTTTTTATTCTATCTTTTCATGTGACAACACTGAAGAAATGACACTTTGCTACAATGTAAAGTAGTGAGTGTACAGCTTGTATAACAGTGTAAATTTTCTGTCCCCTCAAAATAACTCAACACACAGCCATTAATGTCTAAACCACTGGCAACAAAAGTGAGTACACCCCTAAGTGAAAATGTCCAAATTGGGCCCAAAGTGTCAATATTTTGTGTGGCCACCATTATTTTCCAGCACTGCCTTAACCCTCTTGGGCATGGAGTTCACCAGAGCTTCACAGGTTGCCACTGGAGTCCTCTTCCACTCCTCCATGATGACATCACAGAGCTGGTGGATGTTAGAGACCTTGCGCTCCTCCACCTTCCATTTGATGCCCCACAGGGTTTAGGTCTGGAGACATGCTTGGCCATTCCATCACCTTTACCCTCAGCTTCTTTAGCAAGGCAGTGGTTGTCTTGGAGGTGTGTTTGGGATCATTATCATGTTGGAATACTGCCCTGCGGCCCAGTCTCCGAAAGGAGGGGATCATGCTCTGCTTCAGTATGTCACAGTACATGTTGGCATTCATGGTTCCCTCAATGAACTGTAGCTCCCCAGTGCTGGCAGCACTCATGCAGCCCCAGACCATGACACTCCCACCACCATGCTTGAATGTAGACAAGACACACTTGTCTTTGTACTCCTCACCTGGTTGCCACCACACACGCTTGACACCATCTGAACCAAATAAATTTATCTTGGTCTTATCAGACTACAGGACATGGTTCCAGTAATCCATGTCCTTAGTCTGCTTGTCTTCAGCAAACTGTTTGCAGGCTTTCTTGTGCATCATCTTTAAAAGAGGCTTCCTTCTGGGACGACAGCCATGCAGACCAATTTGATGCAGTGTGCGGCGTATGGTCTGAGCACTGACAGGCTGACCCTCCACCCCTTCAACCTCTGCAGCAATGCTGGCAGCACTCATAGGTCTATTTCCTAAAGGCAAACTCTGGATATGATGCTGAGCACGTGCACTCAACTTCTTTGGTCAACCGTGGCGAGGCCTGTTCTGAGTGGAACCTGTCCTGTTAAACCGCTGTATGGTCTTGGCCACCATGCTGCAGCTCAATTTCAGGGTCTTGTAATCTTCTAATTGCCTAGGCCATCTTTATGTAGAGCAACAATTCTTTCTTTTAGATCCTCAGAGTTCTTTGCCATGAGGTGCCATGTTGAATTTCCAATGACCAGTATGAGAGAGTGAGAGCGATAACACCAAATTTAACACACCTGCTCCCCATTCACAACTGAGACCTTATAACACTAACGAGTCACATGACACCAGGGAGGGAAAATGGCTACTTGGGCCCAATATGCGCACATTTTCACTTAGGGGTGTACTCACTTTTGTTGCCAGCGGTTTAGACATTAGTGGCTGTGTGTTGAGTTATTTTGAGGGGACAGCAAATTTACACTGGTATACAAGCTGTACACTCACTATTTAACATTGTCGCAAAGTGTCATTTCTTCATTGTCACATGAAAAGATATAATAAAATATTTACAAAAATGGGAGGGGTGTACTCACTTTTGTGAGATACTGTACATACCTTTTCTGACCCGATCCCACGCTGAGCTGTCAGCCGAGGCTTCACTGTGTAGGCGGGTTCAGAGGACACAGCAGACAACGGAAGCCCTATAGTAACTCCATGGGTGACATCACTTCCCAAGCATTTCACAGCCGTTGTCAGCTGTGTCCTCTGCAGAGCTTCCACAGCTGGTAACCGGATGGGAGTGGCTTCAAAAAAAGTATGTATACTGATTTCTTCTTTACAGGGTTAGATAGGTTAGTGTTAGCTCGTGGATGAATGTAGATGTAGCGATTTTAGTGTTAGGCTGGGCTTCTCCTTTAAAGTGTTACTAAACGCAGCAGCTTGAATTCACTATATCTGGTCTCCCACAGTACACAGAACATGGAAATGCAATAGTTTTAGTAAAAATTACCTGCTAAATACCTTTTTTCATCAGCAGTATATAGCAGTCTTGTGACTTCTATCAGTGTCTTGTTAAAGCTTGTAGTTTTCATCCTCCTGTGATTGTCCTATGAGCCTGCAGGACCCCTGACCCTCTGTCTGGACAGTGCTGATTGGCCCTGTGCTGATCATATGCGCACTCCCAGGGAAATAAAAAAAAAAAAAAAAACCTCTCTAGCAATACACACTAAACTGAGCATGTGCAGCTTGTCCCCTATGAGCAGATAGATTGGGGACAGTGAGAGGATCAGGGAGTACAGGATCAAACAGCTTTTTTACACAATGCAGAGGATTAACCCCTTAGGTTCCACAGTGAGTATAACAAGCATGCTCTACTGCATATACAGACTGATTTTACCGCTGTGGGTTTAGTAACACTTTAAAGCCCAACTCAGGGTGCAAAAAACAGACCCGGCAGCTATACATTCTATTGCCACGGAAACAACCGCCATCATGCTGGCTCTGTTTTACATTCGGCAAATCTGTTTGTTTACATGGTAGGATTAGCACAGCTTGCACTGTACTTCCAGTCCACTTTGTTGTAGACGCCAGAGGTCTTATAGACCCTAGCACTATGATCATGCCTCTGCTTCCTTCTTCACCTAGCCATTCACAAAATGAAGCCAGGGGCTGTGTGTTTTGTGAATGGCAAGGAGGAGAGCGAGGCAAAGACACAACAATAGCGCTGGGGTCTATGAGAGCTGCAGTGCTTACATCTGAGCGGGCCAGAAGAACAGTGGGAGCTGTACTAATCTCAGCATGTAAACAAATATCTGCCAAATGCAGAATAAAATCAGCATGATGGGTGAATTGCTTTTCTGAAATGTACAACTGCTTTAAGCTGCGTAAATGTATTGTGGTCAGAGCTAAATGTAATAACTTGCAGCTTACCAGTCCCTAGATGTAATGGCTGCATGTTTTTTTTTTCTTTATTTTTTACCTAATCCAGCAAATAACAGACCTCTGTATGTCTACCCTTGTTCATCTCCATTACATAGTGGACTGATGGGTCTAGTACACACAGGGTCGGATGCCCTGGACGGGACCATTTACTGGAGGAAGGTGGGCGCAGTAGTGGCAGTGAGAGAGAAAGACTAAGTCACCTGACAAGTTGCCTCAGTGTGAACCACGCCTAAGTCGCTGGTCGCCGCCAATACTAGTATAAATTTTTTTTTCCAGTATAGATCCCATCGTTTGTAGGCACTGCAGTTTTCACAGCAGGGGGGGGTGCAGTTTTCCGTCTTCGCCCTGGGCACCGGACGACCTTGTCCGGGCACTGAGTACACGTGTCAAACACAAGGTCTGCGGGCTGAAGAAGGACCACCAGGTCATTTCATGTGGCCATCACAACTCTTCTGCAGCTGCGGCAACCCCCTCATGCAGCTGTAGAGAAGCTTGTCTCAGCAGTTAGGACAGAACTCCTCCTACAGATTCTGTGTAGCCACAAAAAAAACCCCACATCTCTGCCTCCAGCAGACTCAGTCCTCCTCCAGACTCTGCACTTTCTGCTTCCCACTTCTGCCCCCAGCAGCAACACGGGGTGCACCGTGATGTAGGGGAAGGTGGGGTACTCTTGGCATCTAGTCTTTCAGATAAAACTGGCCCCTTGAGTGCAACCATAATGCTGATGTGGCCCGTGGTGAAATTGAGTTTGACACCCCTGGTCTAATAGTTTACACGGTGAAAATGAAGATTTTTGTTTTTTAATAAGCTCACAGGAAGTGACAAGGACACCGCATTTCTGTCAAGATCAATAGGCATTTTCTGTACTTTCGCATCCTGAAAAGCGAGAAAGGACTTTTGACTTACCTGTGAATTCCATGTTTTGGATTACAGAACAGGACACAGGCTTTCTATTCATAGAACCCAGGTTATAGGCCGCTACATACAGGGGACTGGACCTTTGCAGAGCTCTGCTGGACAAATCTCTATTAACCCCACCCCCTCCTCTGTGAGTCCTCAGTTTTTTTTCTAGTGTCCTAATGTGAAGGACCTCTTTTCCTTTATGGAGAAATCATTCTAAGCCTAATTACTTCATTTCACTTTGGGATTCTTGAATTAACACTTCAATCCCTTTTCTACAATTGAAGCAGTGCATCTGGGTCAGTGCAAAGGTTTGCTGGAAATGCCCCTTATAACCCTGCAAAGATGAGCAACTTGTATCAAACACAACTCCGTTCCACCACCTCCGTCTCCCACTCTCTGCTCACCGCTGTCACTTCTAAACACAAAAGTCCTTTTGGTGGCTTTCAAAGATGCCTGCCTGCCATGCAATTAGGTGGGGCATCATGTGGTAAGCTGCACTGTGTTTCTCATATGGCCCCGGGTGCACAGATGCAGACCAATGATCTCTCTGCAAGTGAGAGAGATGGAACCACTGGGAGATACTAGGCCGGGTAGATGAGATGCAAAGAAGCTTCTTCTTTTTTTTTTTTTTTTAAGACATGAGAGTTGTGGAGGGAGATGTGTGCAGAGGTGGGGGATGGGGGAGAGTGGTGCAGAGGTCGGGGATGGGGGAGAGTGGTGCACAGATCAGAGCCAAGACGGGATGGAAGTGCTTGTGAAAGAGAGCTGAACACTGCGCATAGCACACCCCTAATCCCTGCACTCTGTACATAGCACACTCCTGAACCCTGTAGTCTGTATGTATCACAACCTGAAAGTGCACTCTGTGCATAGTGATCCCCTAAATCCTGCACTCTGTACATACATACAGACTACAGGGTTCAGGAGTGTGCTATGTACAGAGTGCAGGGTTTAACAGTTTGCTATGTACAGAGTGCACTTTCAGGGTGTCACACCCTGAACCCTGCACTCATTGCGCAGCGCACCCCTGAAACTGCAATCGACACAGTGCACCCTTAACTTGGCACTATGTACGTAGCGTACCCCTGAAACTGCACTCTGTGCATCCCTAAACACCGCACATAATGTACTCCTAGTATTTATTGCCCCTTTAAGATTTGATGTGGTTCAGTGTGGGGGGGGGGGGGGGGGGTCGGTTGGTTGCTTGTTGAGTTCCTCCACCTATTCTCTAAGAAAAAAAAAGAAGCCCTGGATAAATTTAAATAGTCTTACAGATACAACCCACCCTGTGAACGCAACCATGAAATTGAGTTGGAAGCCCCTGTTTAGCAGTGTAAGCTCTTGAGATGAGCTGCCTTATGCACCTAGCAATGGCTTGCCAGAACAAGGGGTCCTGCATGGATCTGAAAGCTTCACTTTACCACTGTGATGTGATTATAAAGATAGAGAATATTCACTATAAATAGTCACTATAAAATAAAATTGTTGGTAACAATAAGAGCATGAAAGAAAGGGTATATGCAGTGCTACAAACAAATAAAATCAAAAGTATCCATAAACACTGGCACAAAAATCCATATTTTTTCCATGACGTTTCCAAGAACATGTGCAAAAGGAACATTACATGTGACTTGTTCTAGGTCAGGGATCTTCAAACTACGGTCCTCCAGCTGTTGCGGAACTACACAACCCATGAGGCATTGTAAAACTCTGATATTCACAGACATGACTAGGCATGATGGGAATTGTAGTTCCTAAACAACTAGAGGGCCATAGTTTGGAAACCCCTTTTAGAAAGTAAGGCAGAGGGCAGTGTTTGTAAGTGTTCCACCAGAGCTCAAACATCTGATTGTACCTATAGAAAATGTTCCTTTAAAGATTCTGCTGACAACATTTGAGGCGCTTCTAGGAGATCCCTTTACTCTCACAGGCCCTGCTCTGCAACCAGCTATTGCTGCAATCTCTATCTGTCAAATCGCAGCAAACTGGACCAGGGCAATGAACAACCAAGAGGAGCCTGTTTTCTTGGCTTATGCGGCTCAGCGCACTCTGCAGCCGTGCTTCCTCTAGCTCCATTTACAACACTGATGCTCTGGGATGGCGGGTCAGGAACTGGCCATCTGGGCTTGCCGACCCGCCATCCCAGAGCAGGAGGTCGCGGGCCACATCAGAGTGCGGTACTCCGAGAGTAGAGTGTGGAAATAGGCTAAGTATTTCTGTAAGGGAGTTCACAGCAACATGGTGTTAAAGCGGAACTTCAGTAATTTTTTCATCTTTCCATCTATTAAATCTTTTGCTCTTGTTGTTGTTTTACCTTTGGATAGTTAAACAATTTTTTTTCTGCCAGTAAATACCTTATACAACCCGCTTCTTGTCTGGTAAAAAGCCTAGGCTTATGACATCATGCACAGCTCTCTCTCACTCTTGTGAGAGTTTGCCAGGAAGGGAGGGGGGATGAGTCATGAGGGCCAATGAGAGCTGCAGAGCTGGTGGTGCGCCTCTGTGTAAATCCAGGAAGTGAACAAGCAGCAAGCTTCAGCTGCCCACAGTTAAAATGGTTGCAGCCAGACTCAGTGGGGGGAGATTCCTGCAGCATATTTGGCAAGTATAGAATCACAGTATATATAAAATAATATGCAAAGTGGTTGGAGGGAAGCTTCAGAATGGCAAAGATGGTTTTTATTACAAATTATGTGAGCATCCTGCAGTTCCTCTTTAAGTGTCCTGTAACAAACTCCTCATGGCAAATAGGTAGGAGGAAGTGCCTGAATACCCTAAAAAGGGATGTAGGTGGAAGTGGCAGTAAATTGCGAGACCTTTGGTGTGATACAACACCTAATCATCCACCTAAGACTAGGTGGATGTGGTGGAATTTTTAGTGCAAGGCATCAAGGAGCTAAATAATGGGACTTTTTTTTAGTGCAAATTTGAAAGGTTTACACTGTACAAGCTTCAAACACATTTTGGGTTTCCTAATAGTATAAACATAAAAAGTAGAAACAAATATTATTTAGGATACACAAGAGAAGTGTAAAGTTAGAGATATTATGTCTCATACTTGCAATGGGGCTATGGCAACAGTCCAATAAATTATCTGTCCATGTCTCTGTATAGAGCCTAGGCTTTGCCTGTTACAATGGGCCTACCCCTGGAGAGGTCTTCAGTATTAGGGTTCCACAGGTTTGGACCACCTATGGTTCTGGAGCTCTATATCACCCTGCGTCCAACTACACGAGTTGCACCAAGTGCCAATGTGAGCACCCAAGTAGGATCCGCTGCCTGAAGCAACATTACAGGCCATACCCATGGTGTGGGGTCTGGGTACAGCTCCCAAGGTTTTACAGAGCCTGCACTGACCCACATGCACAGCTTCAATTGTTGTATTAGAAGAGAGAGAAGTGTTGAAGAAAAATCCTAAAGTGAAATAAACTAATTCAAGTGGCTGTCAACCTTGGACATGAAATATGAACAAAGCATAAGCCTCCATAGTGTGTACTTGTCTCAATTAAAATCACTCAGTGTCATTTCGGTCTGCTGCTTCGTTCCTCTGTTATCAGCATGAGTCACTTCTGACAAGTTTTCCTGACACCAAGAGATAAAAGGTGACAGGGTAGGGACCTCCAGCTGATTTGACAGCCTCAGCTCTGTTCCTGTGTGCAGGGGGATGTGTCCTTTCCCTCCAAGCTAAATGGAAAAATGTATTCAACACACCAAGGATTCCTCAGAAGGGTCCAAAGCTTTATTTACATGGTCACACGGTACACATACAGCAACGTTTCTGAGCCATGCAGGGCCCCTCCGTCACTTGCCTGACGAAGAGGCCCTGCGTGGCTCCGAAACGTTGCCGTATGTGTACCGTGTGACCATATAAATAAAGCTTTGGACCCTTCTGAGAAATATTTGGTTTTCCATTTAAATTGTCGGTGGTTTCCAGCCTGACGTCATTACAGTACCCAGTATTATTACACATGATTGTGTGTGTAGGGAATACTGCGCTTGGCCTTTCCCTCCAATTAGCTCTCAGAGCTCTCTTCAACAAGCTCTGTAGTGTGTAATTTCAGCTCGTCACCCCCTTTTTTTTTTTTCTGGTAGCTCAGATAATCTGCATACATTCTGCACTTTGAACAGATGTAAGGAAGAGAAGGCTGCAGATTAACAGGTACAACTTATGTAGGAGGATTTGTTTCGTCTCTGTGTATCGCCTGAGGCCGGTCACTTCAATGGGTATATGTAAGGGTTTACAGCCACTTTAAGCTTAGAATGATTTCTCCATAAAAGGTAGAAGACGTCCTTCACCTTAGGACACTAGAGAAAAAAAATGGAGGACTCACACAGTGGGGTGGGCTTATAGGGGGATACCTGGGGAAATGTCCAGCAGAGCTTTGTCCAATCACCTGAAAGTAGCAGCCTATAACCCAGGGTCTGTGAATATCAAGCCTGTGTCCTGTACTGTACAAAATTAAGATACTAATAGAGCCACCAAAACTAAGAACTGGTAAACTAATATATTCAATTTTTTGTTTTTTAAGGCCTGGTGTTGGCAACTTCAGACTTAGTCCCCCATTGTAGCACATGTCTTCTTAATCTGTACAATGCCCTTTCATATATATATATATATTTATACGCTCGTCAACAGTTAACCCATACACATACAATACCCCTGTATAGTCCACCACACCATACCATCTCCTCATTTCACCCTCCTTGTTTCAACTGTATACGCATATTTGAAACTTAAGGAGAGAACTGTTGAATCTCCTCATTCATAAGTATTTTAGAAGGAGCTTCCACCTCCCTGTGGTATTTGTGATTCATCTGAAAACACAGAAGTAGAAAAATGTCTTTTTGGAGAAGTCTGTGGGAAGGCCAGTAACATGTAATAGCGGCTAGATGTTGTTGACAAGGTGGAGATTTTTTTTCCAAATCCAGGAGGTCCTGGTCGCTCCTGATGTTTGTACAGTGGAAGGACAGCAGAAGACGGGACAGTCAGAGATTAGTGGTGAAAATAAATTTGCATCAACTCAGTAGGTCAAATGTCTGCAGACACTGGGTGGAGCAGCAGTAAGCCACAAAACTGACAGCTGTTCTCCTGCAAAAACAAACCAACATATTATTTTATTTATAGTACTTAAATAGGGCCATCAATTTACACAGTGCATTACATGCATATTAAAACATTCATCTCAGTCCCTGCCCTCAAGAAGCTTACAATCGAAGGTCCCTAACTCATTCATACATACACATACTGAGGCCAAAATAGACAGGAGCCAATTTACCTACCGGAATGTCTTTGGAGGGTGGGAGGAAACCCACACAGGCACATGGAGAACATGCAAACTCCAGGCATGTAGTGCTGTGGTTGAGATTCGAGCCGACGACCCCAGTGCTGCTAGATGGAAGTAATAAACCACTTCACTGCCTATTTTATCATCTTATGTTATGTTGTCCTCTGACAGGTGGCCACAACAACGAGGTGGGAACTTCTGCCGACACCACCATTGCTATGGCAACCTGTCATGAAGAAACAGTGCTGCGCAAATTGCATTACTGCGCAGGTGCAAGATCGGGAGGTGCATACTGGGTAGCCAGCTGCACCAAATCCTGGAAATAAATAACAAGTGGGCTTCAGATGCCCACAACCCTGATGGACCCTGCCTGCTTCCGAGATCAGGTTAGATTTTAGTAATTTAACAAACAAGAAGGAACACATTACAGTATCAAAATGTTAAAGTAGAAGTGGTAACAATGGCAGAGGAGCATTTAGAAAAAAACAATTTTAGGGACTGTAATTTTAATAGCGCATTTACAGCACGTTTACAGTGCACTCGACAAACATTTATTAAATACCAATGAGGTGAAGAAAAAAAAATTCCCCCTTAATAAAAACAAAATCACTTGGAGGGTGTGAAGCTCCTTAACCACTTGCCATCCGGGCCAATTCTGACATCTCTCTCCTACAGTGCCTTGCAAAAGTATTCACCCCCCTTGCCATTTTTTGTGTTTTGTTGCCTCACAACCTGGAATTAACATGGATTGTTTGAGGGTTTGCATCATTTAATTTACAGAACATGCCCACAACTTTGAAGATGTGTTTTTTTTTTTTTATTGTGAAGCAAACAACAAACAGGACGAAATAACAGAAAAGTCAATGTGCATAACTATTCACCCCCCTAAAGTCAATACTTTGTAGAGCCACCTTTTGCGCCTATCACAGCTCCAAGTCACTTTGGATAAGTCTCTATGAGCTTGCCACATCTTACCACTGGGATTTTTGCCCATTTCTCCTTGCAAAACTGCTCCAGCTCCTTCAAGTTGGATGGTTTGTGCTTGTGAACAGCAATCTTTAAGTCTGACCACAGATTTTCTATTGGATTGAGGTCTGGGCTTTGACTAGGCCATTCCAACACATTTCCATGTTTCCCCTTAAACCACTCAAGTGTTGCTTTAGCAGTGTGTTTGGGGTCATTGTCCTGCTGGAAGGTGAACCTCCGTCCTAGCCTCAAATCACACACCGAGTGGTACAGGTTTTGCTCAAGAATATCCCTGTATTTAGCACCATCCATCTTTCCCTCAACCCTGAACAGTTTCCCAGTCCCGACTGCTGAAAAACATCCCCACAGCATGATGCTGCCATCACCATGTTTCACAGTGGGGATGGTGTTCTTTGGGTGATGTGATGTGTTGGGTTTGCGCCAGGCATAGCGTTTTCTTTGATGGCCAAAAAGTTCAATTGTAGTCTCATCAGACCAGAGCACCTTCCTCCATACATTTTGGGAGTCTCCCACACGCCTTTTCGTAAACTCAAAACGTGCCATTTTGTTTTTTGCTGAAAGTAATGGCTTTCTTCTGGCCACTCTGCCATAAAGCCCATAAAGCTCTATGGAGCGTACGGCTTATTGTCGTCCTATGTACAGATACTCCAGTCTCTGCTGTAGAACTCTACAGCTCCTCCAGGGTTACCTTAGGTTTCCGTTCTGCCTCTCTGATTAATGCCCTCCTTGCTTGGTCCGTGAGTTTAGGTTGTGCGGCTGTCTCTTGGCAGGTTTGCTGTTGTGCCATGTTCTTTCCATTTGGTTATGATAGATTTGATGGTGCTCCTAGGGATCATTAAAAACTTGGATTTTTTTTTTTTTATAACCCAACCCTGACTTGTACTTCTCAACAACATTGTCCCTTACTTGTTTGGAGAGTTCCTTGGTCTTCATGGCAGTGTTTGGTTAGTGGTGCCACTTGTTTAGGTGTTGCAGCCTCTGGGGCCTTTCAAAAATGACAGATCATGTGACACTTAGATTGCACACAGGTGGACATCATTTCACTAATTATGTGATTTCTGAAGGTAATTGGTTGCACCAGAGCTTTGCATGGGCTTCATAACAAAGGGGGTGAATACATACGCGCACATGCCAATTATTTTTTTGTTTCTGAAAAATAGTTTTATGTATATATTTTTTCTAATTTTACTTCACTAACTTAGACTATTGTGTTCTGATCCATCACATATAATTCAGATTAAAAAAAACATTGAAATAAAGGCTGTGATGTAACAAAATAGGTAAAAAGCCAAGGGGGTGAATATTTTTTGCAAGACACTGTAGACAGGGGTAAGCCTGAACGCCCCCATAACTGCCCACAGACAAACTTCTATAGATGGCCCGCATGTCCAAAATGGCGGTGGCCCCAAAGCACACACACAGGTGCTGCAGCCAGAGACACAGACACGGCTCCTGGATCTGCCTGGACATGGCTCAACGAAGGATTTCAGTGCCAGGGCTTCTCAGGCTGCATCCATGTCCCCAGATGGGGATACTGTATATTCTCTTCCCAGTCAGACCTGGACAGGGCACTATGTGATATTGCAAGTCAGGGGAGCATGGAGGACGGTCCCTCCTCTTTCCCAAACTCCCAGGACGTGGCGCCACCACCAACAGAATACTCGAGGGATCCCATTTTGGTGGCAAGGTTTTCCACCCCGTTAGAACAAGGGCTTAAAAAAGCAAGTAAACGCATAACCTTTGATCTGAAACATGAATTTCAGGAGCTGGGCTTCCGCATAGCAACAATAGAGATCACACTGGAAGATACCATCACCAGAACCAACCAAAACACTGAGTGTATTGATGGCAAACACAAGAGATTGGCTGATGCGCTAAACAAGATAGATGACCTGGAAAATCGGTCTCGCCGGGTTCGTGGCATTCCTGAATCCTTCATTGACTCCCAAGCTATCGTTAAAGAACTCATTCACCACCTCATCCCTGACATACCTTTCCACTAGATGGAACTAGATAGAGTTCACAGGGCCCTGACAGCTCCCCGGAATGATGGACTGCCAAGAGACATCACCGTAAAGCCTCATTATTATGCGGTCAAAGAGCAAGTTATGGCCAGAGCTAGAAAAATATCTGACCTGCAACTGCAGGACCACAAAATCTAGATCTTCGCTGATATTTCGCCGGCTACTATCCAAAAGCGCAGAGCTTTGAAACCTTTGCTACGACCTCTGATAGCCAAAAATATTAAATACTACTGGGCCTTCCCTTTTCGATTGAATTTTACTTTCCGCAACAAGAAACATTCTTTTTCCACGTTTTCAGAGGGTGAAGTTCTGCTGAAAAAAACGTGACTTATATCCTTTGATATGGAAGGATCCTCCCGCACCCCTCAACCCAGATTACCTACCACCAAGCCCGTGCAGAGTCCTGGAGTGAATTTTTCCTCTGTCTGTTTTTCATTCTTTAATTGATCCTTGTTTCGGATACTCTAACGTTCGCGACGATTCCTCACATGTATGGTTTGAATGTCGTTAACATATATGGGCGCGACTTACGTATGCGTTCGCTTCTATGAGCGAGCATGAAGGGACAGGGGGTGCCATTAATTCTTATTTGCACCCCAATACATCGGAAGCAGTGGTGTGATTGCTTAAAATGCTCAAGGTTTTCTTTTCCCGTGTTTCTCGTGGGTGGGGCAATCCATTGGAATGAATGGGCTGCTGTACCTGCGATGTGCATGTGCAAACACTCGCACATATGTGAGTGGAGTCTTAACCCCTTCCCAACCGCCGCACGCCGATATACGTCGGCAGAATGGCACAGGTGGGCAAAAGGGAGTACAGGTACGTCCCCTTTAAGATGCGGAATTAAGGGCACGCACACCCGCCGCGTGCTCTGTGACCATGGGTCCCGCGGATTCGATGTCTGCAATCGTGTCACGGAGCGGAAGAACGGGGAAATGCCTTTGTAAACAAGGCATTTCCCCGTTCAGCCTAGTGACATGACAGAGATCACTGCTCCCTGTCATAGGGAGCAGTGATCTCTGTCATGTGGGTGGTAGCCCCCTCCCCCTGCACAGTTAGAATCACTCCCCAGGACACACTTAACCCCTTGATCGCCCCCTAGTGTTTAACCCTTTCCCTGCCAGTGTCATTTACACAGTAATCAGTGCATTTTTATAGCACTGATCACTGTATAAATGACAATGGTCCCAAAATATTGACAACATTTTCTGATGTGTCCGCCATAATGTCGCAGTCACGATAAAAATCGCATATCGCCGCCATTGCTAATAATAAAAATGCCAATAAAACTATCCCCTATTTTGTAGACACTATAACTTTTGCGCAAACCAATCAGTATACACTTATTGCGATTTTTTTTTTGTTATATATTTTCAGGGAATATTTATTATAGCAAAAAGTAAAAAATATTGTTTTTTTCAAAATTGCCGCTTTTTTTGTTTATAGCGCAAAAAATAAAAACTGCAGAGGTGATCAAATACCACCAAAAGAAAGCTCTATTTGTGGGGAAAAAAAGGACGTCAATTTTGTTTGGGTGCAACGTCCCACGACCGCGCAATTGTCAGTTAAAGTGACGCAGTACCGAATCGCAAAAAGTGCTCTGGTCAGGAAGGGGGCAAATCCTTCCAGGGCTGAAGTGGTTAAAGATAATGATTCACCAGGAGTTATTATCAATTTTAGCAACATAGAATAAACTATTTAATATACAGAAATTAACCAAGTCTCTCAAATTACCCTTGATGAAGTCCGGCCATAGGGGTCTCCCTCAGAGGAAAGAGCTTTGGATAGACTATGGTAAACATTGATTGACTGCAGCGATGACAATGTCCCAGGGGGCACTGCAACAACTCTAGAAGACTTCTGGGCAATGAGATGTGAGACAGACAACTT
Source organism: Aquarana catesbeiana (assembly GCF_042186555.1). NCBI lineage: Eukaryota > Metazoa > Chordata > Amphibia > Anura > Ranidae > Aquarana > Aquarana catesbeiana. Next base: position 22,089,578 of record NC_133326.1, read on the forward strand.
AAATCTAAAAACAAATGAAAGATATTGGTTAGTATAAGGCAATGAAAAAAAATGTACTTCCCTCACATTTTCATATAGATACAGTAAGGTAACAGATATAAAAGCTTCCAAAATATTAGAAAACGAATACGATTTTAAGGTGTTTAAATAGGATCAAATGGTACACGCGTTTCACACACTAACGGGTGCGCTTATTCATTACTATAGTAATGAATAAGCGCACCTGTTAGTGTGTGAAATGCATCTACCATTTGAACTGTCTAACACTTGGGATGTTCGTTCATTAAATACGAATTTTGATGGATCTTGGAGTGCAGCCATTTCTTCAGTGTTGATTGTCACCAGTCAGTATCCCTAACGACCACCAAACCCCTCACTTTATTTGATTTCTTCAATTTCCCAAACATTATGACAAAAAATTACAACTTGAAAAACTCGCCATGCCTCTTACTAAACACCCTGGACTGTCTTCTTTCCAAAAAGTGGTCATTTGGGGGTTATTTGTACTATCCTGGCATTTTAGGGCCTCAAGAAATGGGATTGGCCATCAGTACATCAGAACTGATCAATTTTCAAATGTATATACCGTAGTTTGTAGACGCTATACCTTTCACACAAACCAATATAAACTTATTGGGATTTTTTTTTTTTTTTTTATCAAAGACATGTAGAAGAATACATTTTGGCCTAAATTTATAAAGTAGTAAAATTTTAATGGATAGGTTTTATAACAGAAGTTTTTTCATTTATGTAATAAAAAATAAAAAACCCCAGTGGTGATCAAATACCCCCAAAAGAAAGCTCTATTTGTTTGAAAAAAAAAAATGATATCAATTTAATTTGGGGAACAGTGTTGTATGACCGATCAAGGGGCTTGATAAAAGAGGTTATGCTCTCCAAAACACGTTGTCGTAGCAACAGCTCACACACACCCCATCAGCAGCCAGCTGCTCGCATCATGTGACCCCAAGCACGTTTTCCTGCGCATGTGGACTGTCAGCATGCATGAGATCAAGCACAACGGCGACTGCATTCGATCCAGGACTGTTGCCATATCCCACAGAGTCAGCTGGAACTCCTATCAAGGGGTGAGAGGATTTTGGTGTACAGTACCATGGTGGGGAGATGTGATTGATAAGCTGTGATGAATTTTTTCTTGCGAGTGCACTTTTATTTTTTCTTGCGAGTGCACTTTTATTTTTTCTTGTGAGTGCATTTTTATCAAGTTTTTATAATAAAATAGGGGGTATTGCACCAGAGCCTGTGCGCTCTTCTCTCTTGTTTGTGTAGGATTGAGCAATTGGCATTTAAAGTAGTGCAGTGCTGAATAGCAACAAATGCCCTGGCCTTTCGGTGGTCAAGTGGTTAATAATATAAAATAAATGAACATTGCAACAAAGAAATGCTGGCACCCTTTCGTCCCATCATGGCTATGGCAGTTAGGCGCCACTCAAAAATCAGGTGAAGATATCCCATCCCAAGGTCCTCAAGAGCAATATAAGAGGGATGTAGTAATTCATAGACATGTTTCGTTCCGAATTCGTTTTTATTAACGAATTTCGACAAATTCGTTAATTCGTAAATATCCGAATTAACGAAAACCTGTTTAACAAATTTATCAGAATATTCGTAAATTCGAAAAAGAACTAACTAAAAATAACTTAACTATTACTAACTATTAAATTATAGGTATTGGAATTTCTTTTCAAATTTGTCTGTTAGTGAACGTAACGAATACGAATTTATCCGAAGTTACAAATTACCCGAAATAACAAATGCTGTATCTAAACGAATGTAACATAACAAATTAATAATAAAAAATAACACTAATAAAAACATTTTATTAATATTTATAATTTGTTCCGTTCCATTTGTTTAGATGCGGCATTCATTATTTCTGATAATTTAGTAGCTTTGGATAAATTCGTATTCGTTACGTTCACTAACAGCCAAATTTGAAAGGAAATTCCAATACCTATAATTTAATAGTTATTTTTAGTTATTCTTTCGAATTTTCTTTCTTATTTTCGAATTTACAAATTTTCAAATTTACGAATTGCGATCATAACGAATGACCCCCAAAAAACGAAAGACAAACAAAAATAAAAAACGAATGAAACGAAAACGAACAAATTTTTCGGCAGTGCACATGTCTAGTAATTCAACCCGCAAAATTTTAAAGAAATGGAACTATCAGAAAACAATTTCCAATCCAATGCTCAAATATAAGAACACAGAGCATTCAAACAACACCCATGATCTACATAAATCACATGTACCCTTGTGTGATTGATATACAAAACAGAGAGAAAACACTTTTCTGCTTTACATACAAATGTGGGAAGACGGCGCTTTCACCTGGTAAGAACGAGCATAGTGCAGCATGAAGAGAACGCAGTGCCAGTTCCTGTAGAGGCAACACCGAGTCACATGGCAATCCGATGCCCTTCACCTCCGCCGGCAGATGGACGCTGAGTGGTCCAGAGGTGAAGGAAAGGAGCTTTGTTTCGGATACTGGAACGGGAGAGCCGCAGCTGTGAGGGAAGAAAAGGAAGGAAACTGTTAAACATAACATCATGAGGTGTCTTTTCTTTCCTGGAATTCTCTGACAGAGGCATCTAGAGTTCTACGAAACTAAGCCGGCTCTTTATTAGAAAATGTACGCCAAGCTCTTAGCAGGTAGCCATTTCCAATCACTTTGCAGTGGAAAATAGTGATCATTCTTTGGCCTCCATCCAAACAGACTCGGTAGCGTTCTAAACGGGAACTCACAAGAAATACCTCGAATAGATCCACAAGGCATTTCCACACTTTGCACTGCAAATAAAATAAACTCCAAATTTTCTGAGGAAACAACTATATATTCACACTATATTACCAAAAGTTTTGGGACGCCTGTCCATCAGGGGGACATCTCCATGAAGGAGCGCCGGGCGCAGGGACACAAAGTTCTACGAGTTTTTTTTTTTCCCCCCTTAGAGCCGGAGGCTCTAACTGGCTTGAAGGATGGGTTCAGGGCGCAGAGCACCCAGTAGCGTCGCTAGGGGTAGCAGGCCACACCCGGCTGATCCCTGCCAGAGGGTGACACCCAGCACGCCACTGGATTTGAGAGAGGCGCCGCAGCTCTCTTTTTTCTCCTTCCCCTGCGCACTCCGGTATCTCTGCTGTTGTTACTGTGTCTTCTTAGCTCCCCTCGACGTTCGGGGAGAGAGGAGGAGAAAGAATTGTGAGGCAGAGGCAGACAGCTCTGGAGTCCCATAACCCATTGCCCACATGTCCTCCGGGAACCGGCACTGCAATCGCCTATTATTGTGACAAGCAGACGGGGAGAGGTGCCGGCTACCTATTACAATTACACTCCTCAGAGCAGACGGATCCTAGGCTCCTCCTCCACACTGACACTGATGCCCTAAAGGGGTTGTAGAGGCAGAAGGTTTGTTATTTTAATACATTCTATGCATTAAAATAACAAACCTTCTGTGTGTAGCAGGCACCCCCTAACACTTACCCTGAGCCAATTCTCTATCCGGCGATGTCCACGATTCCCTCGGCCCTCCGGGACTCAACCTCCTGATTGGCTGGGGCACAGGCGCAGCACCATAGGCTCCCACGGCTATCAATCAGTCATTTAGCTAATCAGGGGAGAGCGGGGGCAGGGCCGAGCGGCAGCTGCATGTCTGAATGGACACACAGGGCTGCAGCTTGGCTGCCCCCATAGCAAGCTGCTGGTCTATGGGCGCACTCGTTAGGAGGGGAAGAGTCAGGAGCAGTGAAGAGGAACCCGAGAAGAGGAAGATCGGGGCTGCTCTGTGCAAAACCAACTGCACAGAGGAGGTAAGTATAAACATGTTTGTTATTATTATAGAGACTACAATCATTTTAAGTGTTCCCATCACTGGAACCCCTGAAAAGCAACCCCACGACATAACCCCCCTCCACCAAATGATTTAGACCAGTGCACAAAGCAAGGTCCATAAACACATGGATGAGTGAGTTTGGGGTGGAGAAACTTGACTGGCCTGCACAGAGTCCTGACCTCAACCCGATAGAACACCTTTGGGATAAATTAGAGCGGAGACTACAATCCAGACCTTCTCGTCAAATATGCCCATAGACACACTCCTAAACCTTGTGGACAGCCTTCCCAGAAGAGTTGAAGCTGTTATAGCTGCAATGGTTAAAGTTCATGTGGGTGTAAAGGCAGGCGTCCCATTACTTTTGGTAATATAGTGTATATATCAGGGGCCTCCAAACTTTTTAGCACCGGGAATACTTCATATATTTTACAGATATTTGGGGCCGAAAAAATCCATCCGAGTCCCTCTTACATCAAAGTACCCATTAGAGTCCCCGTTTACATCAGGGTCCCCATCAAAGTCCCCCTTACATCACAGTAGCCAATCACATCACAGTTGTGGTGAATGAAGCCGAACACATTCCACCTTTACTAGCAGAGAAGGAAAAGTCTATAGAGAGACAGCAAAGGCAACAAAACATTGTGTGAGCTGGAGTAGGTTCAAGCAACAAACTGTTCATTCTGTCAAGCTGGGTCTCAGTTTCAAAGGATAGATCATCATATAGTAACATTTATTGTAAATGCAAATTGCTAACAGCAGAAGACTACATGCCAATGTAAATACAAAAGCTTTTAGGAAGTGCAAAATGATCTAATTACACATATACACAGTACAACATTTATTGCACAAGGATGCAGAAAACGAATCCTAGGTAACACTATATGTGGAAATGGGAATAGCTCACCCGCTGCAACCAATCACTTTATTGTAGAGATAGGAAGGGAGACCCTTCAGCTGGATGTTATTATCCACATACACGTATTGCAGCTCTCGAGATCTTCCCAAATCTAAATGTAAAAAAATAAAAAATAAATAAATATATCAATATATATATATATATATATATATATATATCTATCTTTAATAATATAAAAACTTTGCTTTGTCAGCATACTTTCCTTTTTAATCTGGTCTACTTAAATTAGAGTTTTGTGTTGCTAGTGGGTGATTCTGCCATCAGAAGCGATTTTTTCCTCCTCATTCCCGTTTGCCTGACCACCTTGTGCCCTCACACCCCCCAGATTTCCCCCACCACTGACATCCCTGCCTCCTCATGCCTGATATTCTACCTATTAACAGTCATTCCTCCACAGGACCCAATGATATTCCTGTATGGCCGTTTTACCCCCCAACATGCACTTCTCCCCACTGTCCTACTTCCGCACTCCTCTCCTGCAAATACTGCCCACTGTCCTACTTCCGCACTCCTCTCCTGCACATGCTGCCCACTGTCATACTTCCGTACTCCTCTCCTGAACATGCTGCCCACTGTCATACTTCCGTACTCCTCTCCTGCACATACTGCCCACTATCCTACTTCCGTACTCCTCTCCTGCACATACTGCCCACTGTCCTACTTCCGTACTCCTCTCCTGCACATACTGCCCACTGTCATACTTCCATACTCCTCACCTGCACATACTGCCCACTGTCATACTTCCATACTCCTCTCCTGCACATACTGCCCACTGTCATACTTCCGCACTCCTCTCCTGCACATGCTGTCCACTGTCATACTTCTGTACTCCTCTCTTGCACATACTGCCCACTGTCATACTTCTGTACTCCTCTCCTGCACATACCCACTGTCATACTTCTGTACTCCTCTCCTGCACATACTCCCCACTGTCATACCTCTGTACTGCTCTCCTGCACATGCTGCCCACTGTCATACTTCCGTACTCCTCTCCTGCATATACTGACCACTGTCATACCTCTGTACTCCTCTCCTGCACATACCCACTATCATACTTCTGTACTCCTCTCCTGCACATACTACCCACTGTCATATTTCCGTACTCCTCTCCTGCACATACTGCCCGCTGTCATACTTCTGCACTCCTCTCCTGCACATGCTGCCCACTGTCATACTTCCGTACTTCTCTCCTGCACATGCTACCCACTGTCATACCTCTGTACTCCTCTCCTGCACATACTCCCCACTGTCATACTTCCGCACTCCTCTCCTGCACATGCTGCCCACTGTCATACCTCTGTACTCCTCTCCTGCACATACTGCCCACTGTCATACTTCCGGACTCCTCTCCTGCATATACAGCAATGCTGGCAGCACTCATACATCTATTTCCCAAAGACAACCTCTGGATATGACGCTGAGCACGTGACCTCAAACTTCTTTGGTCGACCATGGTGAGGCCTGTTCTGAGTGGAACCTGTCCTGTTATACTGCTGTATAGTCTTGGCCAATGTGCTGCAGCTCAGTTTCTGGGTCTTGGCAATCTTCTTATAGCCTAGGCCATCTTTATGTAGAGCAACAATTCTTTTTTTCAGATCCTCAGATCTGCCATGTTGAACTTCCAGTGACCAGTATGAGAGAGTGAGAGTGATAACACCAAATTTAACACACCTGCTCCCCATTCGCACCTGAGACCGAGTAACACTAACGAGTCACATGACACCGGGGAGGGAAAATGGCTAATTGGGCCCAATTTGGACATTTTCACTTAGGGGTGTACTCACTTTTGTTACCAGCGGTTTATACATTAATGGCTGTGTGTTGAGCTATTTTGAGGGGACAGCAAATTTACACTGTTATACAAGCTGTACACTCACTACTTTACATTGTAGCAAAGTGTCATTTCTTCAGTGTTGTCACATGAAAAGATAGAATAAAATATTTACAAAAATGTGAGGGGTGTACTCACTTTTGTGAGATACAGTATGTACTCCTCTCTTGCACATTCTGGCTGAACAAGCAGAAGAATACTCATCGTTTGCACAGGTCGCTCCCTCGCTGGTTGGATGAACAAGGCAGCGCTCTCTCACTGACAAGTGACTTTCTGCAGCATTCCAGTCACAGAAGGAGCAGCTCCTTATTCATCAGGCCAGCAACTTGTGCACAGGGGTAATTTTACAGCCTTTTTTTAGCGATCCTGTAGTTGGCGAGTTGTCAACAGTGACATTGCCACAAGGGTGACATCAGTTCTAACTGCTACTCTACCAAGAATGGAGTTGGGGACAAAAGATTTTGAGAGTTCTGACAAACTGATAGGGTTCCAAAGTGTGAAGGATTTTTAAACAGGTGGTCACTTTAGACTTAAATGGAATAATCCTTTAAGGCCCCTTTCACACGGGCCTGATACATTTTTCCCAGCAGGGGATCTGTCTGCTGATCCCCTTCTGAGCTGAATGGAGCAGGCGGACGACAGGTCTGTTTTCACTCAACATATGCAGTTATCTGTTTACACCCGACTGCCCTCCGATCCCTCCAGATGGAAGGGGAACGGAACACCCTTTCCGTTTTTCTTTGCCAGATCGAATTGGAGGTAGGCAGGTGTAAATGGACATATAAACAAGTCTGCTTACATCTGGTGCTCCATAAAGGAGAATAGAGGGTCCAATCAGTAACGCCTGAAAAACAGATAGGTGGGCCCAATTGGACCTCTCATATGAAAGGGGCCTAAGGGGTTCAATGCCCTCCCCATACAATTCATAGCAACCCTATCCTCCACACGATTTCCATATCTAGTTATCATGTGATTATCTCCTTGTGTATGATATTTTTGTCCCGCTGTCAGAATACAACAAGGCGGGAGTCCCGCTGTCAGAATACAACCAGGCGGGAGTCCCGCTGTCAGAATACAACCAGGCGGGAGTCCCGCTGTCAAAATATCTGTCAGTTTTTTTCCATTCAACCCGCTGGACTGAGACCAGGCTGAGGTGAGTATTTAGAAGGAGAGGGGGTGGGGAGCGCTAGACAATTAATAAAAAACTAATATATAAAAAATCGTTCCGTGTGAACTACAAATAATACATTCAAGTAGTGAAAAAAAACAGCCTGCCTGTGTGAATGAAAATTAGATAAACAAATTCATAAACCTAAAGGCAATACAAGAAATTGTGTTCAATAATAATTGTGAGGCGGTACTTGGTCACGCAATTACATCACATCCGGCTTCCGTGGTTCGTTTGTCTGTTGAGGGTGGAACGCACGCTGATGCCGCGATCATCTGGGAACTTCTCCCACAGAGCAGATTCCCCCACTCATAAGATACGCTTCCTAGCCTCAGTGCCGGGCGATGGCACTTTATATGTGAGTAGCCACTTGGCTAAGCTTTGTTTTTATTCAAGTTTTAAATAAATGGTGTTACACTATGTTTGGTTCCTCTCCATCTATTTTATGTCCCATGCGTGAGACCCTGTGATATGAGGACAAGAGTTTGGTTCATTTTTTCTCCATTGCAGCAAGCATTATCTTGCTAAAGCCTATTTGACCTTTTTTTCATTAAATTGGTCAACTTCATCTGGTAAGCGGACATCCATTTCCATGAGCACATTGGTGTTTTTCAGTGATGGTGAAGGGATTTTGCTGCTCACGCCTTGTTATCAAGATTCACATCAGGATTTCATTATAATCAATTTCACTTTTGATGGACTTTTTTCTATTTTGCCTATTTGATTTCCAAATTTTTTCGACATTATATGTTATGGTTGCACAATTATTATTGAACACAATTTCTTGTATTGCCTTTAGGTTTATGAATTTGTTTATCTAATTTTCATTCACACAGGCAGGCTGGTTTTTTTCACTACTTGAATGTATTATTTGTAGTTCACACGGAACGATTTTTTATATATTAGTTTTTTTATTAATTGTCTAGCGCTCCCCACCCCCTCTCCTTCTACATTTATGCAATAATGAATTTTATTCATTATTTGTTTAGGGTGTAGCTGCTTTATTAATTATTTTTAATTAATTTTTTTGTGGCACGGAATATTCATTATTTATTCACTGAGGTGAGTATTTATTATCTTAGCTTTACAACCACTTTAAAGAGAAGTATGGGATTTATTTTTTAATCAGAATCATACTTACCTAGGTGGATGCAGCACGGGTCCGATACTGCATCTGTCCCCCACTGGCTCTAACACTGAGAACCGAGCGATCTAGCATCGCCGATCGCTCGGTTCTCAGAGCTCTGTAAGCAGAGAGCTGGTGACTGTCAGTCAGTGGCTCTCTGCTCTGCCCCCTCCTCGCTCACTGGAGTGCTGGGCTGTGGAGGAGTTGGGAGCGGTCAGCTCAGGCTCTCAGCGGATGACGGGTCCGTCTCCGCTCATTGTGCTGAGACGGACCTGTCAGAGTCCCCCTCTCCTCTATGGGGAGATCAGGACAGGCGGTCCATTTTCATCCGATCCCATCTGATCCGCCAGACGGATGAAAATAGGGATTAAGAAAAAGTTGTGCTGAAAATCCCAAAATAACAAAAAGTCCAAACTGTACCGAGCAGTCCAAGTGACAAAATTAGAATGCAAAACAATTTGATGTTTGATTCAAGTGCTTGTATGTAGATAATCCAAGAATATCCTCCACCATGTGACGACACCAACATTGAGATATGGATGTACCCTTACCACAATAGGTGGACCCTCCATTATGGAAGGTCAAAAGTGCAATGAGAATTATCAGCTGTAGCGTGTCCCGGGACACAGGGACGTCTTTAATATTGACTGGACCCTGGGGAAACATTTCCCCCCCCCATGCAATTTTGCTCTCCACAAGCTTTGAGACATACAATAAAAAGCAGCTAGGCTCAAAATCAGTTTACTAAATCAGATCAGGCAGCGATTGCGATTGGTTGCCAGAGGTTACTGTGTATCATTACCATTCACTGATTGGCTGCTAGAGGTTACAGCACACATTATGGCTCACTGCTGGTTTTCTAGAGGTTACAGTACATGACTTCTACTTGTTGATTGGTTGCTAGAGATTACTGTACATCAATACTGCTCATTAATTGGTTGCTAGAGGTTACTGCACATTATTACTGCTCACTGATTGGTTCCTAGAGGTTACTGCACATCATTACTGCTCAATGATTGGTTGCTAAAGGTCACAGCACATCATCTCCTCATTGCCTGCACACCATGGACTGGGGAGGTGAGGGGACCCATCAATAGACAGAAAACTCCTAGGGAATTAGGGAAAGAATTGTACACCAAGCCCCAATGCAATGAGAAGATTTACACTGACCACCAATGTAACTGACACATTTGTGTGTGCCGGGAACGCATGCGAAATCGCTTTCCTGACACCACAGAAACATGCTGCTCTTTAGCAGATACACAGCAGTGCCATTAATTGTTAATGACACCCTTACACATCGGCTGAGATGTGCTTATTCACATCCACCAAAATTCAGGGTGCTGTGGCACCATGTTATTTTGAAGAAGGGTTCCGCCTCCAATTTGCTTACCTTTGCAGAACAGGCTGATGTTCGGCTTAATGACTGCAGTTGTAGGCAGGACTTACATATTAATGCCACCTCTATTTACATATCAATGCCGCGGTCCGTCACTATTTACATATTAATGCCGCCGATATTTACATATCAATGTCGGTTATTTACATGTAAACACAGGGTTTGCAGGCGAGTCATCTGTACCGGCAATAGGGCAGAGCTGGGCAGCAGCAACAGAACTTCGCACTGAGATATCGGGACACAGCACGGGACTAAAACTTCCTGGGACAAGGGAATTTAAACTGGGATAGTTGGCAAGTATGAGGCAGCTGCTTTGGGCCCCATAACAATGATGGGGCCCAGGGCAGCTGCCCCTTTTGCCCTGCCTGAAAAACGGTCCTGCCGGGACACTGTAGTGCAGATAATGTCCGTCTCTTCAGCCGTCCGTCTCGCTCTCAGTGTGATTCGTCCAGGCACCCAGCAATACCCAAAAAATAAGCAGAAGGCTCCAAATAGTGTAAAAACCCTTAGGGTATTTCTTGGAGGAACAAAAGCACCCAACCAAAGGGTGGTAGATGGTACAATAAAAATCCATAAAAAACTACAGCATATAGATAAAAAGACTTACGGTGACTACACAGGTGTCCGTTTATGAAGCAGTGAAATCTATTCACTGCTTCATTCTCCGGCATTCACAGTGAAGATCTTTCTCCTCTGTGTGCCAGTTTATGAAGCTTTGTAGATCGCTTCACCTTCTGAGGAGTGAAGCGATCTACAAACGCTTCCAAAAGTGGAGAACGGCCCCTGATACTGGAATCTCGTGAGACTTTACGAGATTACAGCACCATAAATTCACCGAAACACCAAGATGTCAGTTTATTAAGCAGTGATAAATTATCACCGCTCAATACATGGACAGACGGCGTGGATTAATGTTAATAAAATAATGAGTCCCCTTACATTATATACATATGTATACACACACATTATATATATATATATATATATATATATATATATATATATATATATATATATATATATACACACATACATACATATATACACACACATTATATGTATATATATGTATACACATAAATATGACAGGGGGACATGGTTACAGTGTTGGGGGGTCTGAACGAGGCATAAGGAAGTTAAAAATCTTCCTCCTTCCCCCTCAGATCCCCCCAGATTTCCTCTTCACTCCCAGATTCACCACCTCTGAGCTGGTGAACCTGGGAGTGTGAATTCTGACTCAGATCGCCAGTGAAGCGGTGAGATCACCGCTTCATAAACTGGCCGTTACTGTGTCATTCATGAGGATTCTCTGTGTGTAGAGATAATCGGCGGGAGAACAAGTTCAAACATGTTCTCTCCCGATTATCACCGTTTCATAAACTGTTTATGGACTGTGATCAGCAGCGATCCTCGGGATCACCGCTTCATAAACGGACACCTCAGTGTATTCTCGCATCTATTGTGGTAAGGGTACATCCATAGCTCAATGTTGGTGTCGTCACATGGTGGAGGATATTCTTGGATTAGCTACATACAAGCACTTGAATCAAACATCACATTGTTTTGCATTCTAATATTGTCACTTGGACTATTCAGTACAGTTTGGACTTGTTATTTAGGGATTTTCAGCGCAACTTTTTCTTGTTCATTATTGTTTATTGTGTCATATTCTCACATTTTATTGGTGCTGCTTCAGACAGTTTTTCACACAAGCGCAGTATTGTTTGGTTATTTTTCCAGATAGAAAATAGGGCCTCCATCCGTCTGGATTTGGCGGACAGGATCGGATCGTATAGCAGTGGACATGTCACCGCTGACATCCGCTGCCCCATAGGGGTGAACGGAGCGCCCGATCAGGTCTGCCTGAAAAACTGACAGGCGGACCTGATCGAAAAGCCCGTGCCCAAGGCCCCTTTCACACTGAGGCACTTCTAAACTGCCAGTAAAACACTGAGCACTTTTGACAAGCTTTTCAGGCACTTTTGAAGAGTTTTTCAGGAGCTTTTGAAGAGATTTCCATTCATTTCAATGGAGAGGGGCGTTTTTTTTTTTACCGCCCTGCCAGTGTACTGCCCCAGTGTGAAAGCATTCATTGATTTTAATGGAAATAGATTTTCGTGAACTTGTCAGGCGCTTTTTTTTTTTAGCGTGAAAGCGACTGAAAAGCGCCTCAGTGTGAAAGGGGTGTAAGGGTGTTAAAACAGGGGGTGAGGAGGCAAGTATAAACAAGGCCTTGCAGGGAAGCATTTTACCTTTCCCACGAGTTCAGGCTTCAGTAGTAAAAACTACGTAACCTGCAGCTGTTTCTCCACATAAGTACAGAAGGAACATGTACACTCCATGCATACAGTAAAATGTTTACAGATGAAAACAGGGTAAAGTATTTGTTTTTCCTTGAAAGTAGTAAGACATTAATAAAGGTTGAGACCTATCCTAATTATTCTGATCAAAGGTAAAAGAAAACGGTCACCAGTGCACCGGATCAGCAAATCCCAGCCAAGCATAAACATTAATGTCTTTCTGGGTATCTACCGGCTTTAGGCTGAAGGGCAAAGTGTTCTCATCTTTTAGCACAGAATCTCTTACTATGATGTTCTAGCAAGTTTTGATAGAACAATGTCTTTAACTGTTGTGTGTACATTTCTTATGCTCAGCCTCTACGGAGAGGCTCTTTTTTTTTTTCTTTCCCCATCTCTTGTAATGTGCTGTCACTCCGCCAGCCTCTTGGCTGTAACTCAACACATTATTTTTTATCGCCGCAGCTCAGATGTTGGCAGCTGCAGCTCTATTGTCTGGAGAGCAATGCTTGTGATTTACATTGAGCTGCAGACTGGACAAGTGCTGATGGCCAGACTCACGCGAAGTCCAAATATGGCAACTTCTGCTAACTGTGCAGAAGGGACAAAAAAAACTAAAATGATGTTTGCGTAGAGGCAGCACCTTGCCAAAAGCACAGCGATGAGGTACAAAAGACATTGCAGGGAGGAGGCCAAGGTAGTGATAAAAATGACTCATGCATTAACTCCTGGCCTTCAGGGGGTGCAGAGTCACATGCCGGGGCTTACATCCAACTTTGAAGTAATAGTAATTCCCTTTTAACCCCTACATAGCAAGAAAGCTCATTTTTCTGTTTTAAAATGACTCCCTTTGACTGTTTTAATGATTATATAATAATCATGTGCAGTTATGTTATTAACCACTTCAGCTCCGGAAGATTTAAAAGCGGAGCTCCACCCAAAAAGGGGAAGCTCTGCTTGTTTGCTTCCTCCCCTCTCCGCTGCCACATTTGGCACCTTTCGGGGGGGTAGTGGGTACCTGTTTTTGACAGGTACCCATCCCCACTTCACCGCCGGTTTCCCTTACAAGGAATGGCGGCGGCAGCACCCCAGAGCCGACTGAAAAATCGTCTGGGGTGCCGACATCGCGAGATCCCTGGACAGGTAAGAGTCCTAATATTAAAAGTCAGCAGCTACAGTATTTGTAGCTGCTGACTTATAATTTTTTTGGTAAGGGGGGGACTGGAGCTCCGTTTTAAACCCCTTCATGACCAGGTCATTTTTTGTGATATGGCACTGTTACTTTAACCACTTGCCGACCGCTTACTGCACCAGGTCAGCTCTATTGTGCGAAACGGCGTACCTCTACGTCATTTCATGCAAAATAGACACTGGGGGGCACGCAGGAGATTCTGCCAATCGGCGGATCCGGCAGACATGATGTCCGCCGGCCACCTGCAATCGTTCCCCAGAGAGGCAGAACGGCGATCTGCCTATGTAAACAAGGCCCTCAGGCCACAAAAATGTGCTTTTGCCAACTGCCCCCCCTGAAAGAGTAACTGCACTTTTGTTGAGAAAAAAAAAACATTCCCCTCTGGGTGATCTATGTACATTGCAGGGATTTTAACAAACTTTGTTGCAGATTCCTACATTTTGATATTCTGAAGAAATCCCTGTTTCTCTGTGTCCATGTGCAAAATAAATGTGGTTGGGAGCGATTTTTTTTTAAATTATCAATTAGCTGCTGCACCTGCAGGGCTCCAATGAAGAAAGTGGCAAGGTCTGCATCCCTTTAGAAGGGATTTCCTACTGGGAGTATCTCACCAAAAATTTTGTTGCAGGGGATGCCTGAAATCTGATGTGTATTTAGTGCAGACTTCTGAGAAAATCAGTGAGCCAATCACACAAGCAGGAAATTACATTTCTGGGTGGTATTACCTTTCCTTTTCAATTTGTAGCTCTGTAATTTTCTGCAATATAGCAACCTGGAGGCATTCTGTGTAAATGCCATATTGCATTTACAGAAAATTACAGAGCTACGAATTGAAAAGGTAGGGTAATTTTTAATAACATTCAATTACAATATGACTTGTGTCGCAATTGTACACACTATAATATGTTTTTTTTTATATTTCCTATTTTTTTTTCTCTACGAAAATGGAGTTACCCTTTAAGCTGCAATAGGCAGTGGAGGGGGATGTTTAAATGCCGCTGCTGTGATGCTTCGTGACCAAGGCTAAGTTGATCCAAAAATGTAGTGATCGGTGAGTGGCAAGCCCGCCAAAAGCTACACATGCAAGTCAAAAGACTAGTGCCGCAAATGCCCGAAACCGCGTGCAATGCCGTCGAAATGGGGTTAAAACGGGCGGTGAGGAGGCGTCGCATTGCGTCCCCACCACTTGTCAGTAACCTCTGGAGCGCAATATTTTAATGTAAAAAGAGCATTTATAAGCTGTGGGCACTGTGGGGGGCCAGATGAACTATTTTCTATTACTGGGTTTTGTAACACTTTAATACTGACACATAAAACAAACCAACAGCAAGTCCTTTCTATACTCACCCAAAGGCAGAGATGCCAGTCGGTTGCCAGCCATGGAAAGCTCATTAAGACTGGCTAGCTGGCACAGGTGGCGTGGAATGCTGCACAGGAAGTTCCTATCTACGGTCAGGTACTGCAGTGACTGGCACAAGTGCAACTTCTCCGGTAAAGTGACAAGGTGATTTGTGGAGAGGTCTAAAGTCTGAAGTTCTTTCAGCTTTCCAATTTCTGCAAGCATGAATAAAACAAATTAAGTGTCAAAATCACATACCTGGGCCAAACATATCAATGAATCTCTCCAGAAGGCTTCAAATCAGCACCACATAGGGAAAGATTCAATAATGCAAGACAGAGGGCATCTGCTTACAGAATATTCTAAAACCCAGAAAAGCTGGATAATGTTTGCTGAACAAGAGTAGAAATGCAGTATATAAGGTGCAATAAGAAGGCACATGCTGTTGAATTTGGAAATTTGAAACCAATAAGCCATCTGTGGGAGTGTGACCGATGCTGAAGGAGCAAATTGCACATTTTCTCTATGATTAAAATGGAATGCACATCACCAGCCAGACAGAGCAGAAGGGATCCCCTTCCATTTGCTTTTGCCAGATCGGACCACTTGTGTGAAAGAGGCCTTATAGGGGACATATAGAAATGTTAATTGTACCTAAGCAGTACCCTGAAAAAGCGACATTTTGTCTTGAATTCTTGAAAACAGCAAAGCACTTCTTGCGTCTTGAGCCTCATGAATGTATATCTGCAGCGCGAGATCATATAAGGCACTGATGCGTCTCGACTGCTAGTCTCAGGAGGTTTAGAGTGAAATTTGGTGATGCCACTACTATTGTTTACTGGAGAGCAAGTTGTATATAACCAGTTCCGGACTGCCCACTGCACATATACTGCGGCAGGGCAGCCCAGGTGCGCGAAACAACGTACCTGTACGTTGTCCGCGCTCCCTGCTCTGGGGTGTTCCCTCGGTGGCTCACCTGGTTATTATCTGCTCGTCAGTCCCGCCCCTTCTGGCAATTTAAACTGCCTTGTTCATTCCTTTCCAGCCTTTGCCTGGTTAACATATTCCTTTCCAGCCTTCGCCTGGTCAACATATCTGGAGTTTCTCTGCTGTGTTCCTGTGAAAGACTTTGCCCGGCTGACGCCCCTTCCTGATGCTGTTCTTCTGCCTCTGACTACGCTGATCTCTGGTTTCCTGATCATTGGCTCGTCTGACTACCCATTTTGGTTTCCGATCCCTGGCTTATGTTTTGACTACGTTTACTGTTCTGTACCATTTTTACCATTACATTAAAAAGGTGTGATTTTTATTGCATTTTCTGTCTCAGTCTGATTCATCGTTCCTGACACATTGAAAGCAAAAGCAAAATAGGGGAGATCCATGGATGTGTGAATTTATATGAAGTGTTGGTTAGATGACAATAAATATCCCCCTATAATATTGCCCCTGGTGTGTGTATGTCCCTGAGTAATATATACATTTATTTGACCGGAAAAGAATCTCCTATGTAAATCGTACCTACTTCATATGTGTTATAAGTTATACTATGTCTTTTTGTATGTTTTTCACTGAAATATCTTTAAAATAAAGATTATACAAAAAAAGAAAGTGAAAGCAAAGAAAAGCCCAAATTTTGGGTTGTCCACAGAAAAGAATTAGGAGGGGAAATCTTCCAATGGAGACCTGGTGGTTAATTTGCAGGTGTCTCCTCTTACTTCCTGTTTAGCAATGGGGCAGGAAGTGAAGGGAAATCTCTGAAATGGGACACAGATCGCAAGAAAAAAAATCTGATAGGGGTTATAATCCTCCCTTACTCTATCCAAAATGAAAAAAAAAAAAGTTTTTCCTATAGTTCTACTTTACCCACTTGCCGACCAGCCACTGTCATTATACGGCGGCAGGTCAGCTCATTCCCGCGAATCGCCGTACCTGTACATTGGCTCCTTTAAGAGCCACAGCAGGTGCGTGGGCGCCCGCTGCACGTTGGCCGCGATGTCCGCCGGCCAGCCGCAGGCACGAGAGCCAGAACGGGGATCTGTGTATGTAAAAACACATAAATCCCCATTCTGACAGGAGAAGAGATAGATCTGATGTTCCTAGTAATTAGGAACAGCGATCTGTCTCCTCCTCTAGTCAGTCCCATCCCCCCCACAGTTAGAAACACACATGAGGGAACACAGTTAACCCCTTGATCGCCCCCTAGTGTTAACCCCTTCCCTGCCAATGACATTTACATAATCAGTGCATTTTTATAGCACTGATCGCTGTATAAATGTCAATGGTCCCAAAAAAGTGTCAAAAGTGTCCGATCTGTCTGCCGCAATGTCGCAGTCCCACAAAAAAAAAAAAAAAAAAAAAAAAATCGCAGATCGGTGCCATTACTAGTAAAAATAAAAAAAAATAAAAAAATACCATAAATCTATGCACTATTTTGTAGACGCTATAACTTTTGCGCAAACCAATCAATATACGCTTATTGCGATTTTTTTTTTCCAAAAATATGTAGAAGAATAAATATTGGCCTAAACTAAGGAAGAAATGTATTTATTTATTTTTTGGATATTTATTATAGCAAAAAGTAAAAAAATATCCTTTTTTTTTTCAAAACTGTTTTTTTTTTTTTTGTTTATAACGCAAAAAAAAAAAAAAAAAAAAAAAAAAAAAACAAAAAAAAAAAAAAAACGCAGAGGAGATCAAATACCACCAAAAGAAAGCTCTATTTATAGAATAAAAAGGACGTCAATTTTGCTCGGGTACGTCGCACGACCGCGCAACACAGTGCTGTATCGCAAAAAATGGCCCGGTCATTAAGGGGGCAAATCCTTACGGTCCTTAATTGGTTAAAGAGGAACTGCAGTCTGCTCACATAATTTGTAATAAAAACATCTTTGCCATTCTGAAGCTTCCCTCCAACCACTTTGCATATTAATTTATATATACTGTGATTCTATACTTGCCAAATATACTGCAGCAATCTCCCTCCACTAAGACTATCTGCAGCCATTTTAACTGTGGGAAGCTGAAACTGCTGCCTGTTCACTTCCTGGATTTACACTGACACACAGAGGCACACCTCCAGCTCTACAGCTCTCATTGGCCCTCTTATGACTCATTCCCCCTCCCTCCCTGGCACACTCTCACGAGAGAGAGCTGTGTATGATGTCATAAGCCTAGGCTTTTTACCAGACAAGAAACAGGAAGTGGGCTGTATAAGGGATTTACTGGCAGAAAAAAAATGTTTTACTATCCAAAGTTAAAACAACAAGGGCAGAAGATTTAATAGATGGAAATATGAAAAAATGACTGAAGGTCCGCTTTAGGCTAATTCTGTGAATACCGTATGTGATTTTTGAACATTACACTCATCAGGTCTCCAGTCATGAGGAGGGCAGCTCTGACATGAGGAAGCAAAGCCCTTTCCTTTACCAAGATGGCTGCCTCCACATTTAGATACAGTATGAAACAAGTCATGGTAAGCCAGTAATGGGGAAAAGATCAGCTGTGGGTAGCCCACAACCAACACTTTGTCCTCTTTCAGAGTTCAGTTTTTTAAGTCATTAGGTCACATTTTAGGGATTAGGTTAAGTTTCAGAGTCCAGTTCTTTAAGTGATTAAGGCATATTTTATGGGTTAAGTTATGTTTTAGACTTGGGCATAGTGCTAAGAAACAGTTTAAAGCAGAACTTCACCCAAAAGGGTAAGTATTGCTATTCTGCCTCCTCCTTCCCTCCTCTTCAACTTTTGAACACTTATTTTTTTTGTGGGGGGGGTGGGGGGGGGGTGGAGCCGATACCTAGATTTGATAGGTAGCTGCTCCCATTTCCACCCCGGATCACCTAGGCTATCGGAACGCGGAGATTCAGCCACCCCCCAACCCCGCTTTGTCCATAGCCTTCTGGGACACATTACAGGTCCCAGAAGGCTGCGGGGTAAATTTAGAAAACGCAGCCCCGCTCATCAATTCACAGTGTGAAGCTGCAAGGAGTCACAGCCAGCTTTCCTTAGTAAACATGTCGGCACCGAAGAGTCGAACACTGGAGAAGAACTGGCCTGGGTGAGGATGACTGTCAGGACCTGGATCAACTGCTTGTGGAATTGCGCTTCTCAGAGTGGAAGGTTGTAGTTCCGGTGTCCACCAGCAGGTGTCTCCCAGCAGCTAGCAGATCCCAGTAATCTATTTCCACCTGATGCTGGGAGGGTATTTAGTTCCTCCTCTACACTTCCCTCACGCTGTCATGTTTTGCATTGCTGCCAAATACTGCTAGCCGTTTACTGTTCCTTCTCTTGATCGTGCCCTTTGCCTTGTAGGTATACCCTGAACCCTGCAGCCTTGTTCCTATTCCCCCTTGTTTCTGATTCCATTCCTAAATCCACCCTTCCTTGCATCTCCAGTTTTACCCTGTGATCTGTGTTCCTCATTTTGAATATACTGTATTATAATTAGCCTGTTAGGTATTACATCACTTGGTTTATGATTCACATATGCTGTGTATTTTGGTTGCTGGTTTTTGGATGCGTTTTGTTTCACTGTAAATAAATCTTACTTAAAGCATACACAGTTTCCTAAGTGTAGCCACACAAATCTGGCCAATCCTCGTTGCCGATTCCTGACAATGGTGCTGGATCCCTGGACAGGCAAGTGTGTTTTTATTAAAAAAGTCAGAAGCTGCAGTATTTGTAGCTGCTGACTTTCAATTTTTTTGGGGGGGGGGCTGAAGATCCTCTTTAAGGACTAGGTGTGCGGTGCTGCATGGGTGATAAGGGACACATTGTAAGGATAAGGGTAGATTTTAACTATAAGGGCCCTTTCACACTGGGGCAGTTTACAGGCGCTATTGCGCTAATAATAGCGCCTGCAAACCGACCCGAAACAGCCGCTGCTGACTCTCCAGTGTGAAAGCCCTCGGGGTGTGCTAGCAGGACAGGAAAAAAAAGTCCTGCTAGCAGCATCTTCGGAGCGGTGAAGGAGCAGAGTATACACCGCTCCTGCCCATTGAAATCAATGGGACAGCGCAGCTATACCGCCAGCAAAGTGCCTCTGTGGAGGGTTTTTAACCCTTTCTCGGCTGCTAGTGGGGGGTAAAACTGCCCGCTAGCGGCCGAATACCGACGGTAAAGCGCCGCTTACAATAGCGGCGCTTTACTGCAGACGCTGCCCCCGCCCCAGTGTGAAAGGGGCCTTAAGGTATGGGCTAAGTTTTAGGGTCGCACATTAGTAAAACACTTTTTTTTTTAAGGCTAGCCTAAGTTTTCCACTTGCTTTCAGCACTGACAGTACCATACCAGCTTCAGACTCTAAGGGCTGAGCACACGTAAATTATTTGCACTAGATTTAAAAATTCTGCTTCCATGCATACCGGTGAAAGCAAAAGGTTGATTTTGTTGTTAATGGACAGCATGTGCAAACTGGTATTTACAAGTTACTAATAAATTGACATAAGGTTTTCCACACTTGCTGATTCTACTTCTGAAGTATATTATACACCAGTGGCAGCTGGTGCTAAATATTTGAGGGGGGGGGGGGGGGGCGCAGCGGCAAACTGACAGCCACCTCCGAACAAGTCGTTTGTCCTGAGACCCGATTGGCCAGGGAGTTCTAAGACTCCCTGGCCAATTGGGTCTCAGGACCTGCTTCCTGATTGGCCGGGTGGAAAATCAGGAAGAAAATAGGGAATATAATTTCGCTATTGTCACACAACTGGGTGGGCTTTTTTAAGCCAATTAGAGTCTCAGGCTCTAATCACGTGCTTAAAAAAAAAACCCATTGAAATCCATGCGCCTGGCACCCTGCATGTAATTAGGGGCTGGGCGCATGGGTTAGGGGTGCCCCTAATGGATGGGCCACAACTGTCATAGGCACACACCTAATGTGAAAATTTTCATATTCTTCCCCTCTGCAGTTGAGGGCAAGTCTCTAACGGTTGATGGGGAAAGGTTTACTGCTGGATGCAGCAGCATTTGTGTGGAATGGTGATTTTCTTATCCAGGATGAATGTTGTGTATTCTGCTACAAGTAAGGTAACAAGATATCTTTTTTTCAAATAATGGGATTGATTTACTAAAATTGGAGAGCGTAAAATCTGATGCAGCTGTACATGGTAACCAATCAGCTTCTAATTTCAGCTTTGACAAAAAACCTGGGAGCTGATTGGTTTCTATGCAAAGCTGCACCATAATTTTCACTCTCTAGTTTTAGTAAATCAATCCCATTGGAACATAAAAAACAAAAAACAAACAAAAAAAAATAACTAAAGAATAAAAAGCTGAAAAAGTTTGTATTTCACCTGTACTTATACCTGTGTACACGCAAAGGGAGGGCTTACCTGGCGGGAGAAACTTGAGCCGGTTGTGGGTCAGTCGTAAATGGCGCAGTGATTTAAGCCTCCCAATGTCAGGACAAAGGATTTCCAGAGCATTGTCACTCAAGTCCAAGGACTGCAGTTTTACCAGAGAACCAATGGCTGTGAGAAGGAGAAAACAAGCTTACAACTAGGGCAGCTTTGCATTCAAAGATTTACAAAGAGAAGAATCTTCAGAGAGAACCACACAGTTAAAGTGTATATAAAGCCCAAACTTTTTTCTTTAGTTTTGGATAGACTTGGAAAATGGTTTAAGTAGCCTCTAAGTTTTTACTTCTATCTGTATCCTGTTATGAGATTTCCCTTCACTTCTTGTCCCAGAGACACAACAGGAAGTGAGACAAAATCTCTCCAAAGAACAAAGAAGAGGAATCCTCTCTTAGATAGCCGTCACCTGAACAGGTGTCCCATTGGAGGACTTCTCTTACACCCGATGCTCCTGTGTCAACTGTATAATTTTGGATATCCCATCCTTTCTGCATTTGAGACAATGGTCACCATGTCTAATAGAAAGGGTAAATCTCCCCGGGGGGGGGGGGGGGGGTGGACACAGACATCAATAAAACTCTGACAGGTGATTTAACACTTCCCCACTGTAATCAAAGGCTTGGCACACACTTTAAAGTGGTTTTAAAGGCACAAGTTTTTTTTTTTTTTTTTTGTTCACCTTCATGCATTCTATGCATGAAGGTAAAAAATCTTCAGTGTGCAGCAGCCCCCCCAATACCTACCTTAGCCCCATCTCAATTCAGCGATGTCCACGAGTACCTCGGCTGTCCGGGGACTCGCACTCCTGAATAGACACACAGAGCTGTTGCTCGGGAGCGCGCCTGCTTGGGTGCCCCCACAACAAGCAGTTTGCTGTGGGGGCAGGAGGGAGGGGACAGGAGTGCTGGCAGGGGGATCCGAGAAGAGGAGGATCGGGGCTGCTCTGTACAAAACCATTACACAGAGCGGGTAAGTATAACATGTTTGTTATTTTAGAAAAAAACAAACAAACAAGGCTTTAGTATTACTTTAAGGTGCTGATAAATGAACAATAATGGGTGCTCACCTGCAATGTAAATCCTTGATGGAAGCTGTACACTATTCAAATTTAGAAAAGCTAAACAATTTTAAAAATATATATTTTATAGAGGCACTGATCATTTCTATTTACAGGGCTTGGCTACAAAGGCGGCAGGGACATTCGTTCCTTGAAAAAGCGATCCATGCTTGGATCACTTTTCAGAGGCATTTGACAGGTGGTGAGGAAGTGATATGTCTCCACACCCATGTGTTTTGTTTTTTTTGTTTTTTTTTCAGGCTAGCTGGTAAGTATGCTGGGAAATACAGTTTGTTTTCTTTGCTCATTTACAGACACAAAAGACATTTTACTGCAGTAAGGTTTTGTTTTGGCAGTCACAGCTGTGGAGTAAAAAGAAAATGTATTACAATGTTTGGCATTCATGGTCCCCTCAATGATCTGTAGCTCCCCAGTGCCGGCACCACTCATGCAGCCCCAGACCATGACACTCCCACCACCATGCTTGACTGTAGACAAGACACATTTGTCTTTGTACTCCTCACCTGGTTGCCACCACACACGCTTGTCACATCTGAACCAAATATGTTTATCTTGGTCTCATCAGACCACAGGACATGGTTCCAGTAATCCATGTCCTTAGTCTGCTTGTCTTCAGCAAACTGTTTGCAGGCTTTCTTGTGCATCATCTTTAGAAGAGGCTTCCTTCTGGGATGACAGCCATGCAGACCAATTTGATGCAGTGTGCAGCGTATGGTCTGAGCACTGACAGGCTGACCCCCCCACCCCTTCAACCTCTGCAGAAATTCTGGCAGCACTCATATGTCTATTTCCCAAAGACAACCTCTGGATATGACGCTGAGCACGTGCACTCTACTTCTTTGGTCAACCATGGTGAGGCCTGTTCTGTGTGGACCCTGTCCTGTTAAAACGCTGTTTGGTCTTGGCCACCATGCTGCAGCTCAGTTTCAGGGTCTTGGCAATCTTCTTATAGCCTAGGCCATCTTTATGTAGAGCAAAAATTCTTTTTTTTCAGATCCTCAGAGTTCTTTGCCATGAGGTGCCATGTTGAACTTCCAGTGACCAGTATGAGAGAGTGAGAGCGATAACACCAAATTTAACACACCTGCTCCCCATTCACACCTGAAACCTTGTAACACTAACGAGTCACATGACACCGGGGAGGGAAAATGGCTAATTGGGCCCATACATATACACACACACACACAGTATCTCACAAAAGTGAGTACACCCCTCACATTTTTGTACTCTTTTATTATATCTTATATATTGTGTAATATATATATATATATATATACATACATACATACATACACACACACATATACATGAACACACGCAGTATGCGTATACTGAATATATTTATATTTTTTTCTTTGTTATATAAATAAAGTTTTCAGGACGATTGTAGAACAAGATGTTTATTCAATCTGCCTATACCTCTACAAAAAGGAGACACTCACCTTCTGGGACAAAGACAATGTTATTTGAGTGCAGATACCTTTAGAGACAAAGACAAAAAAAAAAATACAACAGCTGTTACCATGAAGGATTTCTACTAGAACATCAATTTCCAGACGTGGAAATACACTTGAAGCATCAAGGACAAACAACAGATACTGTTGCTTTTGCTGCAAATTAGACAGAAGCAGGCAAGCTGAATTAATGTCTATGGCTTGCTTCACCTTTTCCCTCTCTTGCAGGTTGCTTAGGATGAAATGTAATCGGACGACACTAATCACATACACACCATAATAGGGGTTAAAGCAATATACAATCCAATTTCATGTAACTTGTGAAATATAAAAAAAACAAAAAACAACAACAACAACAAAAAACAAAAAACACAACAGGGAGGTCTGTATTGCACACATCTACGGGATCTCTCAGTGGATTAGTTCAGGTAAAGTGCTGGGTAAAATACAAAGTGCTTTCAGGCTTGTTATGTTATGTTAGTACAATTTATCCCTCTGTCTAACCCTAAAGTAGTTTCCCTTTGGTTGCTGGAGGGCATGCTTATACTATCTTCTTGTACGTCCTATGTGTGTGTGTGGACACTGTGCCCATCCTGATACCGAGGGAGCCTCACACCCTTGTGAAGGGCATGTTGAAGGACCAATGTCTGGGAACTGGCTGGCTTCCTGCTGGCGGCTGCGCCATGTTCAGATACTCAATCTTGCCTGCCCTTCGCTCGCCTTGGGATCGGACAAACTTACTGCTGTCTGTCCCATCAAGCTGAAGGACAATCTGAACCAAAAAACCTTGTCTAGTGCAAATGAAATGGTCACTCGAATAACTCTTTAACCACTTCAGCCCAGGTTCTACCCACTTCCTGACCAGGCCATTTTTTGCAATACGGCACTGCGTTGCTTTAACTGGCAATTGCGCGGTCGTGCGACGTTGTACCCAAACAAAATTTATGTCCTTTTTTTTCCCCACAAATAGAGCTTTCTTTTGGTGGAATTTGACTTGCACTGATGAATACATTTGTTTTTTTTTTTATATTCTATTTTTGGATATGCATTATAGCAGAAAGTAAGAAATTTTTTTTTTTCCTTTTTGTTTATCACGCAAAAAAGAAAAACCGCAGAGGTGATCAAATACCATCAAAAGGAATCTCTATTTGTGGGAAAAAAAGGACATCGATTTTGTTTGGGTACAGAGTCACACAACCGCGCAATTGCCAGTTAAAGCAATGCAGTGCTGTATCGCAAAAAATGGCCTGATCATTAAGGGGGTAAAATCTTCTGGGGCTGAAGTGGTTAAAGAAGATCTAAACTTAACCGCTTCCATACTGGGCCAATTTTTGCATCCCTTTCTTACATGTAAAAATCATATTTTTTTTTGCTAGAAAATTACTCAGAACCCCCATTATATATAAGTTTTTTAGCAGAGACCCTAGGGAATGAAATGGCGGTCATTGCAATTTTTTTTATGTCACATGGTATTTGCGCAGCAGTTTTTTAAATGTGCTTTTTTTGGGGAAAAAAACCCCACTTTCGTGAATAAAGAAAAGAATACAGTAAAGTTAGCCCAATTATTTTTGTATGTGAAAGATGATGTTACGCCGGGTAAATAGATACCGAACATGTCACGTTTTAAAACTGCGCACACTCGTGGAATGATGCCAAACCTCAGTACTTAAAGTGGGGTTTCCATTTTAAAAAAGAAAATTAAAAGTCAGCAGCTACAAATACTGCAGCTGCTGACTTTTAATTGGACACTTACCTGTCCCAGCGATGCGGGGGATCGAAGCCCCGCTCGTCCCCCCCTCCATTCGGCGGCGCCGGCATTCTGACTGTGGGAGCTGCGCGCTGTCACTGGCCCCGCAATCATCTGGGACCGGTCACGCGTCCCAGATGATTGACAAAAGGGAGGGGAGAGAGGCGATCTCCCTTCCTGCGCCGAGGGAAGTGTTTTTTTTTTATTTCTTTTAAACACATTACTTTTTTTTGGGGGGGGGGTTGGAACTCCACTTTAAAAATCTCTGTAGGCGGCGCTTTAAATTTTTTTTTTACAGGTTACCAGTTTAGAGTACCAGGGGAGGTCCTGTGCTAGAATTATTGTTCTCGCTCTAACATTCGCGACGATACCTCATGTGTGTCGTTTGAACGTCGTTTACATATGCGTTCGCTTCTGCGTGCGAGGGGACAAAGGTGCTTTAATTTTTCTTATTTAAATCTGTTTATTTTTACACTTTTCCTTTAATTTTTTTTTTGTTCCGATCACTTTTATTCCTATTATAAGGAATGTAAACATCCCCTGTAATAGGAATAGGGCATGACAGGTCCTCTTTATGGAGAGATGTGGGGTCTATAAGTCCTCATATCTCTCCTCTAGGCTGGAAGGACTGAGATAAAAAAAGCAAAAAAAAAACGGAAAAAAAACCAAACCACGATCTCAGGCTTTCCAGCCGGGGCCAGACGTGACATCATAATGTTGAGACCGGCTTCCGAGAGTCATAGAGATGACCGGGGACTATCTGGTCCTATGCTCTATGGTAAACTTCCGCTGCCTAAAATTTAAGACAATTGCTGTACATGCCTGAATGTGATTTCTCCTGCATGTGACTTTGTAATGCTGTTCTGTTTTTCAATAAAACATCTCTGTTAAAAAACAAAACAAAAAAAACTTCCCCTGCCGGCGGATACCTTCTTCAGCTCGCCGATCACATAGACGAGCTGGTAGAAGCACCGGAGGGTGGCGGGAGGGGGGATGTCTCCTCCTATAAAAACAATCAAGCGGCTGACCAGCCGCTTTGATTGTTTTTACGGTGCAAGGCATTTCTGGCAGTAAAAAAAATAATATATCCAAATGATGCCTGCAGCTGCACCCATCATCCAGATATCTCCACTGAAAGCCCAGGACGTCATATGACGCTCAGCGGTATGGAAGTGGTTAATCACTAAAACCTCAACAGAGCTTTAATATGTGAAAGTTATGTATTTGTAATCTTTTTGAATATGCGGCTTACATTAAAAGTGTTACTAAAGGCCAATTTTTTTTTTATATAAATTACAATTAAAATAACAAACACGTTATACTCACCTGCTCTGTGTAATCGTATTGCACAGAGCGGCCCAGATCCTCCTTTTTTAGGTCCATCGCTGGCGATCTTGGCTTCTTCTCTTCTTCATGCGTCCCCATAGCAAACCATTTGCCATGGGGGCACACGGTGTCTGCTGGCTCCCAAGCTGTGCGTCTATGGAGCCACGCTCCATAGACACACACAGCGGGGCTCAGCCCCGCCCTGCCCCCTTCTGCCTCACTGCATTTGACTGACAGCAGCAGGAGCTGATGGCGAGTCCTCCAGGCTGCACTGCAGTGTGAATGGGACACACAGGAAACGATTGTTTACATTGCGTCCTTATGGTGACATGCGTTTACAATGCAATAGGGTTGACTTACTAAAACTGGAGAGTGCAAAACCTGGTGCAGCCGTGCATGGTAGCCAATCAGTTGTTCAATTAAAGTGGTTTTGAAGGCAGAAGTTTTTTTTTTTGAAATCTTACTGCATTCTATGCATTAAGATAAAAAACCTTCTGTGTGCAGCAGCCCCCCTATTATTTACCTGAGCCCCATCTCTATCCAGTGATGTTGCACGAGACCCGAGGCTGTCAGGGACTCTTCCTTCTGAATGGCTGAGACATTTGGCCATTGGCTCCCGCTGCTGTCAAAGTCAGCGAGCCAATGAGAAGAGGAAAGGGGCAGGGCCGCGGCTCCATGTTTGAATGGACACACAGAGAATCGGCTTGGATGCCCCCGTAGCAAGCAGCTTGCTGTGGGGGCACTCGGCAGAAGGGAGGGGCCAGGAGCGCCGGCGAGGGACCCGAGATGAGGAGGATCTGGGCTGCTCTGTGCAAAAACATTACACAGAGCCGGTAACATGTTTGTTATTTTATGAACAAAAAATAAAACAATATCACTTTAAAGTGATTGTAAAGTCTAGTTTTTTTTTCCCTATAAAAATAACAAACATGTTATACTTACCTTCTCCGTGAAGTGGATTTGCACAGAGAAACCCAGATCCTCCTCTTCTCGGGTCCCATCTTCTGTTTTCTTGGCTCCTCCCTCCCGTTCAGTGCCCCCACAGCAAGCATGGGGGCACCCGAGTCGAGTCACAGCCGCCTGTGTCCATTCAGACACAGAACCCCGCCCCCTCTCTACCCTGATTGGCTCGCTGACTTTGACAGCAGTGGCAGCCAATGGAGCCGCTGCTGTGTCTCAGCCAATCAGGAGAGAATCTTGGACGGCTGAGACACTTGTTGACATCGCTGGACAGAGGGGGACCTCAGATAAACGTTAGGGGGGCTGCTGCACACAGAAGGCTTTTTATCTTCATGCATAGAATGCATGAAGATATAAAACCTTCTCCCATTACAACTCCTTTAGGCTTTGACAAAAAAAAAAAAACTAAAAGCTGATTGGTTTCTTTGCAGAGCTGCACCAAATTTTACACTCTCCAGTTTTACTAAATCTCCCCCAATGTGTGAATTAGCCCAAAATAACCAAGCTGAAGGTAGAAGCCGACTAATCGCCATGCACAGCTGCTGCAGATTCTGTCTTCTCCAGTTTTAGCAAATTCCCCCCAATGTATACAATACGAAGTGGATATGGTATGGGGCTTTGTATATACTCCCAAAAGTAATGACAACCTAAATTTAAAAAAAAATTACATTTTTGTTTATATCAAAGACATAAAAATCATCACCACCATGTGTCATAAAATACATTACATGTCTTGAGCATATGGTCAGCCAATAATATCTAGAAAACCTCTCTGGGACATTAATTGGAAATGTCACAGATGTAGAGTAGTAAGGTCGAGGCGTTTTGTGAAAATACCGCTTCCTCAGGACCTCTTGGCATTCCTTGTATTCACATTTAGCACAATGTAAAGTTAAAGCTACACCTATAGAAGATGAGCAGCACCTATCTTTTGTTTTTATATGGGTGTCATACAAGAGATATACATCTCTGAGGTAACATTTATTCGTTCTATAGTTAGGGTGTCACTCTTTTATTCCACTGAGCTCATGTTTTTTTTTTTTTTTATCATGACTGTATCAAATATAGCTTGCTTATGTTATTGATTTGCTTATTAATTTGTATATTTTGCCTTGCCATTGTGCTAAATGTGAATACAAGGAAGGCCAAGAGGTCCTGAGGAAGCGGTATTTCCGCGAACCGCGTCAACTTTACTACTCTACATCTGTGATATTTCCAATTAGATGTCTCAGAGAGGTTTTCTAGATATTATTGGCCGACCATATGCACAAGATGTGTAATGGATTTTATGACACATGGTGACGTCGATGATTTTTAATGTCTTTGATATAAATAAAAACTGATTTTTATTTTTTTTTAAATTGAAGTTGTCATTACTTTTCGGAGTATATACACAAAGTACCATACCATATCCACTTTGTGTTGTATTTATTTAGGGATGATACCCCTCAAGTAGTATAAAACACAAAAGGGGCCAGCATTCTCTTTCTTTTTGTCACTCCAATGCACAGCAGTCATGTCTAAAAATTTATCAAACCGATGAGGCTTCCGGGAGGTGTAACCATAAGGTCTGAGGGTCTCTCGTTACACCAAGGACAACTAATTTTAAACGATATAGTGGTGCCATCTCCTTGTGCACACCGTAAAAGGAAATAAACTGTACACTTTATAAGTGCAGCTGCCCCAGAGCTTAGTAAATGAGGTAAAGCTTCACTTTACAAAAAAATGCCCAATCACATGCAAGGAAAACAAAAGACAGCATTTTTGCTTGCACGTGATTGGATGATGGAAGTCAGCAGCCCTCCCCCTCATTTACTAAGCTCTGGAGCATGGGTGCTAAACCTGTGGCCCTCCAGCTGTTGCAGAATTACAAGTCCCATGAGGCATTGCAAGCCGCTGACAATTACAAGCTTGACTCCCCAAGGCAGAGGCATGATGGGACTTGTAGTTCCGCAACAGCTGGAGGGCCACAGGTTGAGCAACCATGCATCTGGAGCAACTGCACTTGTAGATAGGGGCTGATTAAGGTGGTAATTAAGCTCACGCTGTATGAAATTAGCCTCAGAACCTGTGTAATTCATATGTGTTTGGGTTTAAAGGGATGGAGGTGGCAACCCTACTTGCAGAGTGCACAGTCTATTTACCTTTAGTAAATTAACCCCTTTTAGTCCGATAGGTTTATAGAGATCATAGGTTTACTTTAAAGCATGTCACCTACTTTGTAGCACCTCATTTGTTTTCTGAAAGTACAGTTGGACGGTGAAAGAAAACATGCAAGGCCCAGGATAGAGGACAAAAAAAAAATGCTGGAACAAACAAAAAGGTGAGTACACAGGTAGTGCTCTGCTGCCCTCTAGTGAAAATATGTGAGTACAGCATAGAAGCAAGCAACTTACAATTCAACGAGGTTTGGAAGCTTCTGGGCAAGATTTTCTGGCTGCAAAATACAAAGACAATAGTTTATTTGCACATTTCTGCATGTGTTTATATGGATGAATTGACATCATGGAAGGTATGATTATACCGTGGGTAAAATAATTATTTGATCCCTTGCAGATTTTGCCCACTAACAAAGAATTGAAGGGTTTATAAAATTTATCATAGGTGTATTTTTAATGATTGAGACAGAATATCAACCAAAAATCCAGAAAAAAAAATCACGATACAAATGTTATAAATTAAGTTGCAGTTCAGTGAGTAAAATAACTATTTGATCCCCAAGCAAAACATGACTTAGTACTTGGTGGAGAAACCCTTGTTGGGAAGCACAGAGGTCAGATGTTTCTTGTAGTTGGTGACCAGGTTTTCACACATCTCAGGAGGGATTTTGGTCCACTCTTTACAGATCTTCTCTAAATCCTTAAGGTTTCTTGGATGTCACTAGGCAACTTGAAGTTTCAGCTCCCTCCATAGATTTTCTATAGGATTAAGGTCTGGAGACTCCATGACCTTAATGTGCTTCTTCTTGAGCCACTTCTTTGTTGCCTTGAAGGTATGTTTTGGGTCATTGTCATGCTGGAAGACCCATCCATGACCCATCTTCAGTGTTCTGGCTGAGGGAAGAAGGTTCTTAGCCAAGATTTTACAATACATGGTCCCTCAATGTGGCAAAGTCGGCCTGTACCTTTAGCAGAGAAACAGCCCCAAAACATAATGTTTTCACCTCCATGCTTGACTGTAGGGATGGTGTTCTCAGGGTCATAGTTAGCATTTTTCTTCCTCCAAACACGGCGAGTCGAGTTATTGCCAAAAAGCTAAATTTTGGTCTCATCTGACCACATCACTTTCTCCCAATCGTTCTCTGAATCATTTAGAGGTTCATTGGAAAACTTCAGACTGGCCATCCCAAACATCCTACATTTAAGGATTATGGAGGCCACTGTGCTCTTAGGAACCTTAAGTGCAGTAGAATTTTTTTTTGTAACCTTGGCCAGATCTGTGCCTTGCCACAATTCTGTCTCTGAGCTCTTCAGGGAGTTCCTTTGACCTCATGATTCTCATTTGCTCTGACATGCACTGTGAGCTGTAAGGTCTTATATAGACAGGTGTGTGGCTTTCCTAATCAAGTCCAATCAGTATAATCAAAACACAGCTGGACTCAAATGAAGGTGTAGAACCATCTCAAGGATGATCAGAATAAATGGACAGCACCTGAGTTAAATATATGAGTGTCACAGGAAAGGGTCTGAATACTTAGGACCATGTGATATTTCATTTTTTCTTTTTTAATAAATCTGCAAAAATGTCAACAATTCTGTGTTTTTCTGTCAATATGGGGTGCTGTGTGTACATTAATGAGGAAAAAAAATGAACTTAAATGATTTTAGCAAATTGCTGCAATATAACAAAGAGTGAAAAATTTAAGGGGGTCTGAATACTTTCCGTCCCTGCTGTATATATGTGTGTGTGCGCGTGTGTGTGATGTTTGGGGGTTTTAGGTAACTTGTTAGCAAAAAATACTGATTTTATCTTGGAAAAAAAAAAAACAGAAATCAGCCTGGTCTTGAAGTGGTAAAATACATTTATGATAACAATTATAGACCCTTCATTTCTTTGTAAGTGGGCAAACTTACAAAACCTGCATGGGATCAAATCATTTCCCCACTGTATACCTCTACAATGAAATAAAAAAAAAAAAAACTTCACAGAAAACTTGTAATTTGTCATTTATATTGTCATCATATATTCTTATTCCTGGGCTCTTCAAGGCCTGGGTTACATGATGTGACAGCCCTATGAACTCAAAGGGGTACATTTATAAAGCAGATGTACTGTAGGTGAATCTTCCTCTAATGGGCTTTAAAGCTGAACTCCGGGCACAAAATATTTCATTTCAATCTTTTCCTCAATAGCCACAAAGGATAGAAATCCACTTTTGTATGCCCCAAATTAAATTTGCAAACCCGGATATTACCTTGTGAAAGTAGCAGCAACATCATCATTACTGTGCTGTACACAGGCAAGCATTTCACTGAACATTTAGGCAGGAACTTTTGTTCCAGAAAAACCTTGCCTGTGTAAACAGTAAAATTCTTGCGGCCGGTTGCATGTAGCCTAAACTTTATAGCATGAAAGTGCGTTGTTATCCTTAGTATATCAGCTCTTCAGGCTCAGTACCCGAGGTGGAGCCGCATTGAGAACTTATTTTTTTACCCATTTTTCTCTAGCATCTCTCTCCTCCTGCAGCTGCTGAGTACATCTTTTCCATGATCTACCCCCAGGGGTCCCCAAACCTTCTAAACAAAGGGCCAGTTTACTGTTCTTCAGACTTTAGGGGGGCTGGACTGTGGCCAGTGGGAGTAGAAAAGCCTGACGTCAGTGGAAAAAAACAAACAATGCCCCATCTTGGGTGTTAGTGGGAGGAATTGAGACCAATGGTTGGTGTCATTACTAGGAACTGTGCCTCATCGTTGGTGTCATTGGGCCCTGTTATTGATGTACTTGGAAGGAATTGCGCCCACTCATTGGCTTCATGGGGAGGAATTTTGCCCCCCTCATTGGTGTCATTGGGCCCAATTGCTAGTATCATTGGGAAGAACTGTGGCCCATTATTGGTTTAGCTGGAATTGTGCCCCATCATTAGTATCATTGGGAGGAATTGTGACCCATCATTGGTGTCATTGGAAAAAATTGTACCCCAGCATTGGCGTCACTGAGAGGGATTGTGCCCCAGCATTGGTGTCACTGAAATTGTGCCTCATCGTTAGTGTCATTGGGTTCTGTTGTTGATGTAATTGGAAGGAATTGTGCCCCATCATTGGAAAGAATTGTGCCTCATCATTGGTGTCACTGGAATTGTGCCCTATCATTAGTGTCCTTGGGAAGTATTATGCCCCATCATTGGGTCCAACTGTTGGTGTAAATGGGAAGAATTGTGCCCCATCATTGGGGTCATTGGGAGGAATTGTGTCCCAGCATTGGTGTCATTGGGCCCAATTGTTAGTGTCATTGGGAGGAACTATGCCCCATCATTGATGTCACTGGGAGGAATTGTACCTCAGCATTGGAAAGAACTGTTCCCCATCGTTGGTGTCATTGGGAGGAATTGTACCCCATCATTGGTGCCAGTGAGGGGGGGGGGGGGGGGGGGGGTTATGCCCCATTGTTGGGATCAGTGGATGAAATAGTGCCCCAAGGGCTGGATAAAAGTAACCGAAGGACTGCATCTGGCCCCCGGGCCACAGTTTGGAGACCACTGGTCTACCCCAATAGAGAGTGGGGTAATGAAGGAGCTATCAAAAATGTAAAGTTAGAGCCAATTACAGCCTATAAAGCTCTATTGCAGGTAACACTCTGTACTCTTCTACCCCTCTTGGCATTTGAATGGATTTTGGCACAAGTGCTCAGCAGTATTGATGAGCTAAGGTTCGCAGGAAGCTGTCACATGATAGGCCTTCGACCCAATCAGCCGAACCCAGGGAATTTCCTGTCCACGTAACAAAGGCCATATTTGGAGAACGCCCCTGCTACGTGCGGCCGCAGGGCAGGCAATTTCCAGACTGCAGCTGATTGGGCCAGCAGCCTGCTATCATGTAACAGCTTACCATGAACCTTAGCTCAGCACTAGTTCTCTGCCAAAATCCAGTGGCAAAGCCGAGGGTAAAGAAGGGTACGGGGTGCTACCTGCAATAGAGCTCATTAGTCTGTACTTGTACTTTACATTTTTGGTTACCCCTTCATTACTCTCTTCTCCACTGGAGCAGATCATGGGGAGATGCTCTACTGAATAGAGGTGTGGTGGGGGTGGGGGGTGTGGGGGGGGGGGTGTGGGGGTAGGGGGCATATCCAAGCCAAACTATAGTCATTATCTGACGTTTTGCTGCTGTCTGTCTTGTTAGATATCCAAGGCTAAAATCCCGGTACCGTTTTTTAGAGCGATCGGCTTTCCAGGGATAACAACCGGTGGCTAAAAGCCGCTCGATTGTTATCCCGGAGGAGCGGTAGGGGGCATCTGCCCCTCCCGCCTCTCTGACCGGGCCTCACGTCCCACTGGGAGACCCAATCCGCGATCCGGCACTTCCGGCGTCTAGTCACAGACTGGAACGAAGCCATAAACAGCTTCGTTCCAGTCTCCTGAATGTAAGCACTGAAACGACGTCCCTTCCGGTTTACTCGGCTGCCAACGGCGCCGGATTTAAAAAAAAATATACAGTATTCAGGATCGCTGCCTGCAGCTGTGGGCATCATCCCGGTATAACCCCCGAAAGCCGAGGCCGCACATCTGCGTACGCTTGGCGCGAAGGGGTTATTGTCTAATTTTACAATAACTCAATCCAAGTATTTAGGATTTGGGCTACACCCATAGTCTTAGTGGTTTACCTACACATCCGGCACATGATTGTTTATGCATTGTAATGCTGTTCTTTTTTTTGTACCATTGTCTTTTTCTGACGCCTTGGAACCTGTCTTTTGAATAAATAAAAGATTTGAAGAAAAAACCCCTGCGCAGTTTAAGTTCAAACTGCTTCTCCTCCAGTCTCATTGTGTGGCCCCGTGTCCTCTTACACTCCGAGACTGAATAGTTTCTCTCCTATGTTGGGATTCCCATTGAGGTATTTGTAGATCGATAACACGTCCCCTCCCAAGCGTCGCTTCTCCAGCGAGAATAAAATTTAGTGTTTGCAGTCGTTTCTCCCATTTGAGGTCCTCCAGTCCCCTTATTAGTTTCATTGCCCTTCTTTGGGCTCTCTCCAGCACATCCCTTCTGAGAACTGGTGACCAGAACTGGACAGAGTACTCCAGATGTGGCCTGACCAGAGTTTTACACATTTCACATATTTATTTGTAAAAAAAAAAAAATTTAAAACCATTTATCGTTTTCCTTCCACTTCACAATTATGTGCTACTTTGTGTTGGTCTATCACATAAAATCCCAATAAAATACATTTACGTTTTTGGTTGTAACATGACAAAATGTGAAAAATTTCAAGGGGTATGAATACCCCAAAGCACTGTAGGATTATAGCTAGGGTTATGGATAATAGCTAAGGTTTGGGATTATAGCTAGGGTTATGGATAAGGTTGGGATTATAGCTAGGGTTGGGATTATAGCTAGGGTTATGGATAGGGTTGGGATTATAGCTAGGGTTAGGATTATAGCTAGGGTCATGGATAGGGTTGGGATTATATCTAGGGTTATGGATAGGGTTTGGATTATAGGTAGGGTTATAGCTAGGGTTGGGATTATAGCTAGGGTTATGGATAGGGTTGGGATTATAT
Organism: Aquarana catesbeiana; assembly: GCF_042186555.1. Classification (NCBI taxonomy): domain Eukaryota; kingdom Metazoa; phylum Chordata; class Amphibia; order Anura; family Ranidae; genus Aquarana; species Aquarana catesbeiana. The sequence continues at coordinate 22,125,334 of NC_133326.1, forward strand.
CTAGGGTTATGGATAGGGTTGGGATTATATCTAGGGTTATGGATAGGGTTGGGATTATATCTAGGGTTATGGATAGGGTTGGGATTATATCTAGGGTTAGGATTATATCTAGGGTTATGGATAGGGTTGGGATTATATCTAGGGTTATGGATAGGGTTGGGATTATATCTAGGGTTATGGATAGGGTTTGGGATTATATCTAGGGTTATGGATAGGGTTTGGGATTATATCTAGGGTTATGGATAGGGTTGGGATTATATCTAGGGTTATGGATAGGGTTGGGATTATATCTAGGGTTATGGATAGGGTTGGGATTATATCTAGGGTTATGGATAGGGTTGGGATTATATCTAGGGTTATGGATAGGGTTGGGATTATATCTAGGGTTATGGATAGGGTTGGGATTATATCTAGGGTTAGGATTATATCTAGGGTTATGGATAGGGTTGGGATTATATCTAGGGTTATGGATAGGGTTGGGATTATATCTAGGGTTAGGATTATATCTAGGGTTATGGATAGGGTTGGGATTATATCTAGGGTTATGGATAGGGTTTGGGATTATATCTAGTGTTATGGATAGGGTTGGGATTATATCTAGGGTTATGGATAGGGTTTGGGATTATTTCTAGGGTTATGGATAGGGTTGGGGGTATAGCTAGGGTTATGGATAGGGTTGGGATTATAGCTAGGGTTATGGATAGGGTTGGGATTATATCTAGGGTTAGGATTATATCTAGGGTTATGGATAGGGTTGGGATTATATCTAGGGTTATGGATAGGGTTTGGGATTATTTCTAGGGTTATGGATAGGGTTGGGGGTATAGCTAGGGTTATGGATAGGGTTGGGATTATAGCTAGGGTTATGGATAGGGTTGGGATTATAGCTAGGGTTATGGATAGGGTTGGGATTATAGATAGGGTTAGAGCTCATTTCTCTTGCAGAAAGGACACTAGGAACGATGGATGGACAATTTGCTCTTGAGGGGTTTCTTTGCAGAAGGGACGGGCTGGGACAGGGGTCAAAAAGCAGACTGTGAGATCGAGCTTTACAAAGTTGCACACAAGTCACATGATATCATGCAGGTGTGATTTTCGTGCAACTTTTGAGGGTTTATATTGAAGTCTATGGCTCTCAAGCCGTATGAAAGTCAGACCAAAGTACTGCCGGAACTACTTTTAAGTCGCACACATGTGAACGATACTCATAGGGAAACATAGGGTGCCACTTGTCATGCGACTTTGGGGTCCAAAGTCGCATGGCAAGTCATACAAGTGTGAATGGGGCCTTACAGTAACTATCATCTTTTCAGTGATATGAAATTCTGGCACTGCATAGATTGACTTGCCTCAGCTGTAACTGTAAAGGACTGTACCATTCACCCTTCCTTGCCACTCTCCTTCTCTATTCACAAACTTCATGGTAAAATTTTCCGAATAATTAAGAATGCAATATGTTCTGTGATTGGAGAAGGGGGATCCCATCATTCATCTGCCCCTTTTCCATTCACAGAATATTGCATTTTGTGAAAACAATAGGAGTTTTGTGAGACCCTTCACTGTTACAGTGTAAGGAATTTAGCCCGTTAACCCATGCAGTGCTGGAGATTCACTGCTGTGAGGAGGATCTGGCATTACCAAAGGGAGGATTTTTACCGTAACCAGCAGGACATAACTACCATTTAATGAAATGTATTCTATGTCCCTGATGCCGTATACTCCAAAAAAACATTTTTTTAATAATATTTGTCTTTTATGTCTGCATGAAGTTCACCTTAATCTCCTCGTGCCTGCGTTATAGCCAAAAGACGGCTACAGCGTGGGCATAAATTGCTGGGAGGGCATCCATGTACATCCTCCTGTGCATGAGCTGCCTGCGCACCTCCTGCGAAAAGCAGGCAGCGCGATCTGTGATCGCGAGTCCACGATACTCGGCTGATCCTGGCCCCTTACCACGTGATCAGCTGTCAGCCAATGACAGCTGATCATGTGATGTAAACAGAAGCCGGTAATCTGCTTTTTTTTCTCTCGCGCTGATAGCGTGAGGAGAAAAAAAAAAAAGCAGATTACTGGCTTGTGTAAGAGGGACATCGGTCCCGCACACCGAGAGCCACTGCTGCCTCATCAGTGCCCATAAGTACTGCTAAGCAGTGCCACCGATCAGTGCCCACCAGTGGTGCCAATCAGTGCCACCTATTGCCCTGTACAAATGATCGGACAATCCGACAACAAAAACCATCGGATTTTTTTTGACGGATGTTGGCTCAAACTTGTCTTGCATACACACGGTCACACAAAGTTGGTCAGAAATTCAGAACGTCAAGAACACAGTGACGTACTACATGTATGACGAGCCGAGAAAAATGAAGTTCAATAGCAAGTGCGGCTCTTCTGCTTGATTCCGAGCATGTGTGGAACTTTGTGCGTCGGAATTGTTTACACACGATCGGAATTTACGCGAACGGATTTTGTTGTCGGAAAAATTTTAGATTCAGCTCTCAAACTTTGTGTGTCGGAAATTCAGATGGAAAAAGTCCGATGGAGTCCACACATGGTCGGAATTTCCGACAACAAGCTCCGATCGCACATTTTCCGTCGGAAAGTCCGATCGCGTGTACAGGGCATATCAGTGCAACCTACCAGTGCCGCCTATCAGTGCTCTTCGGTGTCACCTATCAGTGCAGCCTCATCAGTGCCCACCAGTGGCGTCTCATCAGTGCCCACCAATGCCACCTTACCAGTGCCCATCAGTGCAGCCTCATCAGCGCACATCAATGAAGGAGAAAAATTACCTGTTTGCAAAATTTTATAACAAACTACTTTTTTTAATTTTTGGTCTTTTTTTATTTATTTGTTTAGCAAAAAATAAATACCCCAGTAATGATTAAATACCACCAAAAGAAAGCTCTATTTGTGTGAAAAAAATTATAAAAATGTCATATGGGTACAGGGTAGCATGACCGCACAATCGTCATTCAAAGTGTGACAGCACTGAAAGCTGAAAATTGATCTGTGCAGGGAGAGGGTTAAAGTGCCCAGTAAGTAAATGGTTAAATATGCACACATTTTCAAAGCAATACAACATGGCCTTTATTTGAACATAGGAATGTCATCCCCACAGGAAAAGCTTTTTTAACCATTCACTAAGCTCTTGCTTAACCACTTTTCTACTGGCAGCGCTGCCACACTTTGAATGACAATTGCACGGTCATGCAGAACTGTTCTCATCAAATTTTTGTAATTTTTTTTCACACAAAAAGAGCTTTCTTTTGGTGGGATTTAATCACCACTGTTTTTTTTTAGCAAAAAAAAAAAAAAAAACCCAAAAAGGGAAAAAAAGAAGAAGTTTTTCTTAGTTTGTTAAACATTTTTGCAAATAAGTAATTTTTCTCCTTCACTGATTGGCAGCACTGATATGCGGCACTGATGAGGAAGCACTGATGGGGCTGCATTGATAATCAGGACAGGGATGATCAGTGCCCTGATTATCAGTGTAGATGTACATCCTCTGTCACACTTGCCGGTTACCGGCTCTCCTCTCCTCATGCTGTGACAGCATAATGGGCAAGCGTGTTTACATTTTAACCCCTTGCCGACCAGCTCGCGCCGATATACGTCAGCGAAGTGGCATGGGTGCGCAAGACGACGTCCCCATACGTCACTCCGTCATCGGCGGCTAGTGGCCGCGCGCAGTGGGAGCGTGCCTGCCTGTCCCGCGGACTCAATGTCCGCCAGTGGCCCGCGATCGTGGCACGGAGAGGCACAACGTGGAGATACCTATGTGAAAGAGGCATTTCCCTGTTCCGCCTATCAACAGGACAGGGATCTACTGCTCCCAGAGATGTTCTATCCCCCCTACAGTTAGAACGTGCTGAGGGAACACATTTGACCCCTTGATCGCCCCCCTAGTGTTTAACCGCTTCCCTGCCAGTGACATGTACACAGTACAGGGACGTGTGTGTGTAAACACACAAATCCCTGTTCTGTTCGGAGAGACAGATCATGAGTTCCTAATAGCTAGGAACCACGATCTGTCATTTCCTCTAGGTCAGTCCCCTCCCCCTACAGTTAGAAACACACACAGAGAACACAGTTAACCGCTTGATCGCCCCCTAGTGTTAACCCCTTCTCCAAAACAGTGTGAAAAGTGTCCGATCTGTCCGCCGCAATGTCGCAGTCATGATAAAAATTGCAGATCGCCGCCATAACTAATTAAAAAAAAATTAATAATAAAAATGCCATAAATCTATCCCCTATTTTGTAGACGTGATAACTTATGCGCAAACCAATCAATATATGCATATTGCGATTTTTTTTTTTTTTTTTTTACCAAAAATATGTAGAAGAATACATATGGGCCTAAACTGATGAAGAAATTTGTTTTTTTATATATATTTTTTGGGGATATTTATTATAGCAAAAAGTAAAAAATATAACTTTTTTTCCAAAATTGTCGCTCTTTTTCTGTTTATAGCGCAAAAAATAAAAAACGCAGAGGTGATCAAATACCAGAAGAAGAAAGCTCTAAGCTCAAAAGAAAGCTCTATTTGTGGAAAAAAAGGGGGCATCAATGTTGTTTGGGTACAACGTCGCATAGTTACATAGTTAGTCTGGTTGAAAATCTAGTTCAACCATAAAAATAAATAAATAAATGATAATATCAAACAATCCTATATATCCAATCCTATACCCACAGTTGATCCAGAGGAAGGTGAAAAAAAAAAAACAGCAAAGCATGATCCAATTTGCTCCAGCAGGGGAAAAAATTCCTTCCTGACCCCCCGAGAGGCAATCGGATTTTCCCTGGATCAACTTTACCTATAGATGTCAGTACCCAGTTATATTATGTACAATTAGGAAAGAATTCAGGTCTTTCTTAAAGCAATTTACTGAGTTGGCCAGAACCACCTCTAGAGGGAGTCTATGCCACATTTTCACAGCTCTTACTGTGAAGAAACCTTTCCGTATTTGGAGATGAAATCTCTTTTCCTCTAGGCGTAAAGAGTGCCCCCTTGTCCTCTGTGTTGACCGTAAAGTGAGACAATTGTTAAAACGACGCAGTGCCGTATCGCAAAAAAAGGGCCTGGTCAGGAAGGGGGTAAATTCTTCTGGGGCTGAAGTGGTTAAACAGCTGTGATTGGACACAGCTGATCACGTGGTATTGGCCCTTTACCCCAATTGGTGATCAGCTTTGGCCGCAGGTGGTATGCGGGGGGGGGGGGGGGAGGCGTGGTTCTGAGAGGACATCTATAGACACCCTCCCAGAACTGGACGCCATCATTCGGCTATAGCGCGGTTGGCAAGTGGTTTAGCTCAGTTTCCGCTGTTCTCCTTGCTTCAGGGGCACAGTCACTTTGGTGCGGCATAAAATGAATGGAATAGCAACCATTTTTCTGGTCTTACCCAAATCACATTTTCCAAGTTTTGATACTGAATCTGATCAGATATTAGTGTTCATCATGAAAAGACCAAGTAGACCACCCGACAAACACAAGGACTCAAGAACTAAATAAATGCAAAAGTCTCGTCACTCCTGGAATTTCCTCCATAAGTATTTGGCTGGTGAAACCCCCCATCACTTTGGTAACCTCCTCACAAATTTAGCCAAAAATGGCTTTCTGAAGACAGGAGATTCACAAAACGATGTAACTGTGCAGCTCAACAACTCGAAAAACGACAACAGAAGCAAAAAAAAAAAAAAAAAAAAAAAAAAAAAAGTCTACCTTTTCCATGTAATACCTACCAGTGTAGTTAATGAGTTTCTCTTCATGTAAAGCCTCTCAAGGTACTGAAGCCCTTCATCCTTCAGCAGCTCCAGAGGAAAATGGTTTAGGTTTCGATAATTTAAGAAGAGATTTTTGTGCCTTTCCAACTTGGCCACAATGATGGTCTGGCAGAGTTCAGAAGCCATCTTTGGCTGGGGCCCATCCACCTTGACGCACAGGTTGTCAACATCTCAAGTCATCTCTAAAATCAGAAGACAAAAAACAAGAAACAAGACAGTGTGATGGTAAGTCGACTATTCAGGTAATATTTGAACTACAGCAACTGGGTCTGGACACAGCACACCTTTCTATTTTAAATCTCTATCATGTTATTGATTCACATCTTGTATTACGGAGTGAGATTGGATCATCTTGAACTGTTGTGGACTATCATTTTTCATTTCTCACCATTTCTTTTTTTCCTATCAATAAATGGCAACATTTTTTTTTTTCTTATTTTTTGCGCTATTATTACATCACATGGTATGTTGCAGTTGTTTTTGAAGTTTGAACATAACAGTTTTTATTTCTATGACACTAATCTGCTTTATGTATCTTTTGATATCAGTCTAGAGTCCAACTTTAATGCCAACTCATGTTTTTATCCATGTGGTTTTATTGCCAGAAACGTATCTGCACTTATCTCTCTGCCGGCAATTGCAGCGAAGGATTGACTCAGCAACCTGACCAGTCACCCTTCCAACGTATTTCTCCCTCAGGCCCTCACATGCTCGACTGTGGTTCATTTTTTGACACAGACAAAACATTTCTAGCATTCAGAAGCTGCTACAAGCATGGAGAATAACTTACGGTAAAAGTAAAGGGGAGTTCCAGCCTGTATAGAAAAAATTGATACAATTGCAGAAATGACTAGAAAAAAAAAAAAAAAAAAAAAAGAAGGATACCCAAAAACGCATTTTAGCCTGGAACTCTGCTTTAAAGAGGTCGATTTACTAAAACTGGAGAGTAGGGTTGTCCCGATACCACTTTTTTAGGACCGAGTACAAGTACCGATACTTTTTTTCAAGTACTCGCCGATACCGATTACCGATACTTTTTTTTGAATGTCACGCGACAGTGTTTTTTTTATTTTTTTTTTTTTAACAGTGCTTTCTTTTTTTTCGGGGGGGGGGGGGGGGTGAATGGTGTATGTGTGTTTTTTTATTTTATGGTTTACAATTTTTATATTTTACAATATTTTTTTTTATTCTTTATTGCAATATGTGTTTTTTTTTTTTTTTGTTTTTTTTTTTAATCAGCCCTGTTGGGGGGCTTTGGTGAGATATCCGGGGTCTTAACAGACCTCTGATATCTCCACCTTGAGACAGAGAAAGGGACCGGAGGATAGAGATTCCCCAGTCCCTTTCTCTGCAGCCTCAGCTGCACTGAAAATGAATGGAGAGAAGACAGCGGCTCCTCTCCATTCATAAACTGACCACATCGTAATCACAGGAGATTACAATGTTTCAGTTATGTGAATAGACAGTCAGCTGACTCTGTCCATTCACAAAGGAAGGAGGAGGGGGACGGCGGAACGGAGGGGGACAGCGGAGGGGGACAGAGAAGGAGAGGGGAATGGCGGAACGGAGGGGGACAGCGGAGAGGCACAGCAGAACGGTGGGGACAGAGAAGGAGAGGGGGATAGCAGAATGGAGGGGACAGCGGAGGGGGACAGAGAAGGAGAGGGGGATAGCAGAACGGAGGGGACAGTGGAGGGGGACAGAGAAGGAGAGGGGAATAGCAGAACGGAGGGGACAGTGGAGGGGGACAGAGAAGGAGAGGGGGATAGCAGAACGGAGGGGACAGCGGAGGGGGACAGAGAAGGAGAGGGGGATAGCAGAACGGAGGGGACAGCGGAGGGGGACAGAGAAGGAGAGGGGGATAGCAGAACGGAGGGGACAGTGGAGGGGGACAGAGAAGGAGAGGGGTATAGCAAAACGGAGAGGACAGTGGAGGGGGACAGAGAAGGAGAGGGGGATAGCAGAACGGAGGGGACAGTGGAGAGGGACAGAGAAGGAGAGGGGGATAGCAGAACGGAGAGGACAGTGGAGAGGGACAGAGAAGGAGAGGGGGATAGCAGAACGGAGGGGACAGTGGAGGGGGACAGAGAAGGAGAGGGTAACGGCGGAACGGAGGGGGACAGAGGAACGGAGGGGGCATGGAGGAGGATGCAGTGACAGTCAGCGGTGAGCGATCACCGCTGTATGTCACTAAAGCCGCTGAAAGCCGCTGGGGGAGAATCTTGTAACTCCCCCACGCGCCGATCACAGCTGACTTTTAGGTATCGGCGGAAGCATCGGGAGCATTTGCCCGAGTATAAGTACTTGAGCAAATGCTCGGTATCGGGACAACCCTACTGGAGAGTGTAAAATCTGGTGCAGCTCTGCATAGAAACCAATCAGCTTCCAGTTTTTTTTTTTTTGTCAAAGCTTAACCACTTGCCGCTGTCATTATACAGCGGCAGGGTGGCACGTTCCCAGAAATCTCCGTAGCTTGGCCAGCCGGGGAGCCAATCAGCGGGTCCGGCGGACTCGATGTCCGCCAGCCACCCATGATCGTTCCTCGCAGTGACAGAACGGGGATCTCGGTCTGTGTAAACAAGGCAGATCTCTTTTCTGACAGGGGAGATCACACAGATCCTGTCTTTCTGCTAAGCAGAAGATCACACAGTCCCTCCATACAGTTAGAACACACAGTGAGGGAACATATTTAACCCCTTGATCACCCATGATGTTAACCCCTTCTATGCCAGTGTCATTAATACAATAACAGTGCATATTTTTTTAGCACTGATTACTGTAATAATGTCACTGGTTCACAAAAAAAAAAAGTGTAAAAAATGTCAGGTGTCCGATCTGTCTGCCGCAATGTCGCTGTCCCGCTAAAAATTACTAATTACTAGTGTAAAAAAAAAAAAAATAATAATAAAAATGCCATAAATCTTTCCCCCGATTTTGTAGACACGATATATTTTGCGCATACCAATCAATATACAATTATTGCAATGTTTTACCAAAAATATATAGCAGAATACATATTGGCCTAAAAACTGATGAATAAATTTGTTTTTTTTTGGAAACGTTTATATCAGTAAGTAAAACATTTTTTTTTCAAAATTGTCACTCTTTTTTTTTTGTTTACAGCGCAAAAAATAAATACCGCAGAGGTGATCAAATACCACCAAAAGAAATCTCTATTTGTGGGGAAAAAAAGCACAAATTTTCTCTGGGTACAACGTCGCACGACTGCGCAATTGTCAGTTAAAGCGACGCAGTGCTGTATCGCAAAAAAATGGCCTGGTCAGGAAGTGGGTAAATCCTTCAGGGGCTGAAGTGGTTGCAAAGGTTGTTTTTTTTGGTATTAAAATAACAAACATGCCTATACTTACCTACTCTGTGCACTGAGTTTCCACAGAGCAGCCCCCAAAAATCCTTAGGGCTCCATTCACACCTAGGCATTTTTCTGCTCTAAGCCTCAGCTCTAAAAACACCCAACCCGACAAATCCCATTCATTTCAATGGCCCCTGAGCGTTCTGTCACCTAAAGCAAAACACCTGTCGCTCAAATAAGAACAGAAGCTTCTTTTTTTTTGACAGATTACAGGCTTAATTCGGTTACATTGGTGAACTTTTGAACTTCCAAACGCCTGTACAAAAACGCTGCAAAAATGCATGTAAAATAGCAACGCCTAGCGCCTAAGGCCTTACAACCACTTTGAGGCCAGGGTCACACTGGTATGACACGACTGTTGTAAGACTGTCGATCCGACTTGAATGAACAGGATAAGATTTTGCTCCGACTTGTCCTTTGACCAATCAAAACAATCCCAGTGTGACATAAAATGCTTTTTCCTGTTGCTGTAACCACCATGTCGGATGCTTAGGACTAGGATATGACTTTGATCCGACTCCAATGATATTGAATGGGCTAAAAACAGACCAAAGTCGCGCAGGAACGTTTTTCAAAGTCGGAACGAATTGTGTCAGTTAAGGGAACTAGGGGAGCACCGAATGGAAAATTTTGGTGCCGAAACCGAAAATGAAGGATGCACTAGGCCGAAAACCGAAACCAATACCGAAAATAAACAGTTTTTAAAAAATATTTATATTTTTATATACAATTGTATTATATTCGACTTAATATCATCAATTTAAATTAATAGGAATTTATTGTTGGCCATTATTGGCACCTTTGGTGCAAGAAAAGCTCAAGAAAATTCAGTCCGCAGTCTCCATCTCTTGTATCATGTCCTCAGTCTCTAACCATCTGATACAGGAGATGGTCAGATTGCAGATATACTACAGGAGATGGTCAGAGACTGCAGACATGATACAGGAGATCAATGCAGCCTCACCAGTGCCCGACAGATGCAGCCTCACCAGTGCCCAACAGATGCAGCCTGCCAGTGCCCATTAGATGCAGCCTGCCAGTGCCCATTAGATGCAGCCTGCCAGTGCCCATTAGATGCAGCCTGCCTGTGCCCATCAGATGCAGCCTGCCAGTAACTATCAGATGCAGCCTGCCTGTGCCCCTCATGCAGCTTGCCAGTGCCCGTCATATACAGCTTGCCAGTGTCTGGATGCAGCCTGCCTGTGCCCGGATCAGAGCGTCGATCTCCGTGTGTCCTGGAGCTGTGAATTGAATTGCCCAGGCCGCAGTAACAATGTCCCGCCTCCTGTGATCACGTTACGCAGATTCAATGTCCCGCCATTGGATCAGCGTGTCATCTGTAACAGGAGGCAGGACATTGTTACTGCGGCCCATGCAATTCAGCTCCGTGACACACGGAGATCGCCGCTCTGTGGGAGGGAAGAGGGAGGACTGGGGCGAGCCAGGAAGACGCCCCGCAATGGGTGGCACCAGGCCCAGGCCCCGCCCCATTTTCAGCTCCATTAACGGCAATATTTTCCTATCAGCAATGTGCAGAAAACACAATTTTCGGCAGTTTATTTTCGGCCGCCGAAATTTCGGAGCATCCCTATAGGGAACCATTGATTTGTACACGTCATGCCACATGTGCTCCTAAAGTCGCACCAGTGTGAACCAGGCCTAATTGAACAAGCTGACATTAGAAGCCGATTGACCACCATGCACACAGCTGCACCAGATTTTGCACTCTCTAGTTTTAGTAAATCAACCTCAAAGTCTGATAGATGACTGAACTATAATAAATTCCATCCATAAGCAACTTCAATCTGCATTTCACATGCAATGACTACAAATACAGCACCCAATAGAAAACTCAGCTTGTACAAAGTTCATCTGAAGGTACACATGTATAATAAAAAAAAAAAAACACACATGCAATGTATAAGTCCCCGTATAAGAATAAACCCTCAAAATGGGCTGGTCAGATATCATCTACAAAAGTTCTTCTAATATAAAATACAGTTTATGATGACATGAATATTCCTTTACCTGCCCCATAACCTTCTGTCAAGACCAACCAAGTAAAAACGCACGGCCAATGTGATCAATGTGTGCATGTCTGATGTGCTAGAACATTTTATTTTTTTTTCCTTCGATAATGGTTTGTCTCTTCAGAGCAAATAAACAGTCAGTCTCTGGCTTTTGCCCTCTCCCAGACGCTTTGCACTTAGCAGCGCACAGAGTAACAGCCAACAAGTCAGGAGGAGGCGGGGATCAGATGTTGAAATCGGAGCACAGCTGCGGCGACAGGTGCTGGTTACAATATTTTCACTGTGAGTCAGCCTACATCAATGTACAGAACCCAACCGGCTCTGGGGTGTCCTGACAGGAACTGCCATGCGCATTATGCAAGTCTTGTCTGCTTTATGTTATAGAGTTCAATTACAAATGAGGATTATTTCACAAAATTGCTATCTGCTATAGAACTGCCATTTTTAATTTTTTTTTTTGTAGGTACAGCGAGGGAAAAAGTTTTTGATCCCCTGCTGATTTTTAAGTGAGAGACAGAACAACAAAATCCAGAAAAATGCATTTCAAAAAAGTTATAAATTGATTTTCATTTTAATGAGTGAAATAAGTATTTGATATCCTATCAATCAGAAAGATTTCTGGCTCCCAGGTGCCTTCTATACAGGTAACGAGCTGAGATTAGGAGCACTCTCTTAAAAGGGAGTGCTCCTAATCTCAGCTTGTTACCTGTATAAAAGACACCTGTCCACAGAAGCAATCAACCAGATTCCAATCTCTCCACCATGGCCGAGACCAAAGAGTTGTCCAAGGATGTCGGGGACAAGATTGTAGACCTACACAGGGTTGGAATGGGCTACAAGACCATCGCCAAGCAGCTTGGTGAGAGGGTGACAACAGTTGGTGCGATTATTTGCAAATGGAAGAAACACAAAATAACTGTCTATCTCCCTCAGCCTGGGGCTCCATGCAAGTTCTCACCTCGTGGAGTTTCAATGATCATGAGAACGGTGAGGAATCAGCCCAGAACTACATAGGAGAATCTTGTCAATGATCTCAAGGCAGCTGGGACCATAGTCACCAAGAAAAAAATTGGTAACACACTACGCCGTGAAGGACTGAAATCCTGCAGTGCCGGCAAGGTCCCCCTGCTCAAGAGAGAGTACATGTACAGGCTAGAGCTGCACGATTCTGGCCAAAATGAGAATCACGATTTTTTTTTACTTAGCATAAAAAGATCACGATTCTTGTGACGTCATTTTTTCCCTCTCAAGTATCCCCCTATCCTCCTTGCAGGTGCCCCTACTTATCTCAAGTGTCCCCCTTTTCCCGCTCTCTCTCTAGTGATCTCCCTCACCCTGTCAGGTGCCCCCAATCCCAGGGACCCTTCCCCTCCTCTATGTTAAGTGTCCCCCTTGCTCTCTCTCTATCTCTCAGGAGCCCCCCCTCCCTTTCTCTTCCTCTGTCATGTGTCCCCCCTCCCCCTGTCAGGTGTCACCTTACCTGCTGCTGGATTTTGCCGTACTCTGTCCCCACCAAGTGCATTGTGGCCCCGAAGGGACACACTTGGCACAGCAGGCAGAGCACCTCAAGCAGAGAGACCCCATCCGGGCGGTGCAGATCAGGGCTCCAAGGGGGTGCCGGTCAGGGTTCCGGTCTGGGGGGGGGGGGCTGTATGGCCTGCTCCTGCTCTCCACCATGTTTCCCGCTGACATCACACGCTCAGGCGCGCACAGGTGACGTCAGATGTTTTACGCTGGCTCCAACGGCTTCCCCCTCCGCCCTGAAACAGGCGCGCTTTGAATGGTCAGAATCGTTCAAATCCGGAGTTGCAATCGTGGCAGGCGGAGAATCGCAATAACGATTCTCCGCGATTAATTGTGCAGCTCTAGTACAGGCCTGTCTGAAGTTTGCTAATGAACATCTGAATGATTCAGAGGAGAACTGGGTGAAAGTGTTGTGATCAGATGAGACCAAAATCAAGATCTTTGGCATCAACTCAACTCACTGTTTGGTGAAGGAGGAATGCTGCCTATGACTAGAGGTCGACCGATATATCGGCCGATATTTGACATTTTTTTCTTAATCGGCATCGGGCCGATTATGCTGATAAAAAAGGCCGATATAACTCAGCGGACTTGCAAATGACTTCTGAAGTCAATACAAGTTGCCTGTATTCTTCTCTGAAGCGACTTCTCCCCTCTCTGGGCAGCCAAATCTGATAAAAAGAACCTGAAGTGATACAATGTTTACACTACTGAATGAGCTGAACTCCTTGTGTAGAAGCTCTCACTTTAACCATTTAAAGACTAAATCTTTTTTGACATTTGTTGCTTACAAGTAAAAATTCTGTATTTTCTGCTAGAAAATCACTTAGAACCCCCAAACATTATATATATATATATATATATATATATATATATATATATATATATATATATATATATATATATATATATATATATATAATTTTTTTTTTTTTTTTTTAGCGGAGACCCTAGGGAATAAAATAGCGGTTGTTGCAATATTTTATGTCACACGGTATTTGCGCAGCGGTCTTTCAAACGCAATTTAAAAAAAAAAAAAAAATACACTAATGAATTTACAAAAAAAATTAAGCAGTAAAGTTAGCCCATTTTTTTTCGTCCAAAAGTTTTGATTACCTGTTTTTGTGTATTTATTTTTAAGATATAGTTTTTTTTTTAATCTAAATTCTACATACAAGTGAACTGATTGGAGGTTTGTTTTGTTTAATAAATGTTTAAATGTAAAAAATTTTCTGTATCACTTTAGGTTGCTTTCACACTGCAGCGGGCATGCGTTGACGGTAAAACGCTGCTAGTTTTAGCGGCGCTTTACCGTCATTTTAGCAGCGCTATTCGGCTGCTAGCGGGGAGCTTATAACCCAGCTAGCAGCCGAGGAAGGGGTTAAATGCGCCCCTGAAGCGCCGCTGCCGAAACGCTTTGTAGGCGCTTTGGCAGCGGTGCGCATTCATTTCAATGGGCAGGAGTGGTGGTATACACCGCTCCAAAGATGCTGCTTGCAGGACTTTTTTTTTTTAACATCCTGCCAGCGCATCGCCTCAGTGTGACAGCACTCGGGATATCACACTGAGACTGCAGGGAAGACGTTTTACAGGCACTTTACAGGCGCTATTTTTAGCCCAAAAGCACCTGAAAAACGCCCCAGTGTGAAAGGGGTCTAACTGTTAAATTTTATGAGATGAAGGAAAAAAAAAAAAAAAAAAAAAATTGGCCTAATATATCGGCCCAAAAAAATCGGCATCACATATCGGCCATCGGCCACCGAGATTTCTAAATATCAGCATCGGCCAGAGAAAAACCCATATCGGTCGACCTCTACCTATGACCCCAAGAACACCATCCCCACTGTCAAACATGGAGGTGAAAACATACTTTGGGGGTGTTTTTCTGCTAAGGGGACAGGACAACTTCACCACATCAAAGGAACGATGGACGTGGCCATGTACCGTCCAGTCTTGGACAAGAACCTCCTTCCCTCAACCAGGGCATTGAAAATGGGTCGTGGATGGGTATTCCAGCATGACAATGACCCAAAACACACGGCCAAGGCAACAAAGGAGTGGTTTAAGAAGAAGCGCATTAGGGTCCTGGAGTGGCCTAGCCAGTCTCCAGACCTTAATCCCATAGACAATATGTGGAGGGAGCTGAAGGTTCGAGTTACCAACCATCAGCTTCAAAACCTTAATGACTTGGAGAGGATCTGCAAAGAGGAGTGGGACAAAATCCCTCCTGAGATGTGTGCAAACCTTGCTGCCAATTACATGAAAGTAGATTGTAGGACAGTGTACAGAGGTCAGTAGTATGTAGGGCAGTGTACAGAGGTCAGTAGTATGTAGAGCAGTGTACAGAGGTCAGTAGTATGTAGGGCAGTGTACAGAGGTCAGTAGGATGTAGGGCAGTGTACAGAGGTCAGTAGTATGTAGGGCAGTGTACAGAGGTCAGTAGGATGTAGGGCAGTGTACAGAGGTCAGTAGTATGTAGGGCAGTGTACAGAGGTCAGTAGGATGTAGGGCAGTGTACAGAGGTCAGTAGTATGTAGAGCAGTGTACAGAGGTCAGTAGTATGTAGGACAGTGTACAGAGGTCAGTAGTATGTAGGACAGTGTACAGAGGTCAGTAGTATGTAGGACAGTGTACAGAGGTCAGTAGTATGTAGAGCAGTGTACAGAGGTCAGTAGTATGTAGGACAGTGTACAGAGGTCAGTAGTATGTAGAGCAGTGTACAGAGGTCAGTAGTATGTAGGGCAGTGTACAGAGGTCAGTAGGATGTAGGGCAGTGTACAGAGGTCAGTAGTATGTAGAGCAGTGTACAGAGGTCAGTAGTATGTAGGACAGTGTACAGAGGTCAGTAGTATGTAGGACAGTGTACAGAGGTCAGTAGTATGTAGAGCAGTGTACAGAGGTCAGTAGTATGTAGAGCAGTGTACAGAGGTCAGTAGTATGTAGGACAGTGTACAGAGGTCAGTAGTATGTAGAGCAGTGTACAGAGGTCAGTAGTATGTAGAGCAGTGTACAGAGGTCAGTAGGATGTAGGGCAGTGTACAGAGGTCAGTAGGATGTAGGGCAGTGTACAGAGGTCAGTAGTATGTAGGACAGTGTACAGAGGTCAGTAGGATGTAGGGCAGTGTACAGAGGTCAGTAGTATGTAGGGCAGTGTACAGAGGTCAGTAGTATGTAGGACAGTGTACAGAGGTCAGTAGGATGTAGAGCAGTGTACAGAGGTCAGTAGGATGTAGGGCAGTGTACAGAGGTCAGTAGTATGTAGGGCAGTGTACAGAGGTCAGTAGGATGTAGGGCAGTGTACAGAGGTCAGTAGTATGTAGGGCAGTGTACAGAGGTCAGTAGGATGTAGGGCAGTGTACAGAGGTCAGTAGTATATAGGGCAGTGTACAGAGGTCAGTAGGATGTAGAGCAGTGTACAGAGGTCAGTAGGATGTAGGGCAGTGTACAGAGGTCAGTAGTATGTAGGGCAGTGTACAGAGGTCAGTGGTATGTAGGGCAGTGTACAGAGGTCAGTAGTATGTAGGGCAGTGTACAGAGGTCAGTAGGATGTAGGGCAGTGTACAGAGGTCAGTAGTATGTAGGGCAGTGTACAGAGGTCAGTAGTATGTAGGGCAGTGTACAGAGGTCAGTAGTATGTAGGACAGTGTACAGAGGTCAGTAGTAGGTAGGGCAGTGTACAGAGGTCAGTAGGATGTAGGACAGTGTACAGAGGTCAGTAGTATGTAGGGCAGTGTACAGAGGTCAGTAGTATGTAGGGCAGTGTACAGAGGTTAGTAGTATGTAGGACAGTGTACAGAGGTCAGTAGGATGTAGGGCAGTGTACAGAGGTCAGTAGTATGTAGGGCAGTGTACAGAGGTCAGTAGTATGTAGGGCAGTGTACAGAGGTCAGTAGGATGTAGGACAGTGTACAGAGGTCAGTAGTATGTAGGGCAGTGTACAGAGGTCAGTAGTATGTAGGGCAGTGTACAGAGGTCAGTAGTATGTAGGGCAGTGTACAGAGGTCAGTAGTATGTAGGGCAGTGTACAGAGGTCAGTGGTATGTAGGACAGTGTACAGAGGTCAGTAGGATGTAGGGCAGTGTACAGAGGTCAGTAGTATGTAGAGCAGTGTACAGAGGTCAGTAGGATGTAGAGCAGTGTACAGAGGTCAATAGTATGTAGGGCAGTGTACAGAGGTCAGTAGTATGTAGGGCAGTGTACAGAGGTCAGTAGTATGTAGAGCAGTGTACAGAGGTCAGTAGGATGTAGAGCAGTGTACAGAGGTCAATAGTATGTAGGGCAGTGTACAGAGGTCAGTAGTATGTAGGGCAGTGTACAGAGGTCAGTAGTATGTAGGGCAGTGTACAGGAGGTCAGTAGTATGTAGGGCAGTGTACAGAGGTCAGTAGTATGTAGGACAGTGTACAGAAGTCAGTAGTATGTAGGACAGTGTACAGAGGTCAGTAGTATGTAGGGCAGTGTACAGAGGTCAGTAGTATGTAGGACAGTGTACAGAGGTCAGTAGTATGTAGGACAGTGTACAGAGGTCAGTAGTATGTAGGACAGTGTACAGAGGTCAGTAGTATGTAGAGCAGTGTACAGAGGTCAGTAGGATGTAGGGCAGTGTACAGAGGTCAGTAGTATGTAGAGCAGTGTACAGAGGTCAGTAGTATGCAGAGCAGTGTACAGAGGTCAGTAGTATGTAGGGCAGTGTACAGAGGTCAGTAATATGTAGGGCAGAATAGAGGTCAGTAGGAGGTAGGGCGGCGTACAGAGGCATATGAACGGGAGTCACTGTTTACGGCACAGGGCTCTGAAGGAACAGCGTGGGTAATGGTGCATGTTTAGGTCATATACTCACCAGCCACTTTATTAGGTACACCTGTTTAAATCGCTTGGTAACACAAATTGCTAATCAGCCAATCACATGTCAGCAACGCAATGCATTTAGGCATCTAGAGGTGCTGAAGACGACTTTCTGAAGTTCAAACCGAGCATCAGAATGGGTTAGAAAGGGGATTTACGTGACTTTGAATGTGGCATAGTTGTTGGCGTCAGACGGGCTGGTCTGAGTATTTAAAAAAATGCTGATCTACTGGGAATTTCATGCAAAACAACCATCTCTCGGGTTTCCAGAGAATGGTGGGAAAAAGAGAAAATATTCAATGAGTGGCAGTTGTGTGGAGGAAAATGTCTTGTTGAGGTCAGAGGTGAGAGGAGAATGGGCAGACTGGTTCGAGATATTAGAAAGGCAACAGAAACTCAAATAACCACTTGTTAGAACTGAGGTATGCAGAATACCATCTCTGAACACACAACATATCCAACCTTGAAGCAGATGGACTACAGCAGCAGAAGACCACACCGGGTGCCACTCCTGTCAGGTAAGAACAGGAAACTGAGGCTACAAATCGCACAGGATCACCAAAGTTGGACAATAGAAGACTGGAAAAACGCTGCCTGGTCTGATGAGTCTGGATTTCACACCTCACCGCTTTGAATCCTGGGCAAAACACCCAGGTATAAATGACAAATTGCAGAACACACATTTGATTAAAAATCGCAGTGTGGTTCTGCCACGATAAATCACGCTGCAATCAAGCTCCTGAACTCAGATGGTAGTGTCAAAACTGTAAACAACATGAACGCATGGATCCATCCTGCCTTGTATCACCGGTTCAGGCTGGTGGTGGTGGTGTAATGGTGGGGGGGGGGATATTTTCTTGGCACACTTTGGCCCCCTTAGTACCAACTGAGTATCGTTTAACCTCCACGGCCTCCCTGAGTATTGTTGCTGACCATGTCCATCCCTTTATGACTACAGTGTCCCCATCTTCTGATGGCTCCTTCCAGCAGGATAATGCACCATGTCACAAAGCTCCAATCATCTCACCACTGGACAATGAGGTCCCTGTCCTCCAATGGTCTCCACACTCACCACATCTCATCCAATAGAGCACCTTTGGGATGTGGTGGAACGGGAGATTGGCCTCATGGATGTGCAGCCGACAAATCTGCAGCAACTGTGTGATGTTATCATGTCACTATGGAGCAAAATCTCTGAGGAACGTTTCCAACACCTTGTTGAATCTATGCCACCAAGAATGAAGGCAAAAGGGGGTCCAACCCGGTACTAGTGAGGTGTACCTATTAAAGTGGTCGGTGAATTTATTTACAGTACCTACAGGTAAGCCTTATTATAGGCTTCCCTGTAAGTAATACATTACCAAAGGCCTTTACTACCACTTTTAAAGATAAAGAAGCTGCAAACTCAGTAAGTGATCAAAGCATCTGCTGAAAGTGCTTCAAAAACAGAGGATTTAAAAGGGGTTGTAAAGCCTGAAGGTTTTATATCTTAGGGCAGGGCTCGACAAATCCCGGGCGCCAGGTCGCATTTGCGACTAGAATTAGCGACCTGGCGCCTGGGGCGGCACAGCTGGGGTATCCTGTGTCCGTTCGACAACCTCCCCCCGCCCGCCGCGATCGCGCTGGGCCGCGCCGGTAATTGAGGCCCCGGCTTTGCGGCCTACTGCAGTCCTATGGTTCCTGGTTCCTTCTGCAATCGGGCGCCCTCTGGTGGTGGCCGTTGGTACTACAAGACATCCACCAATGCTAATGGAGCTTTCCCTACCTGTTTTCACTGCCTGCTCATCTCCTTCCCTTTACTTAAAACCCCCAAACATTATATATATTTTTTATTCTAACACCCTAGAGAATAAAATGGCGGTCATTGCAATACTTTCTGTCACACCGTATTTGCGCAGCGGACTTACAAGCGCACTTTTTTGGGAAAAAAAATATTTTTTTTAATTAAAAAATAAGAAAACAGTAAAGTTAGCCCAATTTTTTTAATATTTTGAAAGATAACGTTACGCAGAGTAAATTGATTCCCAACATGTCACGCTTCAAAATTTCATCCGCTCGTGGAATGGTGACAAACTTTTACCCTTTAAAATCTCCATAGGCGTCGTTTAAAAAAATTCTACAGGTTGCATGTTTTGAGTTACAGAGGAGGTCTAGGACTAGAATTATTGCTCTCGCTCTAACGATCGTGGCGATACCTCACGTGTGGTTTGAACACCGCTTTCATATGCGGGCGCTACTCACATATGCGTTCGCTTCTGCAAGCGAGCTCGGCGGGACGGGGCGCATTTAAAAAAATTATTATTTTTTTCTTATATATTTTATTTATTTTTACACTGCTTTTAAAAAAAAATAAAAATTGGGTCACTTTTATTTCTATTACAAGGGATGGGGCACATTTAAATTTTTTTTTCTTATTTATTTTAACTTTTATTTTTTCACTGTTCTTTAAAAAAAAAAAAAAAAAGTCACTTTTATTCCTATTACAAGGAATGTAAAAATCCCTTGTAATAGAAAAAAAGCATGACAGGTCCTCTTAAATATGACATCTGGGGTCAAAAAGATCTCAGATCTCATATTTACACTAAAATGCATTATAAAAAAAAAATGTCCCTTCAAGAGCTATGGGTGAAAGTGACGATTTGACGTCGCTTCCACCCTGCAATGACTTGGAGATGGGCGGGGGGCCATCTTCCTCTCACTCGTCTCCATGTCAGGCCAGGGATAGATCCGGATCGCCTCCGCCGTTACCGACGGCCACGGTAAGCAGTGAAGGGCACCGGAGAGCGGCGGTAGGGGGGGCCTCTCCTGCCGCCGATAAAAGTAATCTCGCTGCTAATCTGCTGCAGAGACCACTTTTATCTGAAAGAGAACCGCCGGCTCTTGAAGAAGATACCGGGGTTATGGTAGCTAGCTGCTACCATAACAACGGTATTTCTCTTCAAAGACAGGACGTATATAGTCGTCCTGCGGGAAGGAAGTGGTTCATTAAAATGAATTTATTATTTGTCATCTCCCTGCTTGGCCCCTTTCACATGGACTGTCTGATCAGGTTCGCC
This sequence comes from Aquarana catesbeiana, assembly GCF_042186555.1. Lineage (NCBI taxonomy): Eukaryota > Metazoa > Chordata > Amphibia > Anura > Ranidae > Aquarana > Aquarana catesbeiana. The sequence continues at coordinate 22,145,943 of NC_133326.1, forward strand.
TGTCAGTTTTTCAGGCGTACCTGATTGGATCCTTAGCGAGAATATGGTGGTCTTGTGTACCTGCATGGCAGGAAATAAAAGCAGACACATTAGTTCTAGTCGTCTCTGTGTAAATTTAAGATTGGTTCATTTTTATATTGAAAATAAAGCTTTGTCGGTCATTTAAAAAAAACAAAAAAAAACCTGGCTCCTAACTTTTTTAGCTGGCTCCTAGATTCCAAGCAAATTTGTCAAGCCCTGTCTTAGGGCATTCTATGCATTAAGATAAAAAAAACCTTCTGTGTGTAGCAGTCACCCCAGCACCCCCCCTAATTACTTACCTAAGCCCCTTCTATCTCCAGCAATGTCTAAGCCATCCGGGACACTCCTGATTGGCTGAGACACAGCCACAGCAGCGCCACTGGCTCCCGCGGCTGTCAATTAAAGTCAGTCAGCCAATCAGGGAAGAAAGGGTGCGGGGCTCCGTGTCTGAATGGATACATGGAGCTCTGACTCGGCTCGGGTGCCCCCATAAAAAGCTGCTTGTGGAGGGGCACTCAAAGGAGGGAGGGGCCAACAGCAGAGAGGGACCAGAGAAAAGGAGGATTGGGGCTGCTCCATGCAAAACCAACTGCACAGAGGAGGTAAGTATAACATCTTTGTTATTTATTTCTTTTTTTAAATGAGACTTTACAATCACTTTAATGCATTAATTATGCATTAAGGTGAAAAACCTTCTGTGCTGCAGCTCCCCCTAGCCCCCCCCCCCCCCCCTTTTTCTTACCTGAGTCTGATCCGACCCAGAGATGTACACGAGCGCAGCGGCTCCAGCCGCGGTCTGTCTCCTTATTGGACAGACTGATAGCAGCAGGAGCCACCGGCGGGGGTCCAGTCCCGCTGTCTGTGTTAATGGATGTAGCAGCAGGATTCAGCTTTCGGGGGCACCCGATGAAGAGGAGGGGCCTGGAGCGCAGGCAGGGTACCCCCAGAAGAAGAGGATCAGGTGTTGCTCTGTTCAAGGTAAGTACAGTATAGGCATGCTTTTTTTTTTTTTTTTTTTTTTAAACAAAAAAAAAAAAAAAAAAAAAAAAATCCACAAAGGTTTACAACCCCTTTAATGTCTGGTACACACGATGAGATTATCGGACAAATGATTTTTTTTTTGCATGCTATTCTCATATGGAAAATAAAAGAGGTTATTAAAGTTATGAAAATTCTCGTACGGCAGAATAAAAATTCGGAAGTGATGTCATGTGTTGTGTTGTGTTTTCGAATGAATACCGCACCGATTAATCGCTTCCAGATCACCCACTTACTGCGGCAGGGCGGCCCCGGCTGTGCAAAACAACGTACCTGTACGGTGTTTCCTGTGCGGGGTGCGCGCGCCTCCGGCAACCTGCTCCCGCTGTGATGGGACACAGCCAGAGCCAATCACCGATCGTTCACAGGAGAGGCAGAACGGCGCTCTGCCTATGTAAACAAAGCAGACCGCTGTTCTGTCAGAGGAAGAGAGAGATCTCATCTCTCTCTTCCTCCAGTTAAACCATCCCCCACACATCTGCAAATCACACCCTAGGAGCACACTTAACCCTTTGATCGCCCCTGATGTTAACCCCTTCCCTACCAGTGTCATTAGTACAGTGAGAGTGCATTTTTTTTTGCACTATATTGGTGTCCCTAAAAAGTTTCAACTAGTGTCCGATTTGTTCGCTGCAATGTCAAAATCCCACAAAAAAAAAAAAAAAAAAAAGCTATTACTAGTAAAAATAAAAATGCCATAAAAGTATCCCATAGTTTGTAGACACGATAACTTTTACGCAAACCAATAAGTATACGCTTATTGTGATTTTTTTTTTTTTTTAACCAAAAACAGCTGAATACTTATTGGCCTAAATTGGTGAATACATTTTTTTTTAAATTTTATTGGGTATGTTTTATAGCAAAAAGATAAAAATATTGAGTTATTTTTCAAAATTGTCCCTCCGTTTTTGTTTATAGCGCCAAAAATAAAAACCACAAATACCACCAAAAGAAAGCTCTATTTGTGGGGGGGGGACGACATAAATTTTATTTGGGTACAGCGTCGCACGACCGCGCAATTGTCAGTTAACCACTTAAGGACCGAGCCTCTTTTTTTGAGATTTGTTGTTTACAAGTTAAAGTGGAGGTCCACCCTAAAAAAGAAAGTGGCATTAAAATTCATAAAAAAATTAAAAAAAAAAAAAACATTAGAAAATTTTTTTTTTTTAACTTACCTGAAACCCCTGTTGCTAGGCAGTCTACCTATTCTGCCTCTTCCTATTCCGCAGCGCTTCCTCCTCCTAAGGTGAGCGGCCCCGTTGCCTTCTGGGACATGTGTGTTTCCCTGGAAACAACTGGGCCATTCACAGAGCACTATGCCGCTCGCGCATGCACAGTAGGAAACTGGCAGTGAAGCTGCAAGGCTCCACTGCCTGTTTCCCTTAGTTAGGATGGAGGCGCCGCCGGCCGATCCGATGGACGGATCGGCCTGTGGGGGGCGACATCGCGGGCTCGCTGGACAGGTAAGTGTCCTTATTAAAAGTCAGCAGCTACAGTGTTTGTTTCTGCTGACTTTTTTTTTTTTTTTTTTTAAACCCCCCTCCCCCCCCCCCCGGAACCCCCTTTAAAAAGTTTTTTTTGCTAGAAAATTACTTAGAACCCCCAAACATTATATATATATATATATATATATATATATATATATATATATATATATATATATATATATATATATTTTAACACCCTAGAGAATAAAATGGCTGTCGTTGCAATACTTTCTGTCACACTGTATTTGTGCAGCGTTCTTACAAGCGCACTTTTTTTGTAAAAAATACTTTTTTAATTAAACAATAAGATAACAGTAAAGTTAGCCCAATTTTTTTTTATAATGCGAAAGATGATGTTACGCCGAGTAAATTGATACCCAACATGTCACGCTTCAAAATTGCGCCCGCTCGTTGAATGGTGTCAAACTTTTACCCTTAAAAATCTCCATAGGCGACGTTTAAAAAGTTCTACAGGTTGCATGTTTTGAGTTACAGAGGAGGTCTAGGGCTAGAATTATTGCTCTCGCTGTACCGATTGTGGCGATACCTCACGTGCATGGATTGAACAACGTTTTCATATGCGGGCGCTACTCACGTATGCGTTTGCTTCTGCATGCAACCTCGGCAGGAAGGGGCGCGTTTAAAAAAAAAAAAAAAAAAAAAATTCTTATTTATTTTACCTTTTTATTTTTTTAATTTTACACTGTTGTTTTTTTTTTTAAAAAATGGCGTCACTTTTATTCCTATTACAAGGAATGTAAACATCCCTTGTAATAGAAAAAAAAATGCATGACAGAATCGTGAATATGAGATCTGGGGTCTCATATTTACACTAAAATGCAATAAAAAATATTTTGTCATTTGAAAAAAAGAAATGACCCTTTAAGATCTATGGGCAGAAGTGACATTTTGACGTCACTTCCGCCTTGCAATGGTATGGAGACAGGTGGGGGCCATCTTCCCCTCACTCATCTCCATACCCAGGAAGGAGAAGCATCCGATCGCCTACGCCGCTACCGACGGCTCCGGTAAGCAGCGGAGGGAGCCAGAGAGCGGCGGGAGCCCTCTCCTGCCGCTGATAAAAGTGATCTTGCGGCGAATCTGCCGCAGAGACCACTATTATCGGAAACCAGGCCGCCCGCTGAAGAAGAGGATACCGGGGTTATGGCAGCTAAGCTGCAGAAAATCTAATAGTGTGTATGGGGCTTAAGATTGCTTCACAAGCGGTATTTTTTTGCATGATTTTCTGACTGTGTGAACGGGTCATAAGGGTGATTCTTTTATCCACCTGCACATGAAAAAAATCTAGATTAACCACTTGCCGACTGATGCACACCGATATACGTTGGCACAATGGCAAATGGGCCTGCAAGCCCGTGCTCACGGGACCCACGGACGTGATGTCCGCCGGTCTCCCAGTGATCGTGTCACGGAGCAGCAGAACGGGGAGATGTAAACAAGGCATTTCCCTGTTTTGCCTTGTGACATGACAGAGATAACCGCTCCCTGTGATCGGGAGCAGTGATTGCTGTCATGTTAGTGGAAGCCCATCCCCCCCAGTTAGAATCACTTCCTAGGACACACTTAACCCCTTGATCGCCCCCTAGTGTTTAACGCCTTCCCTGCCAGTGTCATTTACACAGTAATCAGTGCATTTTTATAGCACCGATCTCTGTATAAATGACAATGGTCCCAAAATGGTGTCAAAAGTGTCCGATGTGTCCGCCATAATGTTGCAGTCCCGATAAAAATCGCAGATCGCCACCATTACTAATAAAAAAAAAAAAAATTAATAAAAATGCCATTAAAACTATCCCCTATTTTGTAGACGATATAACTTTTGCGCAAACCAATTAATATACTCTTATTGCAATTTTTTTTACCAAAAATATGTAGAAGAATACGTATTGGCCTAAATATAAATTAAAAAAAAAAATATATTTTTTTTTTTCATAATTGTCGGTCTTTTTTGGTTTATAGCGCAAAAAATAAAAACAGCAGAGGTGATCAAATACCACCAAAAGAAAGCTCTATTTGTGGGGACGTCAATTTTGTTTGGGTGCAACGTCGCACGACCGCGCAATTGTCAGTCAAATCAACGCAGTGCCGAATCGCAAAAAGTGCTCTGGTCAGGAAGGGGGTAAAATCTTTCAGGGCTGAATCGGTTAATTGCAGGTTTCTACAACTGCAGCACTTTAGATATTTGCTGAAGTGACCATATGGTTGTTGCTATATTTGTTAAACCACAGAGGAAATACAAACCATGAAGTAATAATCAGCACCTATGAATTTTCTTCCCCGGTTCACAGACATTTTGCAGAAGCTGGACATAATGCATCGCAATTACACTTCACATTTATAGAACAGATACATAAACAAGGAGGACCCAGCGCTGTCAGTCTTTTGGGATTGACTGTGCCCAGCAGCCTCACCAGTGCCCATCATATGCAGCCTGCCTGTGCCCAACAGCCTCACCAGTGCCAATCATATGCAGCCTGCCTGTGCCCAACAGCCTCACCAGTGCCAATCATATGCAGCCTGCCTGTGCCCAGCAGCCTCACCAGTGAAAGAGCTGTCCAAGGATTTGAGGGACAAGATTGTAGACCTACACAGGGCTAGAATAGGCTACAAGACCATCACCAGACAGCTTGGTGAGAGAGTGACAACAGTTGGTGCGATTATTTGCAAATGGAAGAAACACAAAATAACTGTCAATCTCCCTCGGTCTGGGGCTCCATGCAAGATCTCACCTCGTGGAGGTTCAATGATCATGAGAACAGTGAGGAATCAGCTCAGAACTACACGGGAGAATCTTGTCAATGATCCTAAGGCAGCTGGGACCATAGTCACCAAGAAAACAATTAGTAACACACTACGCCGTGAAGGACTGAAATCCTGAAACACCCGCACGGCCCCCCTACTCAAGAAAGCACATGTACAGGCCCGTCTGAAGTTTGCTAATGAACATCTGAATGATTCAGAGGAGAACTGGGTGAAAGTGTTGTGGTCAGATGAGACCAAAATCGAGCTCTTTGGCATCAACTCAACTTGCCGTGTTTGGAGGAGGAGGAATGGTGATTATGACCACAAGAACATCATCCCCATCATCAAACATTGAGGTGGAAACATTATACCTTGAGGGTGTTTTTCTGCTTAGGGGACAGGACAACTTAACCGCATCAAAGGGACGATGGATGGGGCCATGTATCATCAAATCTTGGATGAGAACCTCCTTCCCTCAGCCAGGGAATTGAAAATGGGTCGTGGATGGGTATTCCAGCAAGACAATGACCCAAAACACACGGCCAAGGCAACAAAGGAGTGTCTCAAGAAGAAGCACATTAAGGTCTTGAAGTGGATTAGCCAGTCTCCAGACCTTAATCCCATAGAAAATATGTGGAGGGAGCTGAAGGTTCGAGTTACCAAAGGTCAGCCTTGAAACCTTAATGACTTGGAGAGGATCTGCAAAGAGGAGTGGGACAAAATCCCTCCTGTGATGTGTACAAACCTGGTGGCCAACTACAAGAAACGTCTGACCTCTGACACGCCAACAAGGGTTTCGTCACCAAGTACTAAGTCATGTTTTGTGAAGCGGTCAAATACTTATTTCACTCATTAAAATGCATATCAATTTATAACTTTTTTGAAATGCGTTTTTCTGGATATTTTTATTGTTATTCTGTCTCTCACTGTTAAAATAAACCGACCATTAACCCAAAGACTAAGCCTATTTCTGACATTTGGTGTTTACAAGTTAAAATCCGTACTTTTTGCTAGAAAATTAGAGCCCCCAAATATTACATATATATTTATATATTTTTTATTTATTTAGCAGAGAGAATAAAATGGCGATTGTTGCAATATTTTATGCCACACGGTATTTGTGCAGCAGTGTTTTAAAGGAATAAATAATACAGCGCTGCGTAAAATATAAGTGAACAGCAGCCAACACACCTAAAGACTCAAGTGATAAATAAATTGTAAAAAAAGTGTAGCGCTGTGAACTCAAAAAAGGAGTGGAGTAGTGTCTTAGACCTACATATATGTGTATCTCCACATATTCTCTATGGGATTAAGGTCTGGAGACTGGCTTGGCCACTCCAGGACCCTAATGTGCTTCTTCTTGAACCTGTAGGGCAGTGTACAGAAGTCAGTAGTAGGTAGGGCAGTGTACAGAGGTCAGTAGTAGGTAGGGCAGTGTACAGAGGTCAGTAGTAGGTAGGGCAGTGTACAGAGGTCAGTAGTATGTAGGGCAGTGTACAGAGGTCAGTAGTATGTAGGACAGTGTACAGAGGTCAGTAGTAGGTAGGACAGTGTACAGAGGTCAGTAGTAGGTAGGACAGTGTACAGAGGTCAGTAGTATGTAGGGCAGTGTACAGAGGTCAGTAGTATGTAGGACAGTGTACAGAGGTCAGTAGTATGTAGGGCAGTGTACAGAGGTCAGTAGTATGTAGGGCAGTGTACAGAGGTCAGTAGTATGTAGGGCAGTGTACAGAGGTCAGTAGTATGTAGGGCAGTGTACAGAGGTCAGTAGTATGTAGGGCAGTGTACAGAGGTCAGTAGTATGTAGGGCAGTGTACAGAGGTCAGTAGTGGGTAGGGCAGTGTACAGAGGTCAGTAGTATGTAGGGCAGTGTACAGAGGTCAGTAGTATGTAGGGCAGTGTACAGAGGTCAGTAGTAGGTAGGGCAGTGTACAGAGGTCAGTAGTAGGTAGGGCAGTGTACAGAGGTCAGTAGTATGTAGGGCAGTGTACAGAGGTCAGTAGTAGGTAGGGCAGTGTACAGAGGTCAGTAGTATGTAGGGCAGTGTACAGAGGTCAGTAGTATGTAGGGCAGTGTACAGAGGTCAGTAGTATGTAGGGCAGTGTACAGAGGTCAGTAGTGGGTAGGGCAGTGTACAGAGGTCAGTAGTGGGTAGGGCAGTGTACAGAGGTCAGTAGTATGTAGGGCAGTGTACAGAGGTCAGTAGTATGTAGGGCAGTGTACAGAGGTCAGTAGTATGTAGGACAGTGTACAGAGGTCAGTAGTATGTAGGGCAGTGTACAGAGGTCAGTAGTATGTAGGGCAGTGTACAGAGGTCAGTAGTATGTAGGGCAGTGTACAGAGGTCAGTAGTATGTAGGACAGTGTACAGAGGTCAGTAGTGGGTAGGGCAGTGTACAGAGGTCAGTAGTATGTAGGACAGTGTACAGAGGTCAGTAGTATGTAGGACAGTGTACAGAGGTCAGTAGTATGTAGGACAGTGTACAGAGGTCAGTAGTATGTAGGGCAGTGTACAGAGGTCAGTAGTATGTAGGACAGTGTACAGAGGTCAGTAGTGGGTAGGGCAGTGTACAGAGGTCAGTAGTATGTAGGGCAGTGTACAGAGGTCAGTAGTATGTAGGGCAGTGTACAGAGGTCAGTAGTATGTAGGGCAGTGTACAGAGGTCAGTAGTATGTAGGGCAGTGTACAGAGGTCAGTAGTATGTAGGGCAGTGTACAGAGGTCAGTAGTATGTAGGGCAGTGTACAGAGGTCAGTAGTAAGTAGGGCAGTGTACAGAGGTCAGTAGTATGTAGGACAGTGTACAGAGGTCAGTAGTATGTAGGGCAGTGTAGAGAGGTCAGTAGTATGTAGGGCAGTGTAGAGAGGTCAGTAGTATGTAGGGCAGTGTACAGAGGTCAGTAGTATGTAGGGCAGTGTACGTTGTAATGTCATACAATGCAAAAATATAAATATAAAAATATTGCATATATAATATACAAAACTATAATACAGGAGAACACAATACAATTCTAATGTAAATAAAGTGTACAAAGCTATAAAGAAAAAAAGAATAGCAAAATATGTGAACAGTGATTCAAATTTAAAAGCAATAAAGTCCACAAAGTCCTGAATGTAATAGAATGTAGAAAAATAGTGAAAAAGCCGCCACCCAAGATCTTAGGGGGCTTACCAAAAGTAAATGACTTGGGGAGACTTATGTCATCCAAGTCACAAAGGCTGTGAGACCAACTGGTCACAAGAGTACAACTCCTTAAACGGCCATGTTGGATCGCAGGTTAGAGTAGCAGATAAGTGGAGAAGCTGTGTGGCGGCTTAGAAGCAACCAAAGTAAGCAGGGAAGATATTGATGGTGAAGGAGCCGTCACCGAGGATATTAGGGGGCTTACCAGAAGTTGATGACTTGGAAAGACTTATGTCGTCCAAGTCATAAAGGCTTAGAGACCAGCTGGTCAAATGGGTGCATCTCCTCAATAGATTCCACACCAAGGCAGTAGTTCAGCATCCACAGTCATTCGCATCAATATAGAAAGTAATATCCCAATGGAAGGCCACAAACGAATATTCATATACCATGTAAGAAATGGATGAAAAAAACTCACATAGCGTAATAACATAAACACTGGTTTATTAAAATAACAGGAAATAAACTCACATATTAGTAGTTCATCAAAAGTACAAAGATCGAATAGCGGTAATTGTGAAGGGTCCACCCAACGCGTTTCTGCAGCGGTGTTTTAAACGCAACTTTTTGGGAAAAGAGACACTTTCATGAATTTAAAAAAAACGAAACAGTAAAGTTAGCCCAATCTTTTTGTATAATGTGAAAGATGTTACGCCGAGTAAATAGATATCAAACATGTCACGCTTTATAATTGCACGTACTCGTGGAATGGCGACAAACAGTACCTAAAAATCTCCATAGGTGATGCTTTAATTTTTTTTTTTACGGTTACCAGGTTAGAGTTACAGAGGAGGTCTAGTGCTAGAATTATTGCTCTCGCTCTGACGATCGTGGCGATACCTCACATGTGTGATTTGAACACCGTTTATATATGCTGGCGCGACTTCTGTAAGCGTTTTCTTTGCTGCGTGGGACGGGGGCGCTTTAAAATTTTTTTTTTTTCTTATTTATTTTTATATTATTAAATTGTGTTTAAAAAAAAAAATTGATCACTTTTATTGTCACAAGAAATGTAAACATCCCTTGTGACAGTAAGGCCCCTTTCACACTGGGGCGGTGGGGGCGTCGGCGGTAAAACAGCGCTTTTTTTAGCGCTGTTTTACCGTAGTTTTTGCGGCTGTATTCACCTGCTAGCGGTGCGGTTTTAACCCTCGCTGGCAGCCGAAAAAGGGTTGAAACCGCTTGCATATCGCGGCTATAGCCGCGGTATTGCCGCGCTGCCCCATTGATTTCAATGGGCAGGAGCGGTTTTAGGAGCGGTGAATACAGTTTTTTTTTTCTCCTGCCAGCGCACCGCGAGGGCTTTCACACTGAACAAACAGCTGTGGCTGTTTTGGGTGGGTTTGCAGGCGGTATTTTTAGCGCAATAACGCCTGCAAACCGCCCCAGTGTGAAAGGGGTCTAATAGGTGGTGACAGGTACTCTTTATGGAGAGATTGGATCCCTCCTTTGCACTTCAAAGTATTCAGATCGCCGTTTTCGGCGATTCTGAATACTGTATATTTTTTTAAAAACCGGCGCCATTGGCAGCCGAGTAAACAGGAAGTGACGTTGTGACATCACTTCCGTGTTTACAATCAGGAGACTGGAACTGAGCCGTTTCTGGCTTCGTGACAGTCTGTCCCTAGCCGCCGGAAGTGGTGGATCGTCGATCGGGTCTCCCGGTGGGACGAGAGGCCCGTTCAGAGCGGCGGGACAACAGCCGAGCAGCTTTTAGCCGCATCGGTTGTTATCCCTGGAAAGCCGATTGCCCGCTCTAAAAAACGGTACAGCTGCAGACATCATCCCGGTTTAACCCCCACACATCTGCGTACGCTCGGCGGGAAGGGGTTAAAATTCTAGAATGATCATTTCTTAGTCAGTGGGCAAACGTACAAAATCAGCAGGGGGATCAAATACTTTTTCCCCCCTCACTGTAGTGAAGGAAATAGTTAATTTGGAGAGGCTGAGCCAGGTGCCGATCCAGGCTCCTGGGTGGATCCCGACCATATGGACGCGATCTTGCCCCAGCCTGGACCGGCTCTGTGACGTCAGCAGACAGCAGGCTTCAGCCCGCCGTCTGCTAAAAACTGGTCACAGGCACGTGGAACGATCTGTACTCCTGTGTTCCACAGGAGAAATACAGCCAAATGAGCTTTGGCTGTGCTTCTCCTTAAGGCTACTTTCACACTGGGGCGCGTTAGCAGTAAAGGGCAGCTAATTTTAATGGTGCTTTACCGCTGTTATCGAGGAACATTTCAGCCGCTAGTGGGGCGCTTTTAACCCCAGCTAGCGGCCAAATAAAGGGTTAAAAGTGCCCGCAAATCGCCACTGCCGAAGCCCTTTGGCAGCGGAGCCCATTGATTTCAATGGCAGGGGCGGCGGCAGAGCGGTGTACACACCGCTCCTCCACCGCCCGAAAGATGCTGCTAGTAGGACATTTTCTAACGCCCTGCAAGCGCACCGCCCCAGTGTGAAAGCACTCCAGCTGCATGGGGGGCGTTTTTCAGGTGCTATTTTTTTAGCCCAAAAGCGCCTGAAAAATGCCCCAGTGTGAAAGGGGTCTTCATATCACTTTTGAGGCTAGTTTAGATGTGCATCAAAATTTTAGTTACCATGAACATCCATTGACGCGCCTATCGCATTAAGACGTCTTATTGATGTGTTTTTGATGCAGTTTGCCAGATGCCTCCTCTATGTTGGTTTTCTATTGAATGGATTCTTGTACTCTCATCTTGGCTAGTAGCGCTTTTTAAAATGTGAGGCGTTAGGGAGCATTTACATTAACAAATATGGAGGTGTTTGGGGAGCGGTAAAGCCAACCAAAACTACACATGCTGGTTAAATTTTGATGCGATGCGATGCGATGCGAACACCACCATGTGAACTACACTGTCAGCTGCAATGGACAGAATTGGTACAAAGCCTCGTACACACGATGCGATTGTTAGCAGGGAATTGTCTGTTGACATGCTGTTGGCCTAAAATCTGACCGTTCGTACGCTCGTTTTGACAATCGTTGTTCAACTTTCTGGCAACAAATGTTGGACGACAAGCTAGTAAATTTTCGGCGGACAGCGGTTTATTGTCAAATTTTCTGATGGTCAGTAGACAAGTCCGTCGCACAAAAGTCGAAAGTACAAACACGCATGCTCGGAATCAATGCTCACCAAACACGAAATTAGCAGAAGGGGCCCAAAGGGTGGCGCTCAAGAGCTGAAATTCTTCATAGTTCGTCACTACGTTTGTGTTTGTTGGCCAACAATTTGTGTACCGTTAGCATGCAAGACAAGATCCTGGCACACGCCCTTCTGAGAAAATTCAGACGCTCGGTTGGCCAACAATCACGAGGCTTAAAGCGGAGTTCCCACTAAAGAAAAAAAAAAAAAAAAAAAAATTAAAAAAAGTCAGCAGCTACAAATACTGCAGCTGCTGACTTTTAATAAATCAAACACTTAACTGTCCCAGGGTCCAGAAGCCCCGCTCTTCTCCCCCTGCCGGGCATCCACTGCGCATGCGCGAGTCGCGTGCCGTGACTGGCCACGCAATCATCTGGGACCTGTCACGTGTCCCAGATGATTGCCTAGAGGGAGGGTGGAGAGGCAATCTCCCTTCCTGCGCCGAGGGAAGTGACGTAATGAGCCCAGGCGCCAAAGGAGGCAGATTACGAGGGACCCCCTAGCAACAGGCATTAAAGAGGTGAGTAAAAAAAAAATTTTTCTCCAAATGTTTTTTTTTTTTCCATGCACATTAATGATTTTTTTTTTGAGTAGAAATCCACTTTAAGACTGCAATTTCACAACCTCTGATTCCAAGGCATCCAGGAGAAGGACACTGGCGGCCACACACATTAACCACTTAAGGACCGAGCCTCTTTCTGAGATTTGTTGTTTACAAGTTAAAATCTTTTTTTTTTTTATGCTAGAACCCCCAAACATTATATATTTGTTTTTCTTCTAACACCCTAGAGAATAAAATAGCGGTCGTTGCAATACTTTCTGTCACACCGTATTTGCACAGCGTCTTACAAGCGCACTTTTTTTGGAAAAAAATACACATTTTTGAATAAAAAAATAAGACAACAGTAAAGTTAGCCCAATTTTTTTTTTAACATTGTGAAAGATAATGTTAAGCTGAGTAAATGGATACCCAACATAGTTACATAGTAGGTGAGGTCGAAAAAGACAAGTCCATCAAGTCCAACCTATGTGTGTGATTATATGTCAGTATTACATTGTATATCCCTGTATGTTGTGGTCGTTCAGGTGCTTATCTAATAGTTTCTTGAAAATATCGATGCCCCCCCCCGCTGAGACCACCGCCTGTGGAAGGGAATTCCACATCCTTGCCGCTCTTACAGTAAAGAACCCTCTACGCATTTTAAGGTTAAACCTCTTTTCTTCTAATTTTAATGAGTGGCCACGAGTCTTGTTAAACTCCCTTCTGCAAGAAAGTTTTATCCCTATTGTGGGGTTACCAGTACGGTATTTGTACAATGAAATCATATCCCCTCTCAAGCGTCTCTTCTCCAGAGAGAATAAGTTCAGTGCTCGCAACCTTTCCTCATAACTAAGATCCTCCAGACCCTTTATTAGCTTTGTTGCCCTTCTTTGTACTCGCCCCATTTCCAGTACATCCTTCCTGAGGACTGGTGCCCAGAACTGGACAGCATACTCCAGGTGCGGCCGGACCAGAGTCTTGTAGAGTGGGAGAATTATCGTTTTATCTCTGGAGTTAATCCCTTTTTTAATGCATGCCAATATTCTGTTTGCTTTGTTAGCAGCAGCTTGGCATTGCATGCCATTGCTGAGCCTATCATCTACTAGGACCCCCAGGTCCTTTTCCATCCTAGATTCCCCAGAGGTTCCCCCCAGTGTATAGATTGCATCCATTTTTTTGCCACCCAAATGCATTATTTTACATTTTTCTACATTGAACCTTATTTGCCATGTAGTTGCCCACCCCATTAATTTGTTCAGATCTCTTTGCAAGGTTTCCACATCCTGCCGAGAAGTTATTGCCCTGCTTAGCTTAGTATCTTCTGCAAATACAGAGATTGAATGGTTTACCCCATCCTCCAGATCGTTTATAAACAAATTAAATAGGATTGGTCCCAGCACAGAACCCGGGGGGATCCCACTACCCACCCCTGACCATTCTGAGTACTCCCCATTTATCACCACCCTCTGAACTCGCCCTTGTAGCCAGTTTTCAATCCATGCACTCCGCCGATGGTCCATGCCAACGGACCTCATTTTGTATAGTAAAAATTTATGGGGAACTGTGTCAAATGCTCTTGCAAAATCCAGATACACCATGTCTACGGGCCTTCCTTAATCTAGATGGCAACTCACCTCCTCGAAGAAGGTTAGTAGACTGGTTTGGCAAGAACGATTTTTCATGAATCCATGCTGATTACTGCTAATGATACCGTTCTCATTACTAAAATTTTATATAAAGTCCCTTATCATCCCCTCCAAGAGTTTACATACTATTGATGTTAGGCTAACTGGTCTGTAATTCCCAGGAATGTATTTTGTAGGGCTGCTGAAATTAATCGCAGCATCGATGCATCGCGATTCGGGTGTCCCCGATGCGGCATCGATGCATGCGGCCCGAAAAATCGATGTCTGGCCCCACCCTCTCCCGGGAGAGCGCTCCATGCATAAAGCTGTTTTTAGTGTGTGTATATTCCGGTCATGTGATTCTCAGCCGCGCCTCCCTCCTCTCAGTCTCTCCTGGTGTCAGCTCCGCCCACTGACTGGAGCTATCAGGTCAGAAGAGAGGCGGGCGGGGCTGACATCAGGAGAGACGTGAGAGGAGGGAGGCGTGGCTGAGAGTCACATGACCGGAATATACACACACTAATAACAACTTTATGCACAGAGCGCTCTCCCGGGAGAATTCACTGCTGACCTGAGATGTGACAACCGGCGGAACACTGGCCGCACGAATGGAGATCGGGGGGAGATGGTGAGCAGGCAGATCGCCCTGCTCATTACAGGCTGCCACCGGCAGAACAGCATGTAAGTACAGAGGAGGAGGGGGAGGGCGCTGTGACACAAGTCCATATCATAGAATTGTCTTCTATGTGCCTTCATCACACCACAACTCTGCATTATTGTCCACAGTCTGTGACCATCTCCTGTAGCGTGTCCGCAGTCTGTGACCATCTCCTGTAGCGTGTCCGCAGTCTGTGACCATCTCCTGTAGCGTGTCCGCAGTCTGTGACCATCTCCTGTAGCGTGTCCGCAGTCTGTGACCATCTCCTGTAGCGTGTCCGCAGTCTGTGACCATCTCCTGTAGCGTGTCCGCAGTCTGTGACCATCTCCTGTAGCGTGTCCGCAGTCTGTGACCATCTCCTGTAGCGTGTCCGCAGTCTCTGATCATCTCCTGTAGCGTGTCCGCAGTCTCTGATCATCTCCTGTAGCGTGTCCGCAGTCTCTGATCATCTCCTGTAGCGTGTCCGCAGTCTCTGATCATCTCCTGTAGCAGTCTGTCTGCAGTCTCTGATCATCTCCTGTAGCATGTCTGTCTGCAGTCTCTGATCATCTCCTGTAGCATGTCTGTCTGCAGTCTCTGATCATCTCCTGTAGCATGTCTGTCTGCAGTCTCTGATCATCTCCT